>NC_089229.1:3819331-4145720 GCF_963924675.1 Phocoena phocoena | reverse complement strand
GCCTGGAGGAGAAGCTCAGAAAATACCTGTTCCTGGGGACTTGCTTTCATGGGCTCTTGGTAAACATCACTTCACTCTTCATCCTTTTTTTTTTTTAAGCAAATATTTACTGCACATCTGTATCACAGGTATGAAGCAAGGCCCAGAGATACAGTGAACAAGACACAGTGGCCCGCAGAGAATGTGGAGAATGGTGGGCAGGGGCGTGGTCTTTTAGGTCCGGAAGAAGTCGGTGTCTTTAATTGTCTCTTGCAAACGTGCTGGACTAAGTTTTGTTTGCAGCACTTTTTTTTTTAAACATCTTTATTGGAGTATAATTGCTTTACAGTGGTGTGTTAGTTTCTGCTTTATAACAAAGTGAATCAGCTATACATATACATATATCCCCATATCTCAGCACTTTTATTTTATTAGTTTTCTCTCTATGCAGCAAGATGTTTAAGACAAACTCATTTCATTTTCAAAAATATTTAGAGAAATAAAGTCTCAAAGAAAGAGGCAACGAATTAGTCATAATTTAACTTAACTAACTTTGCTAATAAAAGTAACATATATTTTTAGAATCCTAAGAACCAACATATCCCTTTTTACTTTGGCTACTGGGAAGCTCAAATCTAAATGTGATAGCCAATTGAATAATACCCTATCTGACATTTAAAATTTAATTTTACCTTCCACTTTGTTTCTGATCTCCATTTTCTTACTCCATTCTGTGATAAAGCATGGTTTTTACAGGAAGTCATCTCATATTCTTTTTTTTAATGAGGCATAAATTATAAATAATTTTATAAAAAATGAAGAGAGTGTTATAACAGAACTCACCTGACACAATAACCAAAATGTGGAAACAACCCAAGCGTCCATCAGTAGATAAATGGCTAAACAAAATGTGGTCTATGCGTACAATGGAATATTATTCAGCCTTAAAAAAGGAAGGAAATTCTGACTCGTGCTACTCCACAAATGAACTTTGAGGACATTATGTTGAGTGAAATAAGTCAGTCGCAAAAAGACAAATACTGTGTGATTCCACTTTTCTGAAGGACGTGGAAGAGTCAAATTCATAGAGACAGAAGGTAGGATGGTGGGTGCCAGGGGCCGGGGGAGGGGAGATGCAGAGTTGGTGTTTGATGAGGACAGAGTTTCAGTTTCGCAAGGTGAACAAGTTCTGGAGATGGACAGTGGTGAAGATTGTACAACAATGTGAATGTACTTAATGCCACTGAATGGTACACTTAAGAAGGATTAGAATGGTAAATTTTATATTATGTGTATTTTACCACCAAAAAAAAAAAAAAAAACAGCTTAAAAATAAGAAACCACCTGAAAATGAACACTATAAAATTTTGTCCTATAGAAAATGTCCTAGACCAATTTCTGCTAGTTTTTTCTTAGGAGAAGGATAATACAGTAGCTTCCACATAGATGTATATCTGTCCTCCTACCAAAGCTGATTTGTTCTAGGCCTCTCCAAGGAGGTATCCGTGGTACAAATGCTGACTTGCCACCAGGGCTGCTAATACAGTCCGGCTGTAATTTGATGCAACCCCCTGTCCCCAGAGCAGGTGGCGGTCTGTTAGGCAGCGGGACACAGGCCATGCCTAGAGCAACAGAGCGACGCTGCCTCCCCCTCCCCCCAGTCGCCGTCCCCCGCCGGCCAGCCCACAGGCCTCGTCAGGAAGGAACACGGTAAATGTGGCCTTTCAGCAGCAGCCGCGACTGTCATCACCGTTTTATTTTATCTCTGGCCTCCGGGGATTCACACTGCTTCCCGGTTATTAGTCCTATTATATCATCATCCACAATTTTGCTTGTCAACCAGTCGGGGGAGGGAGGTATACCATTATAACACGGGAGCACTGAGCAAAGAGAAAGAAGCTGTCTCTCTCTGGGAAAAGAGGAAGCCAGGCGGGGGTGACCGTATGCCTGGTGCTTCAACGGTGGCTGGTGACAGATGGGGGCCCAGGGAAAGGCTGTCGTCTTCGGGAGCCCTCGAGGCCAGGCCACCTTGTTGGCTGGTGCCGTTGGAGGCCTGGCGGTGCTTGTGCCTGACTTGGGTCTTGCTGCCATCTTTTTTTTTTTTTTCATTTTATTTACTTATTTTATTTTTTATTTTTGGCCACACTGCGTGGCATGTGGGATCTTAGTTCCCCGACCAGGGAACGAACCTGCGACCCCTGCTGTGGGAGCTCAGAGTCTTAACCACTGGACGGCCAGGGAAGTCCCAGGTCTTGCTGCCTTCTGAGCCAAAGGTGACCTAGGCCAGGAGGAGGCGAGGCAGGGACACGGTTTCCTTGGCAACCGACTCTAACAATAGCCAAACTGCAGTGGAGAAGAGCTCAGACTGTGGAGCTGGACGGCCTGGCTGTGAGTCCCGGCTCTGCCACTGACAAGCAGTGTGATGTGGGCAAGTTGCTAAACCTCTCTGAGGCTGATATGGGGACCATGATGCTACCTGTGAAAGCTCCTAGAGCGGTCCCTGACACCCGGTCCCCTTCCCCCACCCTCCGCCCCATCACACACACGGTGAGAAATACGGTCCTGTTGGTTTTGGTAACAAGACCCCAGACACCACCCGCATCCTGTGTGCTCAGGCTGTCCCCGCACTTCCTGCTGTCCGTGGAGAGGGCAGCCTCTAAGGCACGGTGATCACCGCCCCCTTCTCAGAACTGCTCTGGCTGGTGTCCTGCAGTCAGAACTGCTAATGGTAAGGACTTGACTTGGATAGTTTGCAGCTATATCCTGAGGGGGACAGACAGAAAGTCTCAGAGCTCGTCAGAACCCAGGAGGTGGTGGGAAACTGAATATCCAATTGTTTCACAAGCTGTCTCACGACAGCCTCCTTGGCGGTCACGGAAGAGAATGAGAAGTGGTCTTGTAGCAGCTCCTCACAAGCCTCCCACGATCCCATGGCCCAGGCGGACCATAAGACTGAGACTCAGACCAGCTGTGTTTCAAGCCTTGCCCGTGAGACCTCTGTTGGGTACACACAGGGGCCAGAACATAGCTGTTTCCCTACAAGAATATAAGCAAAATATCGCTAATAAAATACTTGATTGGGCTCATAGAAGACCTTTCTTCAACCACAATAATTTCTTAAAAAGGTGGATCTACAGTTTGTTGGACCTCAGTTTGTTGTTTTTTTTAAAGTGAGGTTTACCATATATACAATGAAGTGCATAGATCTTAAGTTTACAGCTTAAAGAACATTTATGTTTGTATACACCCACGTAATCACCACCCAGATATAGAATATTTCCAGTACCCAGAAAACTCCCGCATGACCCTTCCCTGTCAGTGCTCAGCCCACCAGAGGTAACCACTATTGTGACCCCCTGTCATAATTTTGCTTACCCTTGAGCTTCATATAAATGGAACTATGTTTTACATACTCTTCTGTGTCTGGCTTTTTTTTTTTTTTTAATATTTTAAACAAATACATTTAATGATCGTATACATACATACAAAAACATACATACATAAAAATTCATTTAAGATTTATTATAGACCTAAGTGGAAAAGGTATAACTATGGAACTTTTGGAAGAAAACGTAGAAGAAAATCTTCTTAAACTTGAAGTATGCAAAAAGTTCTTAGATATGATGCCAAAAGCATATTACAATTAGAAAAAAAAATCTTCCTCATCCCAATAAATAAAATTATTGAATGTCTATTCTTTCTATCATGCTTAAAAAAGTTACTTAGACGTTCCCTCTAAGATAGTGATTAAGCTATGCATTTCCACTCCCTTCACTTCTATTCAACATTTTGTGGAATTCCTTGCCATTGCAATAAGACAAAAACACAAATAAAGTGTATATAGATTGGAAAGAAGAATATGTTTTAATTCACAGGTCATATAATTATGGGTAAAGGAAAAATCCAGACAGACTTCAAGAAAACTCCATCAACTAATATTTTAAATTGGCATCATCACAGGATACAAGGCCAATTTACCAAAATTAATTAAATCTATAAATAAGCCATAAATGCTTGGAATATGAAGTTCTAAAAATAATAATGTTTAAATTTAAGAATAAATTGAACAAGATATGTTTAAGAGCTGAATACTAAAACGACAACATTCAGGTTGAAATTACAGAGGATCCAAATAAATAGAGATACGTAATTTTCAAAGAACAGAAAACTCAATATGACTAAGATACCAATTTTTTACACTTGATCTGTTGATTCAACATATTCTCAATCAAATTCCACCAGGGACATGTAGAAATAGATAACTGACTCAAAAAATATTTATGAAAATGTAAGGAACCTATAATAGCTGAAACAACATTGATAAAGAAGAAAAAGATGTAAGATTTCACTATTTGATTTCAAGGCTTACTTCAAGAACATATAAAAATCAATGAAATAATAAGAGTTCAAAATCAAATCATGCATATATGATAGATTGACTTTGACAAAGTTACTGATGTAATGCAGTGGGGAATAAAAGTCTTTTCAACAAATGGCTCTGAAGCAGCTATAGGTTTTGTTTTTGTTTTTTTTTTTTCGGTACGCGGGCCTCTCACTGTTTTGGCCCCTCCCGTTGCGGAGCGCAGGCTCCGGACGCGCAGGCTCAGCGGCCATGGCTCACGGGCACAGCCGCTCCGAGGCATGTGGGATCTTCCCGGACCGGGGCACGAACCTGCATCCCCTGCATCGGCAGGCGGACTCTCAACCGCTGCGCCACCAGGGAAGTCCAACTATAGTTTTTAATGGAGAGAAATACCTTGATCCTTAACAGAGGCTATGCACAGAAATTAACTAAATCTTGATAAAATGTCTACACGTAATGGCTGAAACTCCAAAATACCTAGGAGAAAATCTTGGTAAACTTGGGGTGGGCATAAGTTCCTTTGATGGAATACAAAAAAGATGAACAACAATAGAAAAGAAATAATTAACACATTAGACTTTTGGTCATTGAAAGGGATCATTAATAAGATGAAAATCCAAGTCCTAGAGAACACTATAACAACAATTATAAAAAATAGAAAACAGCAGATTACATATGTTCACATTAAAATGGAGAATAAGACTGATATTTTCATGAAACTCACCATCTGTCATTTCCTCAGAATAAGTATAATTATGATAAACATCTCCTGCCTTTTTGCAACAGTAGCAGTAGCGTAATACAGATCACTTTCTACTTTTTAATTCTTCTGGGTTTATTTTTACTACCTGTTTTAACAGAGGGAATAGAATTGTGGAATCCAAGCTCTGGAGTCTTATTGGTGAGAGTCAAGCAGGACAAAGGATTTTAAAATTAGACGTAAATACACTACCATGTGCAAAATAGATAGCTAGTGGGCACCTGCTGTATAGCACAGGGAGCTCAGCTCGGTGCTCCGCGATGACCTAGATGGGTGGGATGGGGGGAAGGGAAGTCCAAGAGGGAGAGGATATATGTATACATATAGCTGATCCACTGCATCGTACAGCAGAAACTAACTCAACACTGTAAAGCAACTATACTACAATAAAAAACATTAGCACTATGAAAATGGAAAGCAGAAAAGTTTTTGTTTATTTTAAAAAATGAATATAGGACATGTGCTTTTTAATTTTTTTTACTATAGAATAACATTTATTTTATTTTATTTTGCCATAAAAATTCAGAAAAATTTTATATTGGAGTATAGTTGATTTACAATGTTGTGTTAGTTTCAGGTGTACAGCAAAGTGACTTAGTTATACATGCACATATATCTATTCTTTTTGGATATTCTATTTCCCATATAGGTTATTGCAAAGTATTTTTTTAACATCTTTATCGGAGTATAATTGCTTTACAATGGTGTGTTAGTTTCTGCTTTACAACAAAGTGAATCAGCTATATGTATACATACATCCACATATCTCCTCCCTCTTGCGTCTCCCTCCCACCCTCCCTATCCCACCCCTCTAGATGGTCACAAAGCACCGAGCTGATCTCCCTGTGCTATGAGACTGCTTCCCGCTAGCTATCTGTTTTACATTCAGTAGCGTATATATGTCTGTGCCACTCTCTCACTTCGTCCCAGCTTACCCTTCCCCCACCCCCTGTCCTCAAGTCCATTCTCTGCGTCTGCATTTTTATTCCTGTCCTGTGTCTGGCTTCTTTTATTCAATATTATTTCTGTGAGATTCATCCATATTACCGGTATATCATGGATTCATCTTTTTTGTCGCTGTGTAGTATTCCATTGTATGAATAAACTACAATTTCTTGATCATCTAGCAGCTATGTGCTTCCCTGTCCATGTCTTTGGGTGGACACATGCACTCATTTCTGTTGGGAATAAATTTAGGAGGGGGATTGTTGGTTCATGGTGTGGGCCAAAATGGTTGTACCAGTTCTCAGTTCTGTACAAGAGTTCATTTATTCTACATCCTTACAAACACTGCTATTGTGGTCATTTTCGTTTTCGTCATTCTAGTTGGCTATATCATTTTGAGTAGTTTCTTAACTTCAGTGAGTTGCATCTCATTGTGGTTTTAACTTGAATTTTTTTTTTTAATACTTTCTGGTAATTTGGATATTCTCTTTTGTGAGCTGCCTCTTCAAGTCTTTTGTTCATTTTTAATGCAGTTACTTGTCTTTTTTAATTGATTTGTAACGTTTCCTTATATATTCTGGATATGAGTCCTTTATTGGATATAGGTAATGTAAACATCTTCTCCCAGTCTGGAGCTTATATTTTTACTCACTTATTAGTTTCCTTTGGTAAACAGAAGTTCTTAATATTGGTAAAGTCCAATGTATCAACCTGTTCTTTTACAGTTAATGGCTTTTATGTCCTGTTTAAGAAATCTTTGCTTATCTGAAAATCGTGAAGATATTCTTCTGATTTCTTCTGGAAGCTTTATTGTTTACCTTTCTCATTAGGAATATAGTTCATCTTGAATTGATATTTGTGCATGCTATGAGGTAGGGGTCAAGATTCGCTTTTTTCCAAATGAATATCCAGTTCAGCATCATTGATTGACGAGAGCATCTTTTCCTCCATTGTCTTGCTAAGTGCTTTATTGTAAATTAAATGGCCATATATGTGTGGGTCTATTTCTATTCCATTGGTATGTCTATTCTAATAGCAATATCACACTGTTTAATTGCCATTGCTTACTTATGTTTGCTTTATAACGGGTCTCAATATTTACTAGAGTAAGTCTCCCAACTTTGTTTTTCCTCTTCAAAATTTTCCTGGCTTTCTACGTTCTTTGAAATTTCATTTAAATCAGATTGTCATGATCCATTACAAAACCACTGTTGGAATTCTGATTGAGGTTACATTGAATCTATAAATCTATTTGCAAGACTTAACACTATAACAATATTGAACTTTCCAATTCATGAACGTGGAATATTGCTCTATTTATTTAGATCTTCTTTAATCTCTCTTTAAAATGTTCCATAGTTTTCAGTGTAGGTCTTACACATCTTTCAAAAGATTTATTCCTAATTATTTTATGTTTTTATGCTAGTATAAATTGTTTTAAATTTCATTTTCTAGTTGTTTGTTGCTAGTATATAGAAATAAACTTAATTTCATATACTGACATTTTATCCAGTGATCTTGCTAAATTCATTTATTAATTCTAAAGTTGTACGTTCTTTTGGATTTTCTATGTACATAATTATGTCATCTGAAAATAAAAACAGTTATACTTTCGTCCTTTCCAATCTTTATTTCTTTATCTTGCTTTATTGCACTGGCTTGGATTTCCAGTACCATACTCAACAGAAGTGGTGATAGTGGACAAGAGGAAAGTGCTTAAGAGTTTTATTTACATTAACAGTAGGGTCTTAAATATACAGCCTTTATTAGATTAAGAAAGTTTTTAAAAATTCTTAATTGATGGACAGTTTTTATCATGAATAAGTGTTGAATTTTATCAAATATTTTTCTGCGTCAATGGGCATGATTGTATGTTTTCTCTCCTTATTCTGTTACTATGGCAAATGACATTGATTGATTTTCAAATGTTAAACCAACCTTACATTTCCAGAATAAACTCTACTTGTCATGAAGTATTAACCTTTTAATAGATCTCTGAATTTGCTTTACTAATGTGTTGTTTAGGATTTTTCATCTGTGTTCATGAGAGATATAAGCCTGTACATTTCTTTTATTGTAATATCCTTGTCAAGTTTTAATATCAGGGTTTTGCTGGCCTCATAAAATGAGTTGGGAGGTGTTCCCTTTTTCTGTTCACTATAAGATTTTGTGTAAGATTAGTATTATTTCTTCCTTAAATGTTTGGAAAATTAATAGTGAAACCACCTGAGTCTAAAGTTTTCTTTGGGAGAGGTTTTAAATTATAGACTTTATTGTTTTTAACAGTATAGGATTCCTTGGATTTTCTATTTTTTCTTGTATTAGTTTTGCTAAATCGTGATTTTTAAAGAATGTGTCCTTTTCATCCAGGTTGTCACTTTTATTGGCATAATATCCTGTTATTACATTTAACATGTCATTGGAATCTGCAGTGATAGCCCCTTCTAGTTTCTATTACTGGGATTAAAAAAAAGGGGGTGTTCTTTTTTTCCTATTTTTTCCTGATCTGTCTTGATGGAATTGTCAAATTGTATACATCTTTCCAAACACCTAACTTGGCTTTGTTAATTTTTTCTATTGCATTTTTGTTCTCTAGTTAATTGATTCCTACTCTTATCTTGTTTACTGTCTTCCTTCCACTTTCCTTGTATTTAACTTACTAATTTTTTTTCTAGTTTCATGAGACAGAAGCTTAGATCATTCTTTTTCAACCTTCTTATTTTCTAATTGATGCATTTAAAACTAAAAATTTCCACTCGGGTGTTTCTTTAGCTGCTTCCCACAAGTTTCAATGTGTTTGTTTTCATTATCATTCGGTTAAAAGTTAAAAGTATTTTCTAATTTCCATTGTGATTTCTTTCCTGACCCATGAGTTATTCAGAAATGTGTTGTTTAACTTCCAAACACTTGGGAATTCTCCAATTATCTTTCTGTTATTAATTTCTTGTTTAATTGCACTGTGGTCACAGAACACACTCTGTGTGCGATTTCAGCTCTTTGAAATCTGTTAAGACTTGCTCTAGGGCCCAGCATATGGTCTATTTTGGTAAATGTTCCATGGCTGCATTTATTCCTTCCCCACCCCAGTGCCATTAATATTATGTCTTTTAACATTTAATAATTGATAATTACTTTAAATAGTTAATGTTTTTGTATCTTTACCGTTTCTAGCGTTCCTCATTCCTTCCTGAAGTTCGGTGCTCCATTCTGGGGTCCCTTTCCTTCAGCCTGAAGAACTTCCTGTGGAGGTTCTTGTAGTGCCAATTTGCTGCTAAATACTTCTCTTAGCTGTTGTTTGAAGGTATTTTTGTTTGGCCTGCACCTCTGAGGAGTATCTTTCTTCAAAGAGGTTGGCAGGTTGTGGGGTTCTTTTTCTTTCAGCAATGTAAAGATGTTAATCCATCGTCTCCTGGATTCCAAAAATGTGAAATGCTTCACGAACCTGCATATCACCCTTGGGGGCCGTGCCATCTTCCACGAGTCAGTCTAAAATTAGTGTAGGCGCTGCCAATATAAGCACATAACATAGTTTTTCAAACATTTATACTTGTCCTTAAAAAAAAAAACTTTCCTTCCAGCTTCTCTGCTGGTTCCCTCCTCTCACTGAGGAAGCAGGCAGTCTCCCACACCCTCTGGGTGTGTTCTTTTTTTGTGGGGGGGGGGTGTCCAAAAGCACCTTTATAAATAATACCCTCTTCCTTCACTCAGGTTCTGAGGAAACTAAGAAGAAAAACAAGGAGTGGCCGTTGCAGAGCTAAATCTCTCTTTTATTTTGGACACAGGATCCCAAGTCGAGGGCGGAGGTATTTAGAACAGGGACAGTAGCTCCCATTGTATGAGGGCTACCATATGCCCAAAACCACAATGGACACACCCCACACATTTTCTCAGCCCACTCAGAGGCCCATCCTCTGAAGCAAGTGCTAATAATTCCACCAAATAGACAGGAGACCAAAGTTCTAAGAATTAAGCAAACTTCCCACCAGTCTTGTAAGCAGGATTCAAATCCTTGCTGGTCACAACTGAATAAGGCTTTAAAAGTGGGATGGGGGGCTTCCCTGGTGGCGCAGTGGTTAAGAGTCCACCTGCCGATGCAGGGGACACGGGTTCGTGCCCCGGTCTGGGAAGATCCCACATGCCGCGGAGCGGCTGGGCCCATGAGCATGGCCGCTGAGCCTGCGCGTCTGAAGCCTGTGCTCCGCAACGGGAGAGGCCACAACAGTGAGAGGCCTGCATACCGCAAAAAAAAAAAAAAAAAAAAAAAAAAGTGGGATGGGGTCTCAGTTTCCAGCATAGTGCCTCACATGGCAGATTATTAAACAGAGTGGAATATGTTATACACTTCTGTGTATGAAATAATGGCATCAAGCCACCCTCTTCCTTGTTCACAATACTCTGGCTACATTGGCCTTTTCAGTTCCCCAAACACTCCAAACTCTTTCCCACCTTGGAGTCCTGCATGCTGTTCCCTCGGTTAATATACTTGTCCCGGCCCCCTTCACCTGGCTAAGTCCCACTCCTGCGGGTCTTCATTTAAATGTTCCTTTTAAAGTTGTCTCTTTGGGGAATTCCCTGGCTTTCCAGTGGTTAGGACTCAGTGCTTTCACTGCTAGGGCCCAGGTTCCATCCCTGGTGGGGGAACTAGGATCCCGCATGCCGTGCAGGTGGCCAAAAAAAGAAAAAGAAACAAAAAGAAAAAGTTGTCAATTTTAACCCCTCCCCCGATTTAAATCAGGTCCCCTTTATAACCTTTTATCACTTCCTTTCAGTTTTTTCTTTCTAGAACTTGCCACAGTTTGTAATCATATGAGTCTTGTCATATATATAATTTTGCCATTGACAGATGTTGCCTCCTTTAGACTGGAAGCTCCTCGAAGGCAGGGGCCCATCTCCTTGATTGCTGGCCATCCTCCCAGACTGCAGCCCAGCACTAGGCACGGGTATTTGTCCCCATCCTTCTCCTCCTCTGTCCTCTTCACAACTTTCCTCTTTCTACTGCCACTTGTTTCCCTCCTTCTCTTGGTCCTGTTTCTAGTGGAGACAAGCCAGTGAGTTTTCTGGGAGCCACACAGGTGAGCGGAGGTGATCCCTGGCGTGACTGTACTGGCTGGAGCACAGCAGGGCGGCGGGCGGCTTGTTGGCATGTTTACCTGAGTCATCGTTGGCAAAGGTTGCCGGCTCCAGGATGGAACATGTGTGTGAGGAACGCCTTTTCTGTGGGACGCCCACCCCTCTTTAGACAAGGGTGGGCGTGGTCGCCAGGCAAAGAAGTCGTGAGGTTACTAGGGATGAGGAATTTATGCGCCAAATAAGAAATAGGTTTCATTTTCAAGAAGCTGGGGCCAAAACCCCGTTCAGGTTAGAATACCTTAGCCACCTTTGGCCCTGTTTTATTTGTATGAAGCCATGTCGTCACAACTGGATTCGGCTTCCTCAGAGCAAGGATTCTGTTACCTTTTTCTTTTGTCTCCCACAAACCCCCAGCCCAGTGCCGGGCCAGCAAGCGCCCAGCAGACAGGGCTTTAGCACACCCTGAGCGCTTCCAGTGAGGGTGATGGTAGGAGCAACGGCAGCTGCTTTGAGCCAGGCGTTGCCAATATCACGCACGTGATCTCTCATCCCCACGGCAAAGTCCTGATTTCTTTATTTCTCTTTGATAAATGAGAAATCTGAGGCCCAGGCCTTGCTGCCTTCGCACGTTTAGTAAGAAAAGGATTCCAGATGCTGACCTGGCCTCTTGACTTTGGGTAGAGGTATAAATAGGGAAAAAACAAAAAAAAAATAAAGAAACCCCAGAAACCTCTAATGGCATTGAAAACAATTACTGAAGATATTGAAATGTAAAATTTTTAAACTCTGTACTCTTCCTTGCAAAACCCCAGGCTTGCTGGTCGAAAGGGTGCAACCGAGTTGGCGCTGTGTTTTACCACTGTGCGGGCTGCCCAGCCCAGCAGTCAGGCCACCCTTGCTTATCTGCAGGTGCGTCACCGGCCCTGGTTTCATGGGGAGGGAGGGGCATCCAGGCTTTGCTTACCCAGGTGGGTCTCACCCTTGAATTCCTTTCCAGGGACTGGGTAAAACAAAACAAACCCCCAAACCTCAAATGAAATGGGATATAACAAATCAATGAAGATACTGCAGTCAGGGATGTTTGAGTCTGTAAAATATTTCCAGAAACCCAGGCAGCGCCTGATCCGAATGACTGGTGTGCTGCGTGGCGGGGGCGCTAAGGATCTGTCTCCTCGCTAGAACCAGCCTGACGGTCACTCGGAAGACACGCGAGAAAGATGCAAATGTGAACGAACTCACGTCAGCAAAACGGATTTGTGTGGGCTTCCCTGGCGGCGCAGTGGTTGGGAGTCCGCCTGCCGATGCAGGGGATGCGGGTTCGCGCCCCAGTCCGGGAAGATCCCACGTGCCGCGGAGCGGCTGGGCCCGTGAGCCATGGCCACTGAGCCTGCGCGTCCGGAGCCTGTGCTCCGCAACGGGAGAGGCCACAACGGTGAGAGGCCCGCGCGTACCGCAAAAAAAACCCAGAAAAACAAAAAACAGATTTGTGGCAATTATGTTGTGGCCGCTTCAATTTGGTAATCATCCTTTACGGCAGGAGTAATAGCCTAAGCGAAAAAAGAACGAGAAAAACAGAATTTGTGGCGGCGTTAACTGCAGAAGTAATAGCATCATTCATCAGCGTGCCCTGATGGGGACTTCTTTGCGCATCCTTAAAAGATTCCTTTCTTTCTTTTTTTTTTTAGAGTTGCTAGTATAGCTATTAGAGGCACGTGAGAAAAAATTCACAACCTCTCTTTAGGGAGATAGAGCATCTGTCATTTAAAATGAGTCCAAGCATGTAACCTACCAGAGGGAAGTGGCCACTGACTTGATGGCCCTGTGGGTCTGGATAAGTCATTTCAACTCCCTGAGTCCATTTCCTGGTCGAGGAAGTGGGAATAATAATGGGGTAGGAGCGCACCTTACATTGTGGACAGTACCTAGCCTGGCACCGAGTCGGGGCTTCGTAAATATGAGCTGGCTGTCTTTATGTGCAAACACAGCTGTTGTTACACTTTAGTATATACTCTCCCTGTTTGAACTATGGATGTGGGTCTGACGGTAATTTTTACAGACAACCTATAGATTCTGGGCAAGGTGCGAGAACATGACATTATAGGGAAGTCAAATGACTTGACTGAGGTCACAAAGCTAGTAAGAAGCTGAGCTGGAATTAAAGGTAGACATTCTCTTTTCCTTCTTTTTTTGTTGTGTAAATCCCATCCCACCCCCTCCCCAAAGTGTCAATGAGTTCAGCCTCTTGGGTTTTTTTAGCCACGTGGCTTACAGGATCTTATTTTCCCAACCAGGGATCGAACTTGGGCCCCCAGCAATGAAAGTGCCGAGTCCTATACCCACTGGACCTCCAGGGAAGTCCCGAGTTCAGCTTTTTGAAATGCGACCTTTTCTACTCAAATTGTCAAATGAAAAATTATTGTAAGGGCTTGTCTCCCCATTCTCCCCTCCCCTCACTTCTCCTCTGTCAGGGGTCAGGATGATGCAGAAATTCTGGAGATGTCCACGTGTCCACACTCTGTGGCCAGGCAGGTCACGTCAAAGGCGTCTGGCCGGGTGAGGGTGCGTTTGAGTTTATACACTTAACCTCACATTACTACCTCATAGAGTGATCTCCTCTGTCCACACTCCGTTAGTTTCATAACATTCTCACCCTTTCTCCGAGGGTCTCCGGGGAAAGTTAAGCCATTTGGGCTACTTAATAACTACAGGGAAAAGTGTGACACTCTCGGCTCGAAGGGGATAGAGGTTCATTTGTGGGCTTGTTAACCGCATTTTGTCCTTGCCTGCCCTTCATCACCGGTTTTCCCAGTTAAGATGTGAAATAGCTGAAAAATTCACATCTCCGGCATAGATGGCAGGGGGCTGTGCATGTCATGTCACAAGCCAAGGGCTGTGACTGAGCCACGGCTCAATGAGATTCACCGGAGTTTCCCCTTTAAAAGATGTTTTAAAGAGAGGAAGCAGAGGGATGGCGTGAGACGCACGGGAGGCTGGTGAGAGCAGGATGGAGAGCCAATCTGAGAAGCACCTGCCTGAGACCCACACGGGAGGTGGAGACCACAGGGCTAGTGATTCAGCAGATGTGTGTTGAGGGTCTGGTGTGGAACAGGGCCCCCAGAGCATAAAGACAGGTGACTGGTGTACCCGGTCCTGGGGGCTACGCTTGCTCGGGGCTTGCTATTCATCATCTCATTTGGCATGGCCAGGACCCAGAGGCCAGCACCGCTGGTGGGGGGAGGGATGCACATCTCCAAGGTCAACAGGAGGGATCGAGGGAGCCTGGGGCAGGGGTAAAGTTCGCCAAGACCCTGGGGGGGAAACAGGAGGAATCTGCAAATGCCTTCTCAGGGGGCCGAGAGCCCAGCTGGAGTTGGACCAAGAAATGCCAGGGTCTCCCTGACAGCCCATGAGTGAGAGAAACCAGCTGGCTCTCAGTTGTCCTGGCAACACAGGGGTTTAGGTTCAGGGAATTATTATGAAAAGTCGCATGCAAATGAGGTAAATTGCCGCGAGGAGGAACCATGTAAGGTCTGTCCTTGAGGAAGTACTGGGGGGAGGGCGGGGATGTCTGGGAGGGATTTGTGCTGCAGACAAAGAACAAGACAGAGAAAGTAAGGACTCGGCCTTGTGTAAGAGCAACACACCAGGCCTGGGGTGCCCTGCTGTAACTCCCCTTAACTTTGCGGCAGTCGGATGGACAGTGCACATCACGTTGTGGGACCCTGTGATGCTCCCTAGACCAGAGGGGCGGGGTCAGCAACTCAGCAACTAGAATTCCCTCCTTCTCCCAGATGACAAAAAAAGAGGCTCAGAAAGATAGAGCGCCTTACCCAAGCTATCCGAGGTGGCAGCAGATTGGAACGCTAGGCCTCCCCGAGATAAATTCAAAAGTGGGTTTCTAGAACAGTCAGCCACCTATTCCTGAAAACCCTGGGGGTTAGGCCATATCCTCCCCCACCAAAATCCTTCTCTAAAGACCAACCTCCTGTATTCGGACATTTAGGGAGCCGCTACCCACCTGGTCACTCCAAACTGATACCCACCAGCGCGGCCTGCCTCCCTGTCCAGGGCTCTGATCCACTCATTTTCTGCCTCAGATGAGGAACACAGACTTCAAGGAAAGCCTCTGACACTGGAGACCAAAGTCAACAGAGAATTAAGGGAATGGGCAAGAGCAAATACAACAACAGAAAGCACCACAAAACCCTCTAATTAGGATCCTTAGAGAGATTGGAGAAGATGCCGCGTTTGTAAAACTAGAAGAGAAAACATTGAGAAAGGACTGTGCAAGCACAGGAGAATGTCTCTGGAAATTAAGAGAGCAAGAAATGAAGCAAAAAGGAGGCAGAAGAGGGAGAGGAGAAGGGAGCGCGGGGAGAAGTTTGTTCCCAGCAGAGGAAGGCGCTGTGAGCCAGGGTTTCTGCATGCTGCCACTAGGTCCTTAGCCACCTACTGGCCAAGGGCGCCTCAGACCAGACCTGACCCAGTCCTGCAGCATCACCTCCCCGACCCTCCGAAAAGTGCCCAACCTGTCCCCTTCCATACGGGTCAAGGGACAAGTTGTCTCATTTTCCTCCGGCTAACCCCCACCTGGAAAGTGATTCTTTATCCCCCAGAACAGGTGATGGAAAAAGGAGGACATTGTATTCAAGTTCGTAGCCTGTCTTCCCTTCCAGCGGGGCAAGGGGTGGGGTGGACCAGGGCGCCAGTGTTTATTTTCCTACCTGATAGCCTGGGATTATGACCTAACTTCAAACCACCCAAGCAAGAACGCGCTTCCATTGTTCTGTCTCAAGAAGCCACCTTAGCGTGTGTAGCTCAGGGTCGACCCTGGGAAATATTAGTCATGGAAACTAAGACTCGATGAGGGACTGGGATGATTAAAAGCCTCGGACCAGGGCTTCCCTGGTGGCGCAGTGGTTGAGAGTCTGCCTGCCGATGCAGGGGGCGCGGGTTCGTGCCCCGGTCCGGGAGAGATCCCACGTGCCGCAGAGCGGCTGGGCCCGTGAGCCATGGCCACTGAGCCTGCGCGTCCGGAGCCTGTGCTCTGCAACGGGAGAGGCCACAACAGTGAGAGGCCCAGGTACCGCAAAAAAAAAAAAGCCTCGGACCCGAGGAGCAGCCAGCTAGTCACTGCTTCCCAGGAATGAGGCCCCTGACCCGCAATACGACAGGCTATCCTGCAGAAGTGCTCACAGTAGGACCAGCCTGGCCCAACCTGACCCAGGTCACTGGTGTGAAGTTGGGGAGAGCCGGGCGGAGAGCGGAAATCCTACAACACGGATAGCTGATGGGGAAACTGAGGCACAGAGAGGTTGCGTAGTGGACCTGAGGTCACACAGCAGCAGCACCAGCATGTGTCTGGGGTGGACCAGGGCCAGACCCTGCCCTATGCTCTAGGGCCTCTCAAAACTTTTAAAAATATATATTTGCAGATGGGGTTTAATCAAGACAGTATATTCTCAACCCACCTGCTTTGTTTGCATTGGCTCTTTCTTTTCATGTCTGGTTGAAGTTTGCATAATTGGGTCTTTAAGAAAAAAAAGACAGACTCCCCAAGGAAAACCCCCGGTAAAAGACGGTGGAACTCACAAAGGTTGGCAGGGGACTGGGCAGAGACCTCCAAGCCAGACTTCCACTGTGCTTTCAAGAAAACTCTGGAGCTAGGTCCCAAGTGGCACTGAGGCCAGTGCAAGAGACAATCGTAAGCTGCAAAGAAGACCAGGGACCCCGCTCGCGCAAGTGTCACTACAGTTAGGTGGAAATGTTGAAGATCCCTTCTCTGCGTGAATTTAACCCAATCAAATGAACAGCAGCAGGGCAAGGAATATTCCATTTACTGAGGGATTTTAAGCAGCTGATTTTGACTCTCCTTTTTTTAAAAAAAATTATTTATTTATTTATTTTTGGCTGCATTGGGCCTTTGTTGCTGCGTGCGGGCTTCCTCTAGTTGCGGTGAGTGGGAGCTAATCTTCGTTGAGGTGCGCAGGCTTCTCACTGCGGTGGCTTCTCTTGCTGCGGAGCACGGGCTCTAAGCACATGGGCTTCAGTAGTTGTAGCACGTGAGCTCAGTAGTTGTGGCGTGCGGGCTTAGTTGCTCCGCGGCACGTGGGATCTTCCCAGACCAGGGCTCGAACCCGTGTCCCCTGCATTGGCAGGCAGATTCTTAACCACTACGCCACTAGGGAAGCCCTTGACTCTCCTTTATAAGCCCTTAGGAGTATGATCGAGTTAACCCAGCCACTTCAGAGATGACACAGAGGTGGGAGGAAAATTCTGCAGAGTCACAAAGTCCAGTGAGAAGCCAAGACAGTAGTTGCCTGCAGGAGCTTCCAGAGCCCCCCAAAGCCTCGCTTCTTTGCGTCGTGGCTGCAGGTCCTATGGGGAAGTCTGGGTAAGGTTTGGTAAGAGTGGATGGTGGTATTCCAGCTGTCCCTGCTTCTGCAGAATGATAGCCAGTGCTCACTCACTGCTCCCTTGCCAGGCACCTCACTGCAGGAAGGCGGCCCTGGCACGGGAAGGGTTTATAAAAAGTGTTGGTCTCATTTTTACTGGAAAACCTGAACTGGCAGGAGACAGAAAAAGTTGGTCGCAGGTTCCCCTACTAACATTCAAGCAAGCTGGCCTCACTCGCTCGAAACCAGGGTCAGGTGGTAGAGAAGCAAGGGCCAAGTTTGGGAAAAACAGTGGAAATTTTTAGTGGTTTCTCATGGCTTGGGCCGCGGGTCAACCGGTTTCCACCCCGAAGGTTCGAACATTCCCAGCCTAAAACTTCAGAGGTCCCGTTTGTTTCAGAGAAAACAGGACACTTGGTTGTCAGCGAAATGGGGCATTTCAAAGTTAGCTTTCCTTTCTCCCGCTGTGTGACTCCAACGATATTAAACCTGTGAGTCGTGAAGACTGGGGCCACTCACCCTAAGTTTACATTCCAGATAGTTAGGACCAGCTGACGGATGCGTATTGAAGAAGTGAAACCTCATTGGCTGTTACAACATCAGGTGCAGACGCGCTGATGGGGCTGAGGAGTTAACACTGGCCGCTTGTTTGCTCCCGGTGGATTTTGCTCACGTGGGAAGGGAAGTGATAGTTTTGGAATCTGAAATTTGCCATTAAATAATGTCTTCTCCCCCGACCTGTGCACCTGCCAAGGCCTCACTCAACCTGTGTCCAGGTAATGCTTTTCCAACCCCTTAAGGCCAAACCAACCCTGCCCCTTGGAGCTCCCTTGTCTCTTACAGCACCCGTTCCAGCCAACTAGACCGAGGACTTCCCAAGGTCATCCCCTAGGACACCCTCATTTGGGTGTAGGCTAGACAAGTGGCCCCTGCTTGAGCCACCCTCACCGCTAAGGCTCACCTTGACTGCGACCTGTGCTTCTCAGGCCCAAGATAAGGCAGCTACTGCAGAAAAGGGAACACCTATAAGAGTGCAAAGCCGTTCATTGATATGAGGGGAGACTGTCCTGAGCTCCTAGGTTTCTGCTCGCTGGAAAACATTGACTTTCCCCTTTTTTCCCTAGAAAGGAGATTTCCCTTCCCATCTCTTCCATTTCTTTTCTTTTTCTTTCTTTTTTTTTTTTTTTTTTGGTGGTTCGCGGGCCTCTCACTGCTGTGGCCCCTCCCACCGCGGAGCACAGGCGCCGGACGCGCAGGCTCAGTGGCCACGGCTCACGGGGCCAGCCGCTCTGCGGCATGTGGGATCTTCCCGGACCGGGGCACGAACCCGCGTCCCCTGCATCGGCAGGCGGACTCCCAACCACTGCGCCACCAGGGAAGCCCCTCTTCCGTTTCTTGTACAACTTGTCCCTGAAAAGGAACATTACAAAATCCTCTTATAAGATTATTCTCAGCCGCAATGACAGATCAAAAAACAATGTTATCGTGTTGGGTGTGAATCTGACTCTGTATTCACTCAGATTCTGTATCTATAGCTGTCCGTATCCGTCCATCTGACCAAATTCCTTTACAAGTATTTGCACCAAGGAAATCTGACTGGCTGCCTTTTGAGCTATTGTGGCTAACTGGGCTTTTTACTCGGCAAATCCAGAACCTTCCACCCTCATCCACCAAGTCTTCGTGAGCACCTATTAAGGCCCGATGGTCCTGAACACAAGCAATGAGATTAGTAAAGCTTTTAAAGTCAACAAAGAAAATAACTCAACATTTTTGTTTGTCAGTAAGAAGTTGATGGCGTATATGTATGTCTACGTGTGTGCGTCCACATACGCGTATCTAAATAAATGACACACATTGGTGAAAGCAACGTTATTTGGTTAAGACTGAAGGCTTTGTTGGGAAGGAAAGTGGTGGAATTAGATGTTGATACAGTAGGTGTTTCAAATGTCAGATTTCAATGGTAATGGGAAGGAAAGGAAAGAAGAAAAATGGCTCCTTTAGAATATATCAATTCATCATTTCCCCCTTTGCAAACATTGAAAAAAGCAAGAGAAGCTGTATGCCTTTCCTTGAGAGGTGCCCTTTAGTTCTCAGAGAGATGAAGTTTGGGCTGATGTCAAGGTTACTAAGGAAACGATGTAGGCTTATGGACAGCAAAGCAAACAGACATGTAACACTTGAGTAAATCATTAATTCATTAATATCATTATTGATGGGATCTGGAGAGACTGACATATTCCTTCTTTATTCCAAGTTCTCAAAAGTTTTCTTTCATCACAAGACAAACACTCGGATGGCCACTTTATGGCTCATTATTCCCTCTAGGCCTCACTCTTGAGTCGAAGGAGGACTCACTCTCGGATTTTAATGGATCAAAGAGAATGGTAAACCAGTCAAGAAAAGTGTGCTGCGTGGTTTTTTTCTTTTTTTAATTGGCGGCTCTGGGTTTTGTAGAGAATGGAAAAATGCATTAAGGATAGTTTGACTTAAACACAAAGCACCTTTTGGTTTGACAAACAGATGTGAGTAGCGGCAAAGTCACACTCTTTCACCCACGATTAGGTCCGTTTTCATGGTGACTTTTTCGTGGCCAGATTTCGTGGCACGAGGAGGGGTGCTAGCAGGAGGCCGTGAGGGACCCCCAGCTGCAGGGATGGAACGGTCTCCGTGCGTTGGTGCAAACCCGGGAGGGATGCGGGGCCTGGCGGCCGGGCAAGGCCAGAACCCCTGTGAGGCTGAGGTTACAGCACGAAGGAGTGTCCTGGCTTCCTATTATTTCCTGCGGTCGAGTGAGTCAGCATTTTCTCCCCTGGCGCCCAGCAGGCCTGGGGGTCACGGCGGAGGTGAGCGAGAGGTAAACCGTTCCAGCTGGGCTTTGCCTGCGGCCCTCCTCACCCCTCATCCATCCAGACCACCTTCATAGAAACCCTTCCTTCACTACTGCATCCTCGTTCTCTCAGGAGCACAGATGCCCAACCTGAAATGTCATGATCATTGCCACCAGGGAGTGTGAGGTTGAGGCCGGGCCCTTTACGGCAGGGCCAAGCCTGGGTTGCCGGCCAAGAGCACATGTGTGTGTGGGGCTCCTGCGCCTTCGGAGCTGTGTGACCTGAGAAAGTCGCTTAACGTCTCTGTGCCTTGGTTTCCTCCTCTGTAAACCGGGCTTGGTCATAGCACTTACCTCGAAGGGCGGTTGAAAGCATCACCTGGGGGGTTGTGTGCACTGCTAGCGTTACCACAGCCAGGGCAGAAGGGGCCCGCAGAATTTCAGCTCGGTTGGCAATCGTCCACCTCCTGGCCCTGCTCTAGGTCCTGGGCGCCTGCAGAGCCTCCGCGGAACGTTAAATGAGGAGGTGCCTCGGGCCTCCCGTCCACGCCTTCACTTTAGGCCAAGGAGGAGAAACTGTCTCATGTCACCCAGCAGGATGGAGGGAAGCCTCAGGGTGCAGTTCCTGGGCTCTGGGGGCCGAGCCTGCACAGCCAAGCTGAGGACAGTGAAACATCAGCCAGGAGGAGAGCGGCACGAGTGTTTGTCAATCGAATAAACACGCTCCTCGCAGGAAGGTGCTGTTGTGAAGGCAGACGGGAAAGCCGCAGTCCCCGGCACGTGTGAGCCAGAGGTAGCTGGAGCCCCCGGGGGGAGCGGAATAGCAGGCAGTTCATGCTGATGGGGCACAAGAGGGAGGGTGGGACCAGGGAAAGCTTCCTGGAGGAGGTGACTTTTGAGCTGGGTCTGGAAGAATGAAGAAAATCTTGCAGAGGCTCAAGAAGCCAGGGAGCAACCACTTGGAGGTGCGGTGTGCAGGGAGCTGGCTGTCCTTGGTCGGGGTGGGGGTGGGGGGCACTTGGCAGGCGAGAAGGAAGCTTCCTGTCAGATCCTAAGGTTTCTGAAGGCAAAGCCACCCTAACTCTCCTTAAACCCCAGGGGCTGGGGGCAGCAGTGCCCGCCCATCAGGGTCAGTGGGTGATGCAGACTCGCAGGCCTGGCAGCCCCTGGTCAGGAGGCCGCATTTGGGCTACGGAGGGGTCTGTCCCATGCCAGCGGTTCATCTCGGTGGGGGGGTGGGTCCTGGGGGCTGCAGCGGGGCAGGGGGGACTTTGGGAAGATTCCCTGCGTCCCAGAGGAAGGGGGCTTTGTCTTCATGGCAGCCATTCTCAACTTTGAGGGAAACCAAGGGGACCAAATACTAGAAGAGCGTCCACCCTCTCCCCCTGCTCAAAGGATGGGGGCGGAAGAGGAGAGAGCGGGCAGCCCCCCCCCCCCGCCCCGCCCATGGCCCTGCACGTTCAGAGCACTTTCTCCCCTGAGAAGGGGCAGAGGTGTTCCATTTCCCTGCTGCGTAGATAGAGCGGCTGAGTTTCCGAGAGGCTAGCTGACATCCCAGAAGCTGCACTGCCAGGGAGCAGCCCGGGGGGCCCAGAACCAAGCTCCTCCAGTGCCCTGTGCTCTTGTCCCTTTGCTCCCAGCTTAGCTCATGTACAGTCCTGCCGACCTCCTCCCCAAGAGGCGGAAAAGTCTGAAGCGCCTCTGTGCTGGGCACTGGGTGAGGCCAAGGGATGGGGCCCTGGAATCCTGGCTCCAATAAGTATAAGCTTTGACTCGAGCTGGAGCCTGCGGGCCTGTCTGTAACGTGATGCTACCAGCCCGTGGGGTTTAACCAGACACACAGGGTGGGTGTGCGAAGCTCCTTGCAAACATGGCAGGGGGTGGGGTAGGACCTTGGCACAGGTGGCATTTTAGATTCACTATTTCCATCATCCTGTTCGTATCGGTTACAGATTCCAATCTGTTTTCTAATTTTGCATAGCAGTGGGTGGGGCCTCACAGTGTGAGGCACGGCCGTGTTGGATGTCCACCCCTGGGCAAAGCCAAGGCACGGAAGGAAAGACTGGACCTTCCACCAGCGCTTGCTCTGTAGATTTTGATTTAGTGAGTGGCCAAATCTCAGACATGACGGAGATCCAGACTCAGAAGGACCAGGATGGGGTCCTATAAGGTGCGATTTTAGCCAACACCTGTCAGTGATGGATGGCTCCTGAAGCAACTCCAGGCCTTGGTCTGGGAATGGTACTGGGCCCGGTGGTGGCTGGGTTGGCTGAGAGCTGCGAGGCCCTGGGAGCACAGGGCTGATGGGACTGGACTTGCCCTGGGTTTGGGAGCGGAGACCACATGAGGGGACAAAGCATTTGGTAGTCATTATCAAGAATAAAGTCCCCTTTCACTGACTCCCTACTCGGCCCTTTGTTGAATCTGTCCATGGCGCATTCCCGGAGCTATAGACGCTTCAGAATCATCAAATAATAAGGTTCAAAATCAAACCCTACTCCTTCCTCCTGTCCCGGAAAGACCTGTCTAGTCTAGACCCAACTGTGGGTGGAAATGGGTCTGTCTTCACCCTCTCCTTTCAGTGAAGCACTTTTACTTCGGCTATTGTGTTTAGATTTGATATTTCCATTGTCCTGTTCCTATCAGTTACAGATTCCAATCTGTGTTCCAATTTTTCGGAGCAAAAACTCCCCTGTATGGGAGCCCCGAGTTTTCAGAGGCTCATCCAAGTGCCGCTTTGGGGCCTGAGAAAGGCCCCGATGGGTGAGCGATTGAGGGGCAGGGTGCTGAAACGAGGAAGCACCACAAAGATTTCCGCAGGGGTCCCTACATTCCACCCTGTGTCCCTACCGCTCCCAACAGATTCTTTCCATGGGGAATCAGCCCTCACACGACATGAACGGGCTCGTTTTATATCAGAAGGCTGAATTTTAACTGACAAATTGGACAGTTCCCTAAGGCAAGGGTTACCAAGCTTTGTCATTCTCACTAAAAATGTGATTTATAATATATTCCTATTTGCTAGACGCTCATATTCCCAGGAATGAAGGCCTAGCGCAAAAACAGGAGGTCTACTTACTATCTTGACTCCACATAAAAATATACTCCACCAGTGTCTCCGTGAGCATATGTAAACAGATGTGCATAAATCAATATCCCACGGCGCCGAGTGAGCTTAATTTCATTAAGTTTTCATGATAGTTTAAGCAGTCACTTGAAATTCAGGACCGAGCAGAAGTAACCCACAATTTGCTTTCGAATTTTACATACTGAAGAAAAGATCTAAGGGTCTGGTGAAAGAAATTTTATTTCCTCTGCTTCCAGTTTCTAAAGATAAAAACCGTATTTGTTGTTCCCTAAATACTCTGATATTTATGAATACAGATGTGTCAGATACCAGAGATCAATCCCCACCTTCAGCCAAGCTACCTCAGAGATTCTTTGTAAAAACCACACACACAAAAGCAGGGTAAACCATCTGACTTCTTAGAAGTCGGAGTTAAAGTTGCAAACTCATTTTGCCCAAGATAACCAGAACTGCCCTAAGTTGTCTAAGTGGGCAGAAATGGATTTGATCTCTGTACCTGATTGCTTAGCAGAAGTCATCCAGCCAATTTTTCAACAGTCTCCATATCATGAAACTTCCTAAAAAACTTCAAGGGGGTAACCTGAGCTTGTGAAAAATGATCCCGAAAGTCAGTAGGACAAAGCTTCCCTTCCAAGAGGTAATTAGGGGAGCTCCGAGCGCCTTTCATATTTCACTTGACAAGCATCTTCTGCCTTTGTTCCACCTGCTCTGGAGACCTTCAGTAGGGCTTTGCCATTTCTTTGTTAAGAGGAATGGTTTAAAAAGACACATTTATATAATAGTAATTGTTTAAAGTTGAATGCATCTGATAGGAATGTGCGTTTTACCCAATATCTTTGTGCGTGAAGAGAATACTACTTTTTCTAGGTAATCTTTAATTGTATGCATGTTTGGGTTTGTAAGTTCTTTGCTGGAAACATTGACTAAGGACATACTGACCACATGAGCAAAGGATTGCTAAAGGGGTGATGTAATCTTTAGGCTCCACTGAGAGACGTCCAGTGTGCAGACCAGACCCCAAGATGCCCAGGCTGGTCGGAGCTGGTCTGGAGTTCTGTACCATATCGCGGTATGAAGAGTGTCCCTTGAAGGGACTGGGATGTTGAGATGTCTTAGCACTCAGAAGCAGGGTTCCACAACCGCAGCACTAAAGCATCTCGGGCTGGATAATTCTTTGTGTGCGTGGTGGGTCAGGGGGGCGCGGTCCTGTACCCTGCAGGAGGTTACAGCATCTTGGTCTCTGACCACTAGATGTCAGTAGCAGCCTCCCTCCTCCAGGTGTTCCAGCCTAGAGGTCTCCAGACCCTGCCAAATGCTGCCTGAGGGGCAAAGTCGTCTGTGGTTGAGAATCACTGCTCTAAAGGATGAAGGAAGTTGGGCATATTTAGCCCCAGATGACAATGTTTACAGGGAACATGAAAGCTGTTTGCAGGCATCGCATAAAAACCAAACGACTTGGAATGGCTTCAGAAGGCTGTATAAGAATAAATGGGGTACAATTACAGAGGCCAATGTTGACTAAGGAACAGGGAGAACCTTCTAGAAGAACTGCTCAGCTCCCATTCCCGCAGTGCTTATGTTTAGCTGGGGCTAGAATTCTGACTCAAGATCCAGGGCCCTTTCCTCTGACAGATCTTTCTTGGAGCACTTACGGCCAGTAGAGCGCTGTGCCCGTAGCTGGGCACCCATGATCGGAGCTAGTCTTCTGTTTGGGGCAGCAGCAGAAACAGCGGAAGGGGGGTCTCGTGGCCTGAGGAGTCTGCCCTTCCACCAAGCTCACTCCAGTTCCACAGGGAGGGTGGGCAGGACGGCGGAGGCAGGGGCTGTGCGTGGCGGGGCTGGGGGCTGGCGGAGGATGGGAATCCCAGAACGAGGGGGGCAGAAGGAAGAGCCTTCCCAACACTCGGAGTTTCTGGTCTGAGGTCTCCCGGCTGGTGTCTGAGCCAGGACCGGAATCCAGAGTCTTCATGCACTGCTCTTTCCAGGCGTCCTCCCAGAGCAGAGCCGGGCGAGCCCCGGAGGTAAGCACCTGGCCCCGGTTCTCCCGCCCCCACCTCACCTTAGCGTCCTGAGTTCTCTGGAACCGGCCTCCTCTGCAGGGAGCACTTCCCAGCGTGTCCACTAGGTGTCACCCTATGGTCTCAAATGACGGTTTACTGGGGCCCCAGTCAGAGAGCAGCTTTTTTCAGACTTCTACATTTTTCTCCTCTCTGCCTCTAGCATAAATATTCCAAAATTCTCCATGGCAGATATTTTCCTTTTCTGCTAAATGGGCTTCCCTCTCTTCTCTCTGCCCCCGCCTCCTTGACGATCTTCCTCCCCCTTTGCAGACCCTTTTGTTGGCAGTGTCCCACCAGGGTGCTCACCGTGCAGTGGTGTGGCTCCTGGGGTGAAAGCAGCATAGGAGGTCCCCATGGAAACGACTCTGTGAGTGTCCGCCAGAGCAGGAGAGGCCACCCTGGCCTCGAGAGCTTCCTGGGCATCCCCCCAACCACCAGCTACCTCCCTGGGAATGAGTGTGTCCAGCCCCACATCCTCCCATGCACGTTGCTTGTCCTTCTGCGACTTCTGTAAACGCCTGCCTCTTTGGTCTGTTTCACCTTCTAGACTGTGAGCCTTGAACATCTCCCACCTTTTTTTTTTTTTTTTGGCTGCACTGTGTAGCTTGTAGGATTGTAGTTCCCAGTTCCCCAACCAGGGATGGAACCCGGGCCGTTGGCAATGAGAGCGCAGAGTCCTAACCATGGGACCGCCAAGCAATTCCCTCTTCCACCTTTCTATACCCACATTACGTAGCAAAGCATATGGTAGAATGTGGGGGATTTGGGGTGGACCTCATTGACGAAACGTCAAAAAAGAAATATTTTAAACATAGAAAACCGAGACAAGGAAACACATTAAAAACCAAAACAGTTCTAATCATAAGGTGAAGAACGCAGGGAGATGTGTGTCCACATAGAGGGTAAGTTTGGGGTGGCTTGGAAAGGCGTGTGCTATGCTCAGAGACAGAAACGAGGGGTGCCTGTAGGAGGACACAGCGTCTTCTGGCCACCGAGGGATAGTCGGGAATTCCTGTAAGTTCAGAGAGTTGCTCCAAAACCCTCTCCCAGCCCGGGTCTCACTTCCCGTGCCAGATCGTATACAAACGTCTCCTCTGCCAGAAGCCTAGGTTAAAAAATGGCCAAACCGTCAATGACTTAACATTTTCTCCCGGGAGGTACTGCACGTGCTGGTGGGGTTTGTATGTGACGTAAAAGCAGCAGAAAACAAAGTTGGGAACCACCGAGGAAGGGGGGGCGGTCATTCTGTGGATGTTGGGCCTGGGGGGTGTTCATCCCAGGACATTAAATAGTGTGACCACCCTGGGGGGGGGCAGGTGATGGGGCTCCATGCATTGGGGAGAACACGTGGACATTTTTAGATAGTGGGGTGAACTCGTAAAAGGTCTGATAATAAGAGCTCATATATACATGTCTACATCATATATAGCATTTACTATGTGCAGACACCGCTCTAAGTGCTCCCCACGCCCTCGAATGAAATGCTCACAGTTGCCCAGCGAGGCAGGCCTGTCACCACTGGCCACCCCCACCTTTCAGCTGTGGAAACTGAATCACACGGAGGTTACGTGACGTGCCCAGGGCACACGGCTGAGGGTGCTACAGGCAGGGGTTTGGGCACAGGCTGCTTGACTCCGGAACTCTCCTCTCAGCCAGTCTACATCGACCAGCCACCACTATGAAGGTTCTGAACGTTACGAATACAATAGAGTTTCAGGGAGAGTCTTCTCATTGGACCCAGACTGAAGGGGTCCATGTTGGCAGTAGGCAGGTACATATTAAGAAGCTGGGGACAATAGTTTTCTGACTTACTTGAGGCTAAAACATTGTTACTCTATATGGGAAAAGATTTTTTAAAAAGAGTGGCTATATGTATATGTATAACTGATTGCCTTTGCTGGAACACCTGAAATTAACACAACATTGTAAGTCCACGACACTCCAATAAAAATTAATTTTAAAAAACTTAACAAAATAATTGTTTAAAAAGATATACCATTATAACAATTAAAGACCAATTGCTTTATTTGTGCAAAAAAATAATAAAAATAAAAATAAGTAAAACATTGTCACTTGCAAAGTATCGTCACATCCGTAACCGTATGTGGTTCTCCTGACGGCCTTGTGCAGAGTATGAAGTGAATATTAGTGACCCCACCTTACAGATGAGGAAACTGAGACTCGGAGGCTAGTTGGGTGGCTCGTCAGAGGTGGAGCGGGGCTTGACTCTGGCCCAGAGTCTATTCCACCATCCAGTGCCCTGTGCACAAGGCTGCAGCTGCAGTTGTTTTACTGGAAGGGAACTAGCATACAGCACGTGCCTACTATGTGCCTGGTATGTTAAGAGCTAATTTCAGCTAATATTCACCATACACCCCGTTAGGTACAGTTTTCCTCGATTTACTGAGGCTGAGAGAAGTGACTTGCCTGAGGTCCCCCACGAGGCTGGCAGAACCAGGCCCAGAACCCGCGTCTGTCTGACTACAAAGCTGTGCTATTTTGACCCCGTCTGAGAGCTTCTTTCCACCAGTTTCCTCCTCTGCACCGCCGCCCACCATGGACCAGCCCGTTGCTCACCCCTCACTTTGTGGAGCTGCGCTGCCAGCTCATGGGTAGGATTTGAGCTCTGAAAACGAAGAAGGGGCTTAGCTTGAAATTGTTACGGACAAAATAATTCACAAGGATCTGTAATAGACTCGATGGTGGGGGCAAAACCAGCAAAGAAGGAGAGGAAGTGAATGACATAAAAATTGGGGGATTGGGAAGCCAATGATAGGGTGGGTGAGAAAGGGAAGGGTTTGGTGTAAAGAAAATAAGTTCTGCTTGAGAAATATTTAGTCGCAAGTGCTGGGACACCAAGTCCACGTGGTAGGTAAAGGGCAAGGCATAAGAGACAGGACTGAGGGTAAGCGGTGGGGCAGAGAAGCATCTCCTGAGTCATCGGGAGGATGGCAGAGCCCCAGGAACCGGCACTGAGGCCCCCAGACAGGAGGGGGTCAGCGAGAGAAGGAGGCAGACGGGAGGGGCCGCTGGCTCTGCCCCTGCCTGCCCGCCTCACTCCCTCCCGCCCCGCGACCTTCACCTCCGCTACCCTCTGGCCGCCCACACCCTGGGCCCTGTCATCACTCCGGGAGCCCACTCCCTGACCACAGCTTCCGACGCTGCCCATCCTCTCACGCCTCCATCCCACCACACCCCCCCGCTGACCTCATCCTGATCTCCACTCCCCGGACTTTCCCACGTGGACCAGCGCCTCCCGGCTCCCCGGCTCCAGACCTCCAGACCGCACAGGGCATCATCACAGCCATTCTCTTGCCAGTACCCTCAACCGCTTTGCCCCCTTGTCCTTCCGCCCCGCTCATCCGGCCAAGCTTGAGCCAGGGATTTGCACCAGCACCTGTCTCCTCCGCCCTGATGGAGGAAATCCCACATCAAGGATGTTTGGTGCCCACGAAGCCATGGTACCCAGAGTCAGCTGCCCAGTCCGCACGGCTCCACCTCCCCCTCTTCTCGGCATCTATTCCAAACCGCCAACATCGTCCCCCAGCAGATGGCTCCGCCTTCTGGTTCACAGAGGAGAGAGAGGGGCTGGGCACGGACGCGATCCGCTCAGTGACCCCCTGCCTGTGCGTGCCTTTTCCTCCCTGTATGCGCCACGCTAAGTGCTTCATTGCTGCATTATCTCGTTTATCCTCACCGCCTTCCTTTACTCTCATTTCACAGATAAGGAACCAGCAGTTGAGTTAAGCGGTGAAAGGAGGCTGTGTCTTCAATTGTGCGCTTTCTTTTTTTGGCCACGCTGCCCAGCTTGCGGGATCTTAGTTCCCCAACCACAGACGGAACCCAGGCCCCTGGCAGTGAAAGCGCTGAGTCCTAACCCCTGGAGCACCAGGGAATTCCCTCAAATGTGTGCTCTTAAATCACAGAGCCAGGCGCTGTGCCAGATGCTAAGGGAATAACGGTAAACAAGACAGGCAAGTTTCTTACCCTCATGAAGCTCACGTTTTAGAAGGACAGACAGACAATACATAAGTAAACGAATGACTATGTTTAATAGTTGTAGAATGTGTCGGTGCCAGCAAAGGAAGATGCAGAGTTCAGCGACCGAGAACGCAGGGCAGACTGGCTAAGATAAGGGGGAGAGTGGAGGTCTCGGGGAGCAAGGTATACTGACAGCTCCTGTCCTCGCTCACTACCCACTTGTCCCAAAAGAGACGCCTCCACCTGTTCAAGGGTGGTGCACTCTAGATACCGTTGTTAGCAAAACAGTCACCTGTAGCGGGAGCAGCTATGCTCTGTGGAGGTGACGAGCTCAGGGGGCTGGATGACCGAGGCCCGCAGGTGAGAAGGTAGTGGGGGATTTCTGGGGTCAGTCAATCATCTAGGAAAGAAATGGGTCCTTAGAGGCTTGGCTCGCTAGCCTTGGATGGGGGCCTCAGTTGTCTTCCTCCATGGTAGGGAGAAAGATTGCACTGACCACGATGGAGGCGTGTAGTTCAATTCCATCCCACAAAGAGGTGTGGAGCGGGGCTTCCCTGGTGGCCCAGTGGTTAAGAATCCACCTGCCACTGCAGGGGTAGAACACGGGTTCGAGCCCTGGTCTGGGAAGATCCCACATGCCACGGAGCAACTAAGCCCGCGTGCCACAACTACTGAGCCCACAGCCACAACTACTGAAGCCCATGTGCCTAGAGCCTGAGCTCCACAACAAGGGAAGCCCCCGCTTGCTGCAACTAGAGAAAGCCCACGCGCAGCAACGGAGACCCAACGCAGCGAAAAATAAATAAATAGATTTAAAAAAAAAAAAAAGAGGTGTGGAGCAACTTGTCCCAGGTTGGGCTCTCTGGGGAGTGGGGGATAGAGATCTGGGTGCGGGAAGCTTATTGGGAAGTACTCGCAGGACCAGCACCTGTATGAAGTGAAGGAAGCAGGACTGGGGGAGGGAGAAGATTGGATGTTTGACAGAGGCAGTGGGTACACCAGCTTTAGTGGGTGTCTGCCCATGTTGCTGGGCCCCCACATAGCCATAATCCCTGACATTATGGCTAATCGACTCATGCGAACGTTGTGTCAGCTCCAGGGTGGCTGGTGACAAAGGCTGTGGCTGGAGTCATTCTGTCTCCTTAGATGTCTAATGCCTCTTTTGTATTGGATACGGTCGGCGTTAACATGGGATACCCAGATCTTTGTTCTTGGTGCCTGTTCTCTTAGGTTCATACGTGTCTTCTTCCCCAGATCTTCTTGTTCCCAATTTTCTAATATTTCTTCTTTCAGGGCTCTGACCGAGCAGCCAAACAATTTACCACTGCTCACGGGTCTAATCTTGGGCCAATTCTCTTTCCACATAAAATGACTGACCCAGGCCCACGCTCTAAACTCTGTTCTAGACGACTTCAACTCACCACTGTCTTTCAAAGCCATCCCCGAATGGGGCTGCACTGCAGCCACGTTCCACTTTGGGTTGGTACCCACACACAGCAAGGGTGGTAAACAGAATAATGGTCCCCAAAGAGGGCCCCATCCTAATCCCTGGAACCTGGGAATAGGCTAAATTACATGGCAAGGGGGAATTAAGGTTTCAGATGGAAGCTTGCTAATCAGTTGATCTTGAGATGGGAGATTATCCTGAATTATCTGAGGGGGCCCAGTGGGATCACAAAGTTTCTTGCAAGCGAAAGAAGGAGGCAGGAGAGCTACTGGGAGAGTCAGGAAAGCAGATGTGATGATGGGAGCAGAACAAGAGGGCTGGCAGCACGTGAAGGGCTCAACCCTGCAGCCCTGTTGCGGACTTTGTCGATGAAGGAATGGGCCATAAGCAACGGAACGCGGGCGCCTCTGAAAAGGAAAAGGCCAGGAAACGGTCTCCAGGAGGAATGCAGGCCTGTCCCTGTCAACACCTCAGTCTTAGCCCAGTGAGATCTATTTCAGTCTTCTCAACTCCTGAACAGTAAGATACTAAATATGTGTTGCTTCAAGCCCCCAAATTCGTGATGATTTGCTACAGCGGCCACCAGAAACGAGTATCACACGGAGCGATCCCATCTGTGAACCAAGCTGGCTCTCTTCCCTTCTCTCATCGTGTGGTGGCCGGAGATGGTGAGAGCTGAGGGACATGTGCCAGTGCCACAGTGGTGGAGGACAGGAGTCTGGGCCACTTGCTTGGGCCACTTGCTTTTGCCTCCTGGCACTGCCAGTCCTCGGCCCGAGGTGTGCAACTTACCCCATGACTGCTGCACGTTGCAGGGTCTGAGAGAGTCCAGCTCTCGCTGGGCAGTTCTGGCCGTGTGGTCACTTGACGTCACGGTCAGGTGCCCCATGTCTACCAGGGCCTAGCAGCATGCCAGGAGCTTTGTAAACTTAATGGTTCAATGAGTTTCGGTAAAGCTATTCAGTTGTGTCATCATCGCAATATTCCAGTCTTAGGCCGCTTCCATCATCCCCCCCAGGCTTCCCTCATGTCCACGTGTGGTCTATCCGTGCGGCAAATACAGATATACTTTCTATCTCTACAGTGTTTGCCTTTTCTAGAAATTTCATTTAAATGTAATCATACCATACGTCGTCCCTTTTGTCTGATTTCTTTCACGGACCGTAATGTGTTTGAGGTTCATCCGTGTTGTGTGTATCTCTGCCATCCAGCTGGCCGGCACTCACTCTCCTCACCTTGAGTACTGGGGGCGGTGACTTACAGCTCCTCATAGCTCTGTTTTGTCTTGCTTCATGAGCTCTTGCCCTGTACACGCACAGTTCAATATCTAGTCTGAAACCCAATCAGATTCCTGTCTGGTTTCTGGAGTTCGTTCCCTGCGGAGCACCCACCTCCACGAATTCCAGCCACTTTGGTTTGTAACCTGTGATCGCTGTCTTAATTCAGTGAGATGACCTTGCTGTCCTGAGCACCTGCTTTCTGTACTGTGATGTGGAAAGTGGGTCCTTGCCGAAAGGCTGGGGGATCACAAAGACCACCTCGTGTATTTCGGTTGTCTCAGGGATCCCTGTGCTATGTTGCCTAAAATTCAATGTCTAAAAAGGTTTTTTCCCATATATTTTGTCCAGTTTTCTAGTTGTTTATAGCATGCGGGCAAGTCTGCTACTAGTTATCCATGATGGCCTGCCATGATTTTCTTTTGATTTTTTTTCACCAGCTACTGTTATATACAATCAAATCCACCTTTTTGAAGTACACGGTCTGTACAATTTTGGTCATTGTATACAATTGGTAGTCAACACCACAATCATGATAGACAACAGTTCCCTTACCCTAAAAGGTTTCCCCATGCCCCTTTCACAGCCTCACCCCCCCACACGAAAGGTCTGCCTTTTCTATAATTTTGAAGTTATACAGTACATAGTCTTTTGTGTTTGATATCTTTAATTTAGTATAATGTGTTGGAGATTACCCACATTATTGGATGTGTTAATACTTTGTTCCTTTTTACTGCTGACTAGTATCCCATTATGTGGATATACCACAATTTATTTATCCACTTACCAGTTGATGGACATTTGGGTTACTTCCAGTTTGGGGCTATTATGAATAATATTACTAAGAGCATTTTTGTATATGTCTTTGTGTGTGAAGGCATGTACATATACTTTGTGTATATGGAAACACTGGGACATATTTTAAGTGTATGCTTGACTTTTAAAGATATTGCCATACTGGGCTTCCCTGGTGGCTCAGTGGTTAAGAATCCACCTGCCAATGCAGGGGACACGAGTTTGAGCCCTGCTCCAGGAAGATCCCACGTGCCGCGGAGCAACTAAGCCCTTGTGCCACCACTACTGAGCCTGCACTTTAGAGCCCATGAGCCACAATTACTGAGCCTGAGCGCCACAACTACTGAAGCCCTTGCGCCTAGAGCCTGTGCTCCGCAACAAGAGAAGCCACCGCAATGAGAAGCTCACGCACTGCAACGAGGAGTAGCCCCTGCTAGCCACAACTAGAGAAAGCCCACACGCAGCGACCAAGACCCAACGCAGCCAAAAATAATCAATTAATTAAAAAAAAAAGATATTGCCCTACTGTTTTGCAAAGTAGCTATACAACTTTCAGTCCCACCAGTCCCTCTGCATCATTAATAACTGTCTTCCCAACTTTAGCCTTTCTAATGGATGCATAATGGTATCTCATTGATGTCTCCTTTGAATTACCTTGGTGCTTTTATTAAAAGTGAATTGACCATATAAGTTTGGGCATATTTCTGGATTCTCTATTCTATTCCATTGATCTATGTGCCAATTCCACACTGTCTTTTTTTTTTTGCGGTACACGGGCCTCTCACTGCTGTGGCCTCTCCCGTTGCGGAGCACAGGCTCCAGACGCACAGGCTCAGTGGCCATGGCTCACGGGCCCTGCCGCTCTGCAGCATGTGGGATCTTGCCGGACCGGGGCATGAACCCATGTCCCCTGCATCGGTAGGCGAACTCTCAACCGCTGCGCCACCAGGGAAGCCCTCCACACTGTCTTGATGACTGTAGCTTTATAGTAAGTCTTGAAATCAAATAGTTTAAATCCTTCAACTTTGTTCTTATTTTGCAAAATGGTATTGGGTATTTTAGGTCCTTTGTCTCTTCATAAAAATTTTTAAATGTCAATGTCTTTTTACAAAGACTGTTAAAATTTTTTTGCATTGAATATATAGATCAATTTGAGGAGGATTGACATCTTAAAAATATCAAGTCTTTCAATCTATGAACATGGTATATATTTTCATTTATTTAGGTCTTTTTCAATTTCCTTTTGTAATGTTTTGTAGTTTTCATTGTACAGGACTTGTACATCTTTCATTTAAATTTATTCCTAAGTAGTTTTGATGTTATCATAAGTGAAGTCGTTCATTAAATTGAACTTGTAATTGTTCATCGCTAGTGTATAGAAATACAATTGATTTTCATATATAACCCTGCTGCATTCACTTACTAGTTCCAGTAGAGTTTTCATAGACTCATTAGGGCTTTCTACATACATGATTAAGTGGTCTGCAAAAAGGACATTTTCACTTCTTTTCTAATTTGTATATCTTCCATTTCTTTTCCTAGTCTTGGCTAGGACATCCAGTAAAATGTTAAATAGACATAGTAAGAGCAGACATCCTTGCCTTGTTGCTGATCTTATATAGAAAGCATTGTGTCTTTCACCATTGAATATGATGTTGGGTATAAGTTTTTTGTAAATGCTCTTAATCAGGTTTTGAAAATTCCCTTCTGTTTTTACCTTTCTGGGAGTTTTTGTCAAGAAAGCCTCTTGAATTTTATCAAATGTTTTTACTTGCACCTATTGAAATGATAATATGGCTTTTCTCTTTTATTCGATTAATATGATGAACCATATTGTTTGAGTTTAGGATATTAACCTAATCTTACATTCCCAGAATATGACCCCACTTCGTCCTGATGTATTGTCATTTTAATATATGGTTTGATTTGTGAATATTTTGTTAAGGATTTCTGTGTCTATGAGGGATATTAGTCTGTAGCTCTGTTTTTCCTTATGAAGTCTTTGCTTGGTTTTGGAATCAGGTTAATACTAGCTAGCCTCATAAAGTAAGTTGAGAAATGTTACCTCTTTTTTTCTGAAAGAGTTTGTGTAGAATTGATACTATTTCTTTCTTAAATGCATGAGAGCATTTACCACTGAAGCCATGTCACTCTGGAGTTTGCTTTATGGGAAGGTTTTTATTTATAAATTCAATTTATTTAATTGATATCAGGCTGGTCAAGTTTTATACTTCTTTCTGGATGAGTTTTGGTAATTCGTGTCTTTCAAGGAATTTGTCCATTTCACATAGATTGTCATGTTTATTGCCATAAAGTTGTTCATAACATGCCCTTATTATTCTTTTAATGTCTATAGAATCTGTAGTAATGTCTTCTCTTTTATTCCCGATAATCAGTCCAGCTAGAAGCTTCTCAATTTTATTATCCTTTTCAAAGAAAAAGCTTTTGCTTTCACTGATACTCCATATTATTTTTCTATTATTTCATTGATTTTTTTCCCCTTACCTTTTTTAAAAATTGCTCTTTTTATTTATTTATTTGGCTGCATTGGGTCTTCATTGCTGCATGCGGGCTTTCTTTAGTTGCAGCGAGCGGGGGCTACTCTTTGTTGTGGTGCACGGCCTTCTCACTGCAGTGGCTTCTCTTGTTGCAGAGCACAGGCTCTAGTAGCGTGGGCTTCAGTAGTTGTGGCATGTGGGCTCAGTAGTTGTGGCTCGCAGGCTCTAGAGCATAGGCTCAGTAGTTGTGGTGCACGGGCTTAGTTGCTCCATGGCATGTGGGATCTTCCTGGGCCAGGGATCGAACCCATGTCCCCTGCATTGGCAGGTGGATTCTTAACCACTGCGTCACCAGGGAAGTCCTCCCCTTATTTTTATTATTTCCTTCCTTATGCTTGCTTTGGGTTTAATTTGCTCTCCTTTTTATAGTATCTTAAGATGAAAGCTTAGACAATGTGTTTGAGCTCTTTCTTCTTTTCCAATCTATGCATTTAAAACTACATTTCCTTCTAAACACTGCTTTAACCTTATCCCACCAACTTTGATATGATATTGTCATCATCTCTCAGTCCAAAACGCTTTCTAATTTCTTTTGTATTCCTTTTTTGATCCAATTATTATTTAGAAGTTTGTTTTTAAGTTTTTCAAATATTTGGGGGACTTCCAGGTTATTTTATTATTACTGATTTCTGATATAATCCCACTGCAGTCAGAGAACATACTCTATATGATTTCAATCTTTGTAAATGTGTTAAGACTTATTTTATGCCCAGAATATGGTCTTCCCAAGTGCACTTGAAAAGAACGCATGCTGTATCATTGTTGAAAATTGTTGCGCTGTGGAACTATTACCTAAGTAAAAAAGGTTTAAACTATTGTTCAGATATTCTATATCATTGCCGATTTTTGTTTAGTTTTTCTAGCCAATGATAAGATAGGAGTGGTAAGATATCCAATTGTGATTGTGGAATTGCATGTCTCCCTTTAATTCTGTCAGTTTTTGCTTCATGTATCTGAAACTTTCTTATTGGGCAAATACACATTTATGATTATTACATCGTCCTGATGAATTTGCTCTTTCATCATTATGAAGTGTCCATCTTTATCCCTGGTAAAACGTTCTGATAAAATCTATTTTATCCAATATTAATATAGCCACTCTGACCTTTTACGCTTATAGTTTGCATGGTATATCTATTTTCCATCCGTTAACTTTCAACTTATCTGTCTTTATATAGTTATCTTAAAAAAAATCCATTCTGATTATCTCTAACCTTTAATTAGAGTGTTTATTCCATTATCCTTTACCGTAATTATTGGTATGGTTGGGCTGGATTTGTCATTTTGTTTGTGTGTTTGTTTGTCTCTTCTGCATTCCCCCCCCCCCATTGCTCCTTTTGTTTAGAATGTTTTTTAGAATTCCATTTCAATTTTCCTGTTGGCATCTTATCTATAATTTTTTGCATTTTTTTTTAGTGGTTGCCCTAAGGAATCTATTATACAATGAACTCAGGTCAATATCTCCTCTGTCTCTTCTACTATTGTTGCCACACTTCATACATTTCCATATGTTATAAACCTCACAAGAAGATGTTTTAATTTTCTTATAATTATAAGTTAAATTATGTTATGATTTTTGCTATAAACTGTTATATGGTTCATAAAACAATTAGGAGGGAAAGGGCAAAGAGAAGAAAATGGTCATTTGCATTTACCCAGATATTACCATTTCTAATACTCTTCCATCTTTTGAGGATTTGCATTTCTATCTGATAGCATTTCCCTCAGCCCAAAGGAGCTCCCTCAGCATTTCCCATGGTGTGGTTCTGTTGGAGAGGAATTCTCTTAGTTATGTTTTATCTTAAAATGTCTTTGTTTTCATTCTTGAGTGATGTTTTTTCCAGATACAGAATTGACAGTGTTTTCATTCAGTAAAGAGGTCGTTCTGCTGTCTTCTGGCCGTCCTTAGGATCATTGTTTTTCTGTGTCTAATATGTACGTTTCCTCTTGGCGCTATCAGTGTTTGCTCTCTTGTTTCAGCCTTCAATAGTGTGATGTGTCTTGGCATAGGCTCTTTGTGTTTATTTTGCTTGGTGCTGGTTTAACATTTATACCTGCAAATTTCCATCTTTCATCAGATTTGGAAAATTTGGGCCATTATTTCTTCAAATATTTTGCATGTGTGTGTGTGTGTGTGTGTGTGTGTGTGTGTGTGTGTGTGTCTTGTTCTCTCTCTCCTATCCTCCTGGTATTGCAATTGCACTAACATTTGAACATCTGATATCCTCTAACAGGTCCCTGAAATTCTGTTCCTTTTTTTCCCATGTTTTCTCTGTTCTTATTCTTGGAAAACTGTTTTCTCCCCTTCCTCCTTCCCTCCCTCCATCCCTTCCTTTTTTGCTCTCTCTTCCTTCCTTCCCTACCTCCTTTCTTTATCTTTCTTTCTTTCCTTTGTTTGTTTGTTTCTTTTTCTTTCTTCCTTCTCCCCTTTATTCTTCCCTCCCTCCCTCCCCTTCCGTCCTTTCTTTTTCTCTTTCTTTCTTTTCTTCTTTCATTTATTTACCTATTAATCTATCTCTTGATTTGATTTCACTCACTCGTTTATCTGTCATGTCTCCTTCAAGTCTACAATTTCCATTTGGTCACTTTTTTACATTTGTATTTCTCTGCTGAGATTTACCACTTTTCTCTTGAGGTTTTTATTCACTGAGGTCTGTTTTATTTGAATTTGTTGAATTTAGTTATAATATTTACTTTAAAGTCTGTTTCTGTCAGTTCTAACATCTGGCTCATTGCATGGATGGATTTAATTGGTTTTCTTGTCCATTTTCTTTTTCCTCGTTCCTTTCAGGTAGCTTTTGGATTGTATCCTGATGTGAATATTAAGTTGGAGAGATTCTGGGTTCTGTTATTTTCCTTTACTAAGTGTTAGTTTCATCCTGTGTGGACGTGAACTGAAAGCTCTGTTTCTTCAGGGATAGCGCTACTCTTGCTTCAGATTGTTTGTCTTTAGTTGAGTTGCTTTGGGTCTGCATCACTGCCCTGCTTCAGAGGGCAGTCAGAGGTATGGACAGAATGAATTTGAGGATCCATCTTCTGGCTCTCCCCCTTTTGTGGGTTCTCCCACTCTCCTCAATGTTCATATTTTCATACTTTTACTTTTATGTTTCTACAGGCCAGAAAAGATGCAGGGTTTTCCACATGTGATCCCCATGCTGGATGCACAATAGGTAGTCCCAGGATAAAAGCCACAGGTACAACAACTTACCTGTATGCCTCTCCATCTCCCCTCCCCCAAGGAGCATGCACTCCTCATAAGAGCCTGTCAGCTTCTGTTCACTCTCAAATAACTTCAAGTGGTTTGTGTGTTTGTGTGTCATATCCAGGTTTTGTGATGGTTTTTGTGGGGGGGGTGTGTGTGTGTGTGAGGTCTGGTAGGGTCTTCATCCATCTCACCCAGAAGTAGAATCCTGTCATAAATTGGTTCACAAAGAACACTTTGAATAGCACTGGTCTAAACCACTGTCCCAATGATGGCTCCGTTCAGAATGGAGTTTGTAAGTTTCCCTTCCATAGTTTTCTGCCTGATGTTTATAATTAAGGGCTCAATAACAGACAATGTCAATGCCAGTGGAAGAATTCCAAGTTCAGGCAGAAAAGGCAGGAGGAGTGTTAATAACATCTGACTATTGTTTGGTACTGATTGACTCAACAAAGCTCATTTGATGTTAAGTAGTCTGGCCTTTACAGATTGTTCTCAATGAATTTCTCTTCTTTTCTGACCTTCAACCTCCTGTGACCTTAGCTGCTGAAAAGTGTAAAGCAGAGCAAGTCCTCAGGCAAGAGATATACCTGGGCCTGTGCCCACAGAGGTGGCCTTTTTCCTTCCACTAAAAAAATTGTGCGGGATTCCCTGGTGGTCCAGTGGCTAAGACTCCATGCTCCCAATGCAGGGGGCCCGGGTTCGATCCCTGGTCAGGGAACTAGATCCCACAGGCCACAACTAAGGGTTCGAATGCTGCAACTAAGAGTTCGCATGCCGAAACTAAAGATCCCGTATGCTGCAACTAAGACCTGGCACAGTCAAATAAATTAAAAAATAATTTTTAAAATTGTGTTAAAACACACATAATGTAAAATTTGCTATCTTAACCATTTTTAAATGTACTGGTTAGTGATATTAAATGCATTCATAATGTGTAACCATCACCACCATCTATCTCCACAATTCTTTTCACCTTGTGAAACTGAAAACTCTATGTGCATTAAAAAAAAAAAAAATCCTCATTCTTTCCTCCCCCAGTCCCTGGCCACCACCATTCTGCTTTCTGCTCTATGATTTTGACTAATCATGCAGTATTTGTCATTCTTGCGAATGGCTTACTTCACTTGGCTTAATGTCCTCTAGCTAAGCTAAATATATGACAGACACTGGGCTATCATAGTGACATAGACGATCTCACTGAATCTTCCCAACCGCTCAATTAAGTATGTATTATTACTATTCCATTTTACAAATGAAAAAAAATAGGCTTAAAAAGGTGGTTGCTTGTCCAAAGTCAGGTGCTAAGAGATGAAAGCAAAATTCACATCATCCAAGTTTGTCTGGTTCCAGAGCTCAAGCTCTTTACCAGAGGTGGGCAAACCTTTCCTGTGAAAAGCCAAATAGTTAATAATTTAGACTTTGTAGGCCTACAGTCTCTGTCACGACTACTCAACTCTGCCCCTGTAGCATCAGAGAGGCCGTAGGCAATGTGTAAACGAATGAGTGTGACAGTTTCCGATAACATTTAAGAAAATAGATAGTGGGAAAGATTTGGCTTGCAGGCTGTGGTTTGCTGACCCCTGCTCTTAACAAGTACACTATTTCCTTTGATCTCTAAAGATTTCAGTTCCGCGAATATTTATAGCATTGCTTCTAAGCACAAGGCATTGAACTTGGTCCTGAACAGGATGAGGAAGATAAAGTCCCTGCCTTGAGGAATCTCAGATTCGAAAGACAGTACATAAACACGTCTACAGTAGAAGGCTGACTCTGCAAAGTTAGTGCCAGAGAGAGTTGTGGGCTGACTCCAGCATCTAACAAACATGATGTTTCAGTGGAGGGGCTGATATATGGCATAAGCTTTCTAGTGAGAGAATCATAGGCAGAGATGGGAAGGACAAGGTTTCAGAGAGAGTAGCCAACACAAGCAAGAATGTTTCTCTCCGCCGTCGCTCATCTTTTGTTCTCTTTACCAGCATCCACTTTCATTGCCAAAACCATACGCACTTTGGTCCAAATCTTTTTGCCTTGCACCTCACCTACTTTCTCCCTTGCTTTTCTTTTCCCCCCATTTCTTTTTCCTTTCTTTTTTATTTACTTATTTTCACTTCTTGATTATTGAATCATTGCTGATGCAACTCTTCTGCAGTGGGCTGAATACAAGAACATATCACAAATTTCATCTGAAGTTTAACTCACGTACTTCTACGTGGTGGTGCGCTCATCCTAAGGCATGATTATGTAACATTTAAAAAATGCCATTTAGCCCAAGTGAAATATTAACTTAGTTCTGTCAATTCAGCCAGGGTTGAAATCCTCTGGTCAATTCCAGGCAGTCAATAACACTCCACTGTTTGACCAATTTAATATCCTTTTGTTTCTTATACTCACCCATACTTCTAGTCTGTCCTGTTAATGTCTCTATTTCTCTTTTAATCTTCTTTATAAATTTTTTCTTCCTCTCTTGCATCCTTCCTCTTTCCTGTACTTTTTGAATTTTTGACCTTCTTCTGGAGGCATGTTATCTCCTTTCTCCTTTCTGAAAATATATTTTAAGAATATCTTTTGTTCATTAACTTAATTGACATTTACTAAGCGATTACCACATAGCCGGCCCTTTTCTAGATACTGGAGATACAAAAGTTAAAAAAAAAAAAAAGGACAAAAATCTTTGTCCTCATAGAGCTTAAACATTCTGGCAGTTCACAAAATAAAGTAACAATAAATAAATAGGTAAGTAAAGGATATGATATAGAAACTGTTAAGGGCTATGGAGAAAAAGTCCTGAGGACCAGGAATTTGGGTGGTGTGTTACAGTTTTAAAGACTGATAAGGGAAACCCATTAAGAGGTCTTTTGAGCAGATGAAGGAAGTAAACCACACAAGTATCTGCTGGGAGAGCATTGAAGGTGTTCCATGCAAAAGGAACAACATGTGCAAAATCCTGAGGCAGGAGGGTACATCCCCAGGTGGGGTACAAGGAGGGCAGGGCGGCTGAAGCTCAATGGATGAGGAAGAGGCTAGTAGATGTGATCAGAGTAGGGGGAGGACGAAGGACGTGCCCTATTTAGGGACTCTTCCATTGGAAGAACTTTGGTTCTTGTTCTGAGTGAAATGGAAATCCTTTAGAGGGTTTTGAGCAAAGTGAAATGTTGACATAATATTTTTAAAGGATCTAGAATGTAGGGAGGCAAGAGAAGAAGCAAAGAGAGCAGTCAGGTTCATACTGCAATATTCCAGGTAATGAATTTGAATATTATGGGACATGTTTTCTGGAAGAATCAGAGTAGTTATTTTTGTTTTACAATTAAGGATAGAAAACTAAGGGGTAAGTTTTTTTCCCTTAATTAATTAATTAATTTTTGGCTGTGTTGGGTCTTCGTTGCTGTGCGTGGGCTTTCTCTAGTCGCAGTGAGCAGGGGCTACTCTTCATTGCAGTGCGCGGGCTTCTCATTATTGTGGCTTCTCTTGTTGCAGAGCACGGGCTCTAGGTGTGCAGGCTTCAGTAGTTGTGGCATGTGGGCTCAGTAGTTGTGGTGCACGGGCTTAGTTGCTCCACAGCATGTGGCATCTTCCTGGGCCAGGGCTCGAACCCTTGTTCCTTGCATTGGCAGGCGGATTCTTAACCACGGTGCCACCAGGGAAGTCCAAGGGGTAAGGTCTTGATTGGTGACAGTACGTTTTCCTATTCCCTGTTCTTCAGGGGAAAATTGGGAGATTTTGCCCTGCTAGTTTAATGATTGTTAAACATTTTGAATGGTCTTGAGCACTGCCAGGTGATCTAATGCCTGGCACATAGCAGGTACATAGAAATACTTGTGGAATGAATGCATATGTAGTCAGTTAAATGGGTAAGGCTGAATTACAATATCAGGTGACTTGCTTGTTCATGTTTCAGCTCTCCTGCGTACTCTAGTGGTGTTTACTGGGTCTTTAAATTTTATTTAGCAAAGAACATCAAAAGCGCTACGTTATAAACACACACTCTTCCAGTAAAAATGTAGAGGGTACTATTTACATATTTTAAATGGTTCCATAGCAATTTGTGTAGTCCTCTGTCATAGCAGTAATCAACTGTGTTCAATTATGTTTGCATGTCTCTCTCTCAATAGTCTTTGAGTTTCTTCAGGGTTGGGATCGTCTCTTATTGATATTTACACAGGCGTCCCTCTGTATCCATGAGTTCCACATCCGTGGATACAGAGGGCCAACTATGGGACTTGAGCATCCACGGATTTTGGTGTCCATGGGAGATCCCGGGCCAATCCCACACAGATACCGAGGGACCACCGTTTGTCCAGCACCTAGCATGGGGCTTGGCAACAATGCCTGTTGAAAGGACATATACATGATATGATAAAGCGTGGTGGAAAGAAAACATATGAGTTACCAACACCCCAGAGAAGCCTTGTCTGATTCCTATAAAATATAATCATTTCCCTTAGAAAAACACAATTCTTACCCTACCTATGTAGAATTTAGCTCCTTGACATCTAATTGTATATAAAGCCCTCGATGAGCTGGAACAACGTATTCTCATCCCAAGCAGGCCTGGTAAATGAACTGTTATCGTCAGTAAATGATCAGTACGAATTGGGAAGTGAGCTTCCAGGGTCTGAGACTTGCAAGCTGGAGACAGACTGCTCCAGTTCCGGGTGGGTCGGTGTGGGCACTGATCAACCCACCCAACCGCAGGATCCAGGTCTTCAGCCTTTTCCGCCGGGGGAGCTTCTGCAGGACTCCCCACCCTTCCTCATACCCCTCCCGGGGAGACCCCCTCTGCCCGCACCTCCCCCCTCAGGGTGCCCCTGTCCCAGTGCCCCATGCGGACTTCTCTGGGATCCTCCACCCTCCTGACTTCCCCGCCCCCTCAAACACAACTTCCGCCCGCGCCCCCTCCCCACAGGCCGAACTTCCGGCCGGCGCCCCCTCCCTACAGGCGGGACTTCCGCCCGCGCCCCCTCCCCTAGCCGAGCCGTTGCGTCTTTCAGCCCGAGGCGAGCTGGGGCGCGTGCTTTCGCGCTCTCCCAGCCCGGCCACGGGCTACAGCGGCGCAGAGTCGGCGGCGGCGGCGGCGGCGTCAGGAGGCTGCGGGGCGCGCTCCTCCCCCTTCTGCCTTCCCTCCTGCTCCTCCTCCTGCTGCTCCTCGTCGTCGCCAACTCGGCCCGAGCTGCGAGCGGCAAGATGGCGGCGCCCAGGCCGCCGCCCGGCAGGCTGTCCGGCGTCATGGTGCCGGCGCCCATCCAGGACCTGGAGGCTCTCCGCGCGCTGACGGCGCTCTTCAAAGAGCAGCGGAATCGGTAACGGTCCGGGCGGCGCGAGCGTCGGGGGCGGCCCGGTGGGGCTGCGGGAGCGGGGCGGGGGCGCGGCCTCTGGGGAGCGGGCCGCCCCCTCCTCCCGGGACGTCCGCGGGGTGGCGGCCTCCGCGATGCGCCCGAGGGGCCCCGGGCCGCCGATGCCAGGCCCGCGTCCTCCCGCGCCCGGTCCCCGAGGTGCCCCGGGGGGCTGACACCAGCTCCCCGCCCGTCAGTACAGGTGTGAAGCCGGGGTGCAGGAAGGGGGACCGAGCCAAGTGAGGTTTTGGCCGCTTGCTGCCTGTTAGGTTAGTTGAGTCGCGTTGATGGCGCTCCTGTAATGGGAACAGACCCACAGGACGCCGGAGTCAGCATACGTGCTGGTGGGGGAGAGACACGTTACAGATGTGTAAGGTGGGAGGTGGCGTCACTCCATTCGGCCTGTCAGCTCAGGCTTTGCATCCCCAGTGGTGGCCGCGCTTTGTGGAGAGGCCGCTTCAATCCTTACTCTGCCATTGAAGGGCCAGATGGCCATTGTCAAAGGTGCCCAGGAGTCTGACAGACCTGGATTTGGTTCCCGGCCCTACAAGCTGTGCGTGCGTTATTATGCAGTTTTTCCAAGCCTTAAGATTTCTTGCCTAAAAATGGGAATATTATACGTGACTTCATTTCTGAATTGTACAGAGGAATAAATGAAATAAAGCATGTGAAAATATAAAGTATGTGATGCCCTCAGTGCCTGTTTGATTTGGTTCTAGTCTTTTCTGGGCCTCAGTTTCCACGTCTGTTTAATAGGAATAATGTTGGACAGTACCTTTCTGGGGACATTGTCAGGATTAAATGAGATAATGCATGTTAAATTCTTAGCACATACCTGACACATAGTACTAAGTAAATGCTAGCTGATACTATCCTTTAACGCGTTTATGGATGGTCCCCCATGTGCCAGGTTTTGTGCTAGGTGATGAAGTTGAAAAATAAAAAGTCTTCTCCTGGAAAGTCCTGTTCTGGGGAACCAGCAGTTAGCAAAGAGTAGAGGGAGCATAGAAGTCCTAGAGGTCCTTTTGATCTGAGCACTTCTACTGCTTTAAATCACAATAAGAAGTGTTGAGCAATTGGAAGAGTGCTAAGAGCCCAGGGCACTGCTCCTTGGGATTTGGGGGAGATGTGTTAATTGATATGACACTCTGGGAGGTGTGTTGAATGAGTTACTGCTTGGGCACATCTATACCATGAGGACCCTCCTTTTAGTCAGTAATCAGTCATCTACCTTTATTAAGCACCTACTCTGAAACAGGTTCTTTTCTAGAGGCTGAAGGGGCAGAGATGAATGTGATACCGCCCTTTTTACAAGCATGTTGGAGTCATTGCTGTGTAAACAGATTGTAATGGGGGGTCTAGACAAGAAGAGGTAGTGGCACAGGGGGAACTGCGGACCTCATGGGTAGATTGGTGGGCCAGGAAAGGTTTTAGATTACTTTGCCTTCGTGGCTTACAGATGAGAGGGCTAATTAGAAAGAACAGTATGTGCAAAGGGACTGTGTGCTGATTTTGCACAGTTTCGGAGATAAATGAGATAACATAGGTAAGGTGTATGGTACAGAGGAGATGGTCAAACATCAGGACACTGTAACCTGGAGGATAAAATCTGAGACCCCGAGCCAGTTTACAAGACCTTTCTTGACTCTGTCCCTTGTGAGGGGAACCATTGAAGGTTCTTTCAAGGGCATGGCATGGCAAGATCTGTATATTAGAAAGATCTCTGGCTGCCACTGTTGGGGATACATTAGGGTGAGGGGAGAGGCAGGGGACTTTTAAGAAGATGCGGAAGCCCACGTGAAAGAGAAGAGTGCCTGAATTTAGGATGTTATCTATGGGGTGGGTAGGATAAATATTGAAAAATATTTACAGGATTGAATAGACAAGACTCAGGGACCAGTTGGATTGTTGGGGAAGAATGAGGAAGTAAAGATGTGTCCCATATTTGATTTGAGTTTTTCCTGGGGCTGGCAGGAAGTTTGTCCAAATTCCAGGTGGAGTTTGAAGACCAGGAAAGGTGAACTGATGTGCAGGTCTTGGGATAGGGAGGCATATAGTTGTGTGGTGGGGCAGAGACCCCTTGATGAGAGTTTGTGAGATCCGGCTTCTGGTCCTGATTCTGCCACTACTTCTTTGTGTGTCTTTGGGCAAATCACCCTCACAGAAACTCGGGGGGTTTCCAGAGTCCAGCTGCTCTGAGAGGATCCATCCAATGTCAGTGGACCCAGAAGGAGGATGGACCAAGGTGTTAGGAGTTGGATGGGATGTAAAGTGAAGCAAAATGAGGCCTCAGAGTAGCAAATAGAAAAACACTGGCCAAAACAAAAACATACTGAGGAAAGTAAGAAAGTAACTGATGGAACAAAAGAATTCCTCTCCCCTTGAGTGTGGGCGGAACTTAGTGACTTATTTGTAAATGATAGACATGGGAGAAATGACAGTGTGTGACTTCTGAGACACAAAAGTCCGTGCAGCTTCCCCTTTGCTTTCTCTCTTGGATCACTCACTCTGACAAAGCCAGCTGCCATGTTGTGAGGACACTCAAGCGTCCAAGTAGAGAGATCTGTGTGGTGAGGAACTGAGGCCTCCTGCCAGCAGCCATGTGATGACCATCCCGGAAGTGGATCCTCTCAGTCCCAGTCAAGCCCACAGCCATGTGTGCAAGCTCACGAGAGACTCTGACCTGTGTGAGACCATAAATGGGTTTGTTTTGAACTGCTCAGCTTGGGGGTAATTTGTTATATATATTGGTATATAGATCATCAGTATACCAAGCTAAAATTTTCGTCCTCTGGATTAAATCCATGTTCTATAACCCACTCCTTGAATAGTGTCTTAACCACTAAAATCTGTAAAAAAAAAATTGCTTATGGTCATAAAATATCAGTACCAAGAGGCTGTTCAGTTATTTCTTCCTTGTGGAAGGTGGTTCTTTTTATTAGTTGTTTTAAATTTGTTTTATATCTTTTTAATGTACGCGTCTGCATTTTTAACATTAACAAGTGATTTTTCTCGGCTGTGCTCCGAGTCTTTACAAGTCATGCTAGATTCTTTCTGGAACAGAGTAAGATGTAAATACATTAAGAATTCTGTTTTCAGCCTTTTTCTGGAGGTTTTATTTTCCAGCCCTTTCGTTACGCTTATGATGTATTTCTTCATCATTTATCTTTATGATGTATGCACACCCCTCTATTAAAGTGTAGAACCAAGTGAGATTGGTTGTCATACTCTATACCTCCACGGTCTGTGCAGCCACTCGTGACATGTGGCTCTTTAAATTAATTAGCAATAAGTGAAATTAATAATTCCATTCCTTGTACCAGCCACATTTGAAGTACTCGGTAGGCAGTCACGGGTGGCTGGTGGTTAACCTTATTGGACCGTGCAGATACAGAATTGTTCCATCACCGCAGTAAGCTCTGTTGAGTAATGCTACTCTGTTTTTTTCTGTAGGGAAGATTATGTTCTGGTTCTTGAGTATTCATGAAACAGTGTAACATTTGGATACTGCTTTCTGTAAATTCTTCTCATGCTTAAACTGATACCTCATTGCTCTTCCATCCGATAAGCTTCTTGAATAAAGTGTATCCCATTCCCTGTATCCCTGGCATCTAGCATCCAGTCTGACAATTGTAGGTACTTAACAACTTGCTGCTCTTTGTGTAAGTGATTACTCATGGCGCGAGCATAGTCTTTTTTCTTCCATGTTCATGTAGATAATTTTTTTAAGCTTCTCTCAGTGTGGCTGCTTTTTTCTTGTTAACCTATGTTTAGTCAAAATTATTTTTCTGATTACTTCCTTCGTGGCCTTGTATATCCTATATAATAGTGCAGACATTTCCCTCCATACTTTGGGACCCCTTTACCTTATAAACTATTTTCCCTTTTTTAAAGAAAGAACGTATTAGATTCTAACATATTTACTATGTAATTATTAATAGTAGTTTCTTATTTGTTCTCTGTCTCCTTCCAGAATGAAGGCCTATGAGGACAGAGATGGTTGGCTTTTTTGTAATTATTCTGTTTGGATAATGCTGCTTGAATTGGGTGTCTTGGAACAGTTTAGGAAATTGTCAGCCAGCGTTTCTTCAAATACTGCTTCTCTCCTGTTCTTTCCTTTCCTTCAAGGACTGTAATTACACATATGTTAAACCTTTCACTGTATTTTATATCTCTCAAAGCCTCCTTTATGTATTTCCCATTCTCTCTGAGCTTTGGTTATTTGAAATTTTTCTGCTAATTTGCCTTCTAGTTCTCTATTCCTCTTTTCTGCTATGTCTAATCTGCTGTCATCTATTGTGTTCCTAGTTTCAGGTATTGTAGTTTTGAGTTATTGCAGAATTTCAGTTTGTTTTTTTAAATGGATTTTACTCTGTTGAAATTCATTTTGTCATTTACCTTCTTAAGCGTATTAATTATAGTTTTTTTTAGAGAATGTGCCTGATAACTATCTGTTGTCATTTTCTGTCTTGTGTTTAGTCATTTGGTCCTATCTTTTATTGAATGCTGAATGTTGTGTAAGGCGTGTTGAGCCCATTTCCAAAATATTTGCAAACTCGAAACCAAAGTCAATCTAAAAATTATTTCAACAAATGGTGGTGGTAGAACAACTTGATATCTAATTGGAATAAAGTGAACTTTGACCCATACCTTGGACCATTCACAAAAAATATTTCAACATGGATTGTAGACCTAAACATAAAAGCTAAAACTATAAAATGTTTAGACGATGGGAGAATATCTTTGTGATATTGTGTGTAGGCAGACATTTCTTATCCAGGACACAGATAACATTAACCTTGCAATAAAAAACTGATTATCAAGCTAGACTTTATCAAAATTAAAAAAACTTCTGCTCATCAAAAGACACCTTTAAGAAAATGAAAAAGGCAAGCCATAGACTGAAAATATTTGCAATACATATATCTGACAAAGATCTTGCTTTGGAATATATAAAAGTGCTCCTGCAACTCAATGATAAAAAGACAATCCAATTAAAAATTGGTCATAAAAATCTGTGCTTTACAAAGGAAGATTATATAAATGGCCAGCAAACACGTGATAAAGTACTCAACATCATTAATCATCAAGAAAATGCATATTAAAACAGTGAGACACCACTCTATGCTTCTTACGATGGCTGTTACCAAAAAATGGAAAGTAAGTGTTGGTGAGGATGTGGAGAATTTGGAACCCTTGTATATTGCTGGTGGGAATGTGAAATGGTTCAGCTACTGTGGAAAACAGTTTGGTGGCACCTCAAAAAGCTAAACACAGAGTATGACCCAGCAGTTCCACTCTTAGGTATGTACGTACTCAAGAGAGTTGAAAGCAGGGACTCAAACAGATACTTGTATGCCAGTGTTCATTGAGGTATTATTCACAATAGCCAAGAGATGGAAACAACCTAAGTGTCCATCAGCAGATGAATGGATAAAGAAAATGTGGTATGTACCTACAGTGGAATATTATTTAGCCGTAAAAAGGAATAAAGTCCTGATACATGCTATAATGTGGGTGAACCTTGAAAACATGCTAAGTGAAAGAAGCCAGGCATAAAAGGACAAATATTGTAAGATTCCACCTCTATGAAGTACTTAGAATTGGCAAATTCATAGAGACAGAAAGGAGATTAGAGATGACCAGGCGTTGGTGGGGGGAGTTATTGTTTAAAGGTTACAGAGTTAGTTTGGGGTCTTAGAAAAGTTTTGGAATTAGTGGTGATGGTTGTACAACTTTATGAATATAATTAAAGCCACTGAATTCTACACTTAAAGATGGTCAAAATGGCAAATTTTATGTTACATGTTTGTTTTACCACAATGAAAAAAGTTAATAATGTAATATACCAAAATCCATCGAATTATATAGTTTAAATGAGTGAATTGTATGCTTTGTTAATTATATCTCAAAAAAGCTGTTATAAACAAGTAAAACCATAATGAGATACCTCTGCATACTCATTAGAATTGCTAGGATTAGAATGACTGACAGCACCAAATTTTGGCAAGGTTGTGGAGCACCTGGAACTCTCGTACATTGCTGGTGGGAGTGTAAATGGTGCAACCGCTTTGGGAAACATTTTGGCAGTTTTTTATAAAGTTAAACGTACACTTGCCTATGACCCTAGGTATTTACTCTAGAACATACGTTCACAAAAGGCTTGTAAAAGAATGTTTATAGCAGCTTTATTGGTAATAGCCAAATACTGGTTGGAACCAACTCGAATGTCTGTCAATGGGAGAATGGCTAAAACTGCCCGGTAATTGAAATGAATGAACCACCAGTGTACACAACAGCATGGACGAATCTCAAAACATACTGAATGCAAGAAGCTAGACAAACAGTACATACTGTATGATTCTGTGAAGTTCTACAATTGGCAAAGCTAATCTTGTCTGTATCACTAATTGGCAATACAGGCATGAACAGTGGTTGTCAAAGGAGGTTGGGGGTTGACTGGGAAGGAGCATGAGGGAATTTTCTGGAGTAAAGGAAATGTGTCTATCTAGATAGACTAGATGGGTATTGGTTGCCTGGATTTGACACAACTCGTTAAACACTAATGATCTGTGTAATTCACTGTAAGTTATATCTCAGTTTTCTGTGTGTAAAATTATTGTCCTTCTCCTTGCCGCCCCCAGAAGAACTTACTCGAGCTGAACCTCAGACTTTGTGGTGAAACAATGCTTGTGAATTGTAAAATTTGCTCTAAGAAACGGAAGGTTTATCTAATGTTCTTCATACAGTTAGAGTGAGTCGGGCTTTGTTTGACTTTTTCATCTATGCCACACAGTGCTCTCTCTGTTTCCGGAGCCTGGGATGAGCTGAAGTGACTGATGTGTGACTGCATGAAATGCTTGAAACCAAATGTAGGAAGAAATGGAAGTAATCCCGGAAGGATAAGGGAAGTAACGTGGCTGGACATTTCAGCTCAGTGCCCACTGAAGATCGCAGTGTGAGGGTGCTTTTGGAATCTTGCATTGCAGGGGTAGCCATAGTGTGATGTCATCCTGCTGCTGTGGAACCTGAGATCTCCTTCCTCGGGTAGGAGTGGGATTTGCCTCGGCTCTTTGTGACCTGTGAATAATGCAGGGGCTGTTTTGCAGAGTGACTGAAATTGTTTTGTGTTTTAAACAATTTGAGTTCGGGAAGCTTCTTCCTCTCCTTGTTGAAATGTGTCAGTATGAAATATTGATATCTTTTTGGACTCTGGGTTTCAGGGGAAAAAGGCTTTTGTAAGGCGTAGGTCTAGTTTCCAATCTAAGTACTGCAACATACTAGCTGCATGAACTGCAAATATTTTTAACTTCTCTGAGCCTCAGTTCTACCCTGGTAGAACGGGTATTATAATAATGCCTACCTTGTAGGGTTGATGTGGGTATTAGGGGGTGCTGGATGTCGAGTCTGGAATGGTGCCTGGCATGTAGTTGATGCCAGCAAACACCACTATTATTATTGCAGGCTCTAGTCAGAATGAGGAGTGAAAAGAAATGAAAAGTGTGGTAATTCTTGAAATTTTTTCATACTTTAAAATAGTGCTTGTAAAATTTTTAATTTCATCTCAATTCCATGATCAAGTTCTTGTTTTTATAGGCTTTGGAACTGCCTCTGGAACTTTAGAATAAGGAATAGATTTAATAACTCAAGTCAGTGGAAGAAAATTGGTTTTTCAGATCCAAAAGATGTAGGCAGTAATTTCTTACAAAATCTTAATTCCTTGGTAGAATGGTATTTTAGCGATATTAAATAATTTTAAAAAGTTATAGAATTTCCAATAAAAAAGTGAGTACTTGACAGTAACTCACATTATGACATGAGCGAGGAATTGAGATGATTTTGCATGGAGTGACTGTGCTTTAGGAGCTGACATTTTAGAAAGCCATACTTGTGTACTCTAAGGAAAAAGGAAATTGAAGCTTTCCGTTAACTTTCACTCTAGTGTTTTTGTTGGTTTGTTTGCTTATTTTTAAACTCTTGTCAAGTCAAAACCCACAAATATATAATAATGTTAATGCCTTTTTGGAGGATGACATAACAGATAATATAACAAGTACCCATGTATTTCACTTGCAAAATCAACAAATGTTAAAATTTTGTTCTCTCAAAATCCAAAACATTACTGATATTGTTAATGTCCTTGGTATTAGAACAAATAACCCCACAAGTTAGCAGCTTGAAGCCACAGACATTTATTGTTTCACACAGTTTATTAGGGTCCGGAATCTGGGAGCTGCTTAGCTGGGTGCATCTGGCTTGGGGTCTTGCGCGAGGCTGCAGTCAAGCCGTGGGCCAGGTCTTTGGTCTCCCGAAGGCCTTACTGGGGTGGGAGGTCGGGGTTCCACGCTCACACGAGTGGCTCCGGGCAGAAAGCTCCAGTTCCTCACCACGTGGACCCCTCCCCAGGGCTGCTCGTGCCTCGGCAGCCGGCTTGTTCGAAAGCGAACCATCCAAGAGAGCCCGCTCAAGATGGGAGATGGGGTGCCTTTATCATCTTGGAAAGGACATACCTTTACTATTGCGTGTTCTAAGGGTCACACAGAAGGGCGTGGATGTCCGGAGGTGAGAGTGCTGGGTAGGGCTCTTGTTTCACTTTCCAGTCTCATTCCCCGCTCCCTTGTACGTGTTATACTGTATGTTTTATGCTGTACACTCTGCAGTCTGCATCTTTAATTTTTGCTCTGTTTTCGAGTGCTACCAGTTTTTATACATAGAGCTAGATCATTAATTTCACTGCAGTAGTGTCCCTCCATAAGCTTACATCATAATTTACCTACCTTTTTTCTTACTGATGGGTATTGGATTTGTCCTGAATTTTTGGTAATTCAAACAGTACTGCAGAGACCATCTTTATACATGTCTCCTTGTATACCTGAGCCTTTGGATTTTTTTTTTCCCCAAAGCAGAATTTGAGGTAGGGACTTGGGTGAAGTAATTTAATCATAGGTGACCCCCAGCAGTCAGGAGTGTGGCACAGGGGAAGCTAGGTGTGGAAGGGGGAACAACCAACGTAGGGATGCCGTATTGAGTGGTAATTACGTTGTAGGCAGCTGGAGCTCAACCCCACTGGGTATCCGTGAGGGGTGCACCTCCAAATTATCTGTGCACAGGGCTGGGTGATTTATCTATTAACCTGTTGCGCACTGGTTGAGAATTGCCCCTGGGGTTGTTATCTGGATGGCCCAAGGCTGTGCGGTGAGGGACACCATGAAGATCTGTTACGGCGTGCTCTTCTTCTGAGACCTCCTCTTGCCTGGTACTGTTCACTCGGTCACGGGCTCTTGGAGGCTATAGCTGTTTGGAATCTAAAAGGAAAGACCTGGACAGGAGTGTTAGTGCAGTAAGTTCAGTCCCCAGTGCTGAAGACTGTCCTGAGGCCATAACTGGATAGTCATCTCCCTGCTCCTGCTTCCAGTCTAGACTTCCCTGACTTTCCCCCAGCACTGTATGTAGCCGGGCTGTGATGCCGAGGGGGCTGAGCCCTTGGTTGCCTGTCTCCTGTCAGTCTGTGCTTGCTGCAGCTGCCTGTTTGTGGCTATCCCTGGACATGGAAGTACCAAGAGACAGCCAATGAACCCCTGAGTTCCAGATTACTCCTCCTGGTGCCCAGCTTGTAGTAGCAACTCTTCTTGAAAATCAGGGTGGGTTTCTCCTGCCAGTGTAGTCACTCTTCTTTGCCTGCTGGTTCACCGGCTTGAGAATCTTAAAGTGATCATTCTGTGGATCTAGTTTAAGATACACTAGATCCACTTCTGTGCTCTCTGATGGAGACGTTCTTTGTCTTGGCCCCAGGGCTTAGCCCAGCACGGTCTAGAGTTGCGGGGTTGGGAAGCACAAATTCTGCAGGTTTGTCATTGGGAGTGTTGAGGAAAGGGGCCAGTTTTTCTTAGGGTTAGATTTTCTCTTTGAACTTTTAGTTTGCTGGCTCACCTTGAGAAATTTGTTACATTTTCTCCCTTTCTGGGCTCACTCCTCCCTGTGTAATGATGTTGCGTTTTCTTCCACCTGTTTCCCCAGTGACCCCAGCCTAAGATCAGGTTCTCCTGCTATTGGTGATTTGTGTCATAGTGATATTGGGATGTCGTGTGTCTGGTCACTAAGCTAGCCAGCATCTTGGACCGGGTTCCATCTCTGAAGCCGTCTTGACTTTGTCCTGACGTTGGAGGCACACAGCTTTGCAGGTAACCCATACGTAGGGCTGCACCGAGTCCAGCTCTTTTTCTCTCTCTTCAGATGCAGGGGAGTCCTGTCCTAACACTGACTTTTACATAGTGACTCTGATCACCACGAGGTGTAGGCGGCTTTTGGTTCTCTTCATCCTGCCCGAGTTGAATTGCCGACGGCCTTAGGCCGCTCTGGACATGTCCCACTCTGGCTTTAGACCTGATTATAGCCAAGTGTTTCCAGTCAGTTTCTGCTGTGTGGAGATATCCACCTTGTTTTAAAGTTGGGCTCTATATTTATAATTTTTAGAAATAAACATATGATTACTGTGTCTGGAATGGAGGGGAGATGTTTAAAGTGTGAACTCCTTTCTCACTGCACTTTCATTTCATAATGCAATAGACGTTTATATGTGTTTCCCCTGACTTGGTTGTGACTTTGCTGTGGGCAGGGTCTGTCTTCTTTATGGTATCTTATTGCATAGTGCCCGGCCCATTGTGAGTGCTTAATATATGCTGAACTGAATAAACAGTGAAGAGCCAATGGCTGTAATGAAGAAAGTCACTTCTTAGCACTGACAGCCAGTCAATAATGACTGCTCTGATTGCTTGAAAGTTATTAATTCGATTTACCGTGTTAGTTATTTACTTATTTAATTACCTCACATATGCTGTGTGCCATGCTCTGTGTTTAGTGATGCACCTCTACTTGGTACAGTGTATTTCTAGCTCACTTCAAACCACTAAAGGGGGAAGAGCTCAAATGCTGTAATATTAAACTTGTAACTTCATTCCTTTCCTCATACACACACTCCTAATTTTCCCTCAGGTTTTAATGACCATTTCAACCCCTCCTGAAAGCCTTTTTGACCTATGTGCTTCTGTCCTATGTTCCCCTTACCTCTTTCAGAGAACTTCACTATAGTATTATGATCACTTAATCACCTACCAGTCCCACTAGAATGAGAACAATCTGAGAGCAGGGTTATTCTTACTTACCTCTGTATTTTCAGTACCTACTAGCACATAATGAGCACTTGGCTGTATTTTTATTATTTCCTTAGATTATTTAATTTTCTGGGGTCATTAGATATAAAGTGAGAGCACAGAGGAAAGACGCTAGTAAGAGGTATAAAAAATTATCAAATAATGACAGATGGTGATGATTTCAAGAGGTAGAAAATGTTTTGGTGTTCCTCATTGCTCGCATCAGTATGTTGACTAACTTTCATAAGGAAAGGGAATATTGAGCACTTCAGAGGTCAGCATAGTGCAGAACTCAAAATTAACCTATCATCTGCATGTACACACATTCACATAGCTTCCCCCAAACACTACTGAGCCTCTGACCAACAAGAGTCTTCGGCTGCACCAAAAACAAAAACAAAAAATGAAACAAAACAGGCTTCCTTGGTGGTGCAGCAGTTAAGAGTCCACCTGCCAATGCAGGGGACACAGGTTTGAGCCCTGGTCCGGGAGGATCCCATGTGCTGTGGAGCACCTAAGCCCGTGCGCCACCACTACTGAGCCTGTGCTCTAGAGCCCGTGAGCCACAACTACTGAGCCCGTGTGCCGCAACGACTGAAGCTCGTGTGCCTAGAGCCCGTGCTCCCAACAAGAGAAGCCACCGCAATGAGAAGCCCGCCTGCAGCAACGAAGACCCAACACAGCCAAAAATAAATAATTACATAAAAATAAGGAGTTGGAGAGGAAGGTCATTATTAAAAAAAAAAAAATAAAGAAAAAGAAACGAAACAACTCCCCCCCCCCCCAAAAAGAAACCCACACCACTTGTCAGCTTAGCAGAGGACGCCATATGCTGTCTTGACTCAACCATGATTCAGATCAGCTGTGTTGAGAGAGAACATCAATTACACTACACTATAAAAAGAACTTCGTAGAGTGTGGTGACAGTTTCCTTTATTTTTACCTGTGCCATGAGCTAGAATACCACACAGAACTACTTGGTAAGGTGTTCTGACTCAGCTTCAAAATACCGATGTGGTCAGTGTGAGCCACCCCGCACATCCAATTATCTTAAATGGACAAAGTAGACAGGAAGAAGTTTGAGCCAGCAAATCAAAATAAATAAGGTTAGAATTGTGACCAACCATGCCCCAGAGGAGAGTTTCTCAGCTCTTTCGTTCTTCCAGTCTTTTGTAGTGGTCCCTGGACCCGAGGGTGTGGTCACTGGACCGTGGGCAAGGACACTTATTCAAAGACTAAGGAACCCTGGGGCTCACTCTAGGCTGAGTCAGCCTCTCTGACGGCCACAAGCCCAGAGAAGTCACATTAGAGGTAAGAGGACGATTTGTAAGCTAGGGATATGCTCACGGTAGCCGTGGAGATTTTATATATAGTGCTTAGTTAAAGTGCCGGGCACGGAATAAGCACAGTTTAAGTGTTAGTGGCTATCATCCTCATTGAGAATGTTACAAAACTTGATCAAAAGACATTAAAGAAAACATAAATGGTCATACCATTACATGATAGGAAACTGCAATAACGTAGAGACATCAGTTCTCCCCAAGTTGACCTGTGGTTTCAATGCCATTCAAAATAAAATCTCAATGGGTTTTTCTCTAGACATTCACAAGCTGATTTTCTAATTAATATGGGAAACTCCTAGGTTTTCTGTTACTCTCTGACTCCCTCAACCCTTTGTATGGATCCTTTTCTGACTCCTCAGCTTTTAAAACCCTTCCCGTGTGCAAAATTCCCTATGTCCTCAACCTCTCTGAACACTCCTTTCATCTTCTTGATCTAGGTGAAATACGGCTCACTTCTAAGGACAGACCTTTCCCAGAATGTCCTCAAAGTCGGCTGTTTTCTCCTATATCCAGTGTACTGCTTGACTTGAAGGTGTGTAGGTGTGAAGGTGATTGTCATTGCTGCTTTCAGAACTTCTTCCTCCAAAACCCCTCCAACTTTTCGTCTCATGCCATCAGAGTATACCTCATGGATAATCTCTTCTGCTATTAAAAGATCTGTGGGTCCCTCTATGCCGTTCCTTAAAGAATTTAGCTGTAGTTCACTGTTAACTCGGCATTACTTCTCCTGTCTTAAATCTTGGTTATTTTAGTTTTTACATAGATTATCCTTTCATTACCCTGGCCTTTTATTTCTTGACTTTCTCTCCTTCAGTGAACTCGGACACCTCCTTCCTCCCATCTAACCACACATTGCCATGTGCTACCCAGGCCTTATGATTAACCATGGTTGCGTTCCCTCCACAATCTTAACTGCAAGAGTCCCACTCTGGCTGCCTGTTGTATCCTGTCTCTCTGGGTCCCCTATTCCAACAAGTCTTGAACCCCACCAGGACCCACAGTCTGTTGGTCCTACTCCTTCCTACTCACTGTCCCTTTTGTTCCTTATGTTCACATTTCCCTTCTTAAATCCAGTTTAGATCTAAGGATCAGTAATAAAGCATTTCCTTGTATACATTCTCAGTTCCCTTGCCTCTTCTAACCTTGTCATACTTTCCTGGTAAAACTTCAGCTCTAGTTAAATCCAACTTGCTGTTTCCTTTGTGTCTGCACCCAAACAACTGAACGAGGATGGAGGAAAACTTACAACCATACTGATTGGTCTTTCTGTGAATGGATGATCACTGACCTTGGGAAGGCATTTAGTTCTACCTGGCAGGCAGTCCTTCTACTTCCCTAGTCCATTTCATTCTCCTGCTTTCCTAGCCAACTGGTTCATGCCTTTTGCTCTCCCTACTGCTCGGTTGCCTCTCCCTCATCCTCCTTCTCAGTTTCCTATTTTTCTGAAAAAATAGGGGCAACCAGAAGGTAATTTCCAGGAACTCCCACTGCCCTCCCTACCCCCTACTTGTATCCGTCCCCATGATTTGCCTTCCCTCTGTGACTGTCGGTGAACTGTCTTGCTTCAAAGGTCTGCACTAAATTCCGCTCCCTTTTGCGTACGTTGCTCCAACAATTCTCTTCCCCGCCCCACCCGTTTCTTAAATCATCAGTTTTACCTTTTCTGTTAGATTGTTCTCAACAGTTTATAGATCTGCTGTAATTTTTCCCATCCTGAGAAAAATCTCTCCCCCATTTCCCTGATTTTTCTCTGCTGCCATTTATAATAAAGCTTCTCTAAAGAGTTTTTTATATTCACCTACCACAATTTCTCTTTTCTCTTGAACCCATTCCACATTGCCAAGTCCATTGGTCTTCATCTTAAATCCTTATTTTACTGGATTTAAGATAAATCTTAAAATCTTACATCTTACTGGATAAATCCTTATCAGCTGCAGGTGATGTAGTTCATCACTTCTTTCTCCTTGAAACACCTTCTTCGTTTGGCTTCTAGAACACCACCCCCTTCGGATTCTCCTCTCTTGTTGGCTTTTCTCTCTGAGGTCCAGAGCTCAGTCCTCAGACCTCTTCTCCCCACCTACCTGTACTCTCCTGGTAATTGCATTCAGCCTTGGGGTTTTACTACTTTACATTTGATGGTAACTCTAACAGTTTTCTTTAGCTGGACTTTTCTCCTGATCTCCAGACTTGTATGTTCGTCTGCCTACTCCACATTTCCGCTTGTATTTCTAATAAGTACCTCAAATTCAGCAAATCTCCATCTGAACTCCCAATTCCCCCCTCCTCCATATATCTTTACAGCAGTCTCCTCCAACTCAGTACACAGCAGATACACCTGTCCATTTATTGCTCAGGCCAAAGCTTGGAGCCATCCTTGACTCCCCCTTCTCAGCTACCCCTCATAATAATTTACCCTCAAGTCTTACTGGCTCCATCTTCAGAATATATTCAGAATCTGACCCGTGCTTATTATGTCTGCCTCTGCCACTCTTTTCCAAGAATAGTGTCCTGACTGATCTCCTGTTGTCGTTTCTTTCTCCTGCTATGATCAGTTCTTTACAGAATAGCCAGAGGGATCCTTTCAAAGTGAAAGTCAGGTGATGTCACTCCTCTGCTCAGAACCCTCCCTGGGTTCACATCAGGAGAGGAAGTTCTTTCAGTGGCCTACAGAGCCTGTGTCTTACCCCTGAGTCACTGGATGCTTCCACCAAGCCCCCTGCCGTTCTGTGATGCCTTTGCCTGCCATCCAAGCTCTTCTCACAGGAAGGGCATAGTTTGCTTCTTCACCTTCTTCAGTTCTGTGCTCAAATACCACTTTTTAAATAAGGTCTTACATACAAAAATCCTTCTCTACCTAAGACTATAAAGACATTCTCCATATATTTTCTTCCAGAGTTTCAGAGTTTTGCCTAACATATATTCCTAAATCCATCTGGAGTTCCTTTTAGTAGGATTATACATAAGGCTCCAATTTGGTTTTTTCTCATATGATTGATAGTTGTTCCAGCACCTCTACTGGAACAGTCCGGCCTTCACCTGGGATCTTTAGTGCCCAGCACTGTCATTTGTCAGGTTTCTCTGTGTGCACAGTTCTCTTCTGGACACTGTCCACTTCTGTGCATTTCACCTTCTCTTCGCTTCCTTTGCTTGGTATAATGCATTTGAGATTCTCTTTGTTCTGATGACATGAATTTTGACTGCGGTGAGGACATTGGGAAAGAGGGAAGCATGTGGCTTTTCGAGGTGGGGGAGAGGACTGATGTATTTGCAACCCTTTAAAGCTGGTATCGCCAAACTATGATCTGTGGGCCAAATCTGACCTACCACCTGTTTTTTGTTTGTTTGTTTGTTTTGCTTTGTTTTTAAATGGCCTTTGAGTTAAGAATGATTTTTACATTTTAAATGGTAGGGGAAAACAAATGAACAAAATTTCATGACACATGAAAATTATATGAACTTTAAATTTCAGTGTCCATACAAAGAGTTTACTAGAACACAGCTGTGTTCGTTCTTTTGGATGTTGTCTATGGCTGCTTTTGCCCTGCAGCAGCAGAGAAGCTGTGACAGAGGTTGTCAGGTCCTCAAAGCCTAAAATACTTACTCTCTGGCTCTTTGCAGAAGAAGTTTGCCAGCCCTGCAACCCGGTCTCAGAGAGTTGTCTTAGCTTGAGTGTCCTGGATGTGACAGAAGAGGGGAAGAGAGTATATAAAGGAGAGTTTTGAGGTCTGCAGAGATGAATTTCAAACTTTTGCCCAGGCTCTTTCTGGTAGGAGATAGAAATGTTTTTATTTTGTCTTTGTTCATCTAGAGCAGTCAAATCATTAAGGGGTTTATGGTTTTAAATAACAACCAATGATTGTAATTTTAATCTCTGAACTTGTGTGTATTCTAATAGTTTTTCTCAGTGACAGTGGTTAAACTACTCTAAACCACATGTGCCAATTTTTAATTAAATGTTGGGTATTAGAATGAACCTTTCAACCAGGATGTAAGTCTTAGTGTTAAATGACGAACAGTTTAGTCTTCTTTTCAGAAGGAGGTCCTGCCTCATGGATTGACTGTAAGATGTGAGTACGGATGGTATGTTAGGCCTATCTAACCTGTGCTGTAATCACCGGTAGTTTTCTTTAATTTTATTCAAACAGGACTTGTCAGGATTAAACCTACAGATCTGTTCAAACTTGAAGGAAGTGCAGTTCTACCTTTTGTATAATTCAAAGGCTGTTTTTGTTCTGTAATGTAACATTTCATTTATAAGTTGTCTTCAGAGTATACATTCATTCCTATGTAAAAGGAATGTCTAATGGTTGAATTTTAATTGTCCTTCTAAGTACTTTCGGCCTTCTGTGAATGAAGTAGCTAAGCTTCTTAAAGTCTTTGTGAATATTTTGTGTTAGTTTGGTTAAAGCAGAAATGACAGCAATTTTTATTATTAACAACATTTGTAATATACAAACGATTGACTGATCTTTACTGGTTATTTCACTGTCGTTAATCATTACACGTACTTAGCTGTGCTGTCTTGACAGTGAACATGGAATTTGCAGACAGAGTACATTAGGACTCCTTTGGATCTGTAATGCCAGATAGCTTTCTTTCAAGGCTGTGGAGAAGGTAAAGAGGTACAGAAGAGAGTTAAATGTTTTCATAGTAGTTACTGTTAATGAAAAGCTTTTTTTGTCCTCATCTGATGAAAGTTGTTAATTTATTATATTGTATTAAAATATGGTGAATAAAATCTGTAGATATTTATTATATGGCTCTAGAGGAAAAGGTTTTTTTTTTTTTTTCCCATTCACCCTTTATAGAGAGGTACAGACTCTAAGAAATAGTCTCTGCTGGGCTTCCCTGGTGGCACAGTGGTTGAGAGTCCACCTGCCGATGCAGCGGACATGGGTTCGTGCCCCGGTCCGGGAAGATGCCACATGCCGCAGAGCGGCTGGGCCCGTGAGCCATGGCCGCTGAGCCTGTGTGTCCGGAGCCTGTGCTCTGCAACGGGAGTGGCCAAAACAGTGAGAGGCCCGCGTACTGCAAAAAAAAAAAAAAAAAAGAAAAAAAAGAAATAGTCTCTGCTTTCAAGAAATTTAAAATGTAGTTAATTGAGTTACAACCCCTCACCTCTCCCTCCCCCTTTAAGCTTACCCATTCAATGGGTAAGCTTATCATTCAGTGGGGAAGGAGAAATTAGATGTTTCTTAAATACCAATTATAAGATATCAACATCTTAAGATATGACCATTTTTTTCCAAATTTTTGGGTCCAGGATGTGTGCATTTCCTAATGGGAATGGACGGGTTGAGCTAGTTCCTCAGTGTTTCCCTTTTTCCAGTTGCTGCTGCAAAGTACGCTGACTTCACTGCTCCCATCAGGCCTGGTGCCCGGCTCAGGGCACATGCTCAGTACGTGGGTTACCTGACAAGTCTGTGAAGCAGTTAGCTCCCGCTCTCAATACGCGAATAGTCTCATCACTGTTTTAAACTTGAATTGAACACATGCAATTAGTGAATGCAGGTCTGGGCCCTAGAGATACAGAAAAAAATAAGGTAGTTTCTATTTTTCTGGGATTTATAGTCTAGCTGGGGTGATAGACCGCATCAGTGAATGTAATCTGATGTGGGTAAGTGCAATTCCATTCTATGGACCGAGCTCCAGGGGCGCATAGAGATGGGGTGCGGCTCCCCTGAGTACTCTGAGTAGCAGAGGAGTCTCACCAGGGCTGTGAGTTTTCAGAGGCCTGAAAGGAGCCCCCAGGTTCTTCGAGGCAGAGGCTTGGGTGGGGGTGGTGTGAGAGGGATTCTGGGGGAGGGCATACATGTGAACAGACCCAGAGGATTGCCAGTGCTTGCTGGTTGCAGGAATCCATGGGGAGGACAAATGACAGTGATCACAATCCCAATTTATTTTCTCTTTATACTGCGTATGTGAACTGTTGTATGCCGGATAGATGTTGCTGTGATTGCTCTTTAGTAGCTATTAATAGTTACTTGTGTTTCAGGAATCTTTTGGTTGGCCGTAGTTCAGGTAAACATTTTTCTTTTGGTTAAAAGTGTAATGAAGGAGAAAGGCACGGTGTATATGTGACAAATTAACATGTAACATTGGAAATTATTTAGGGTGGTTCATGAACTTACTAATCGTCCTATGGTTGGCATATCAGTTAGCCAGTTTTCCTAAGAACAGTGCTGTTATTTTGTGTTGTCTATTATAGTTTGATTTCAAAGCTTTTGCTGTGCTAGATGTCAGTTTTGAGTGAAGCAGAGGTTAAGATTTCAAAGAGTGACATCAGAGAAGACCATTCACAGTAGGAAGGTGGTGCCCATGAGAGAGGGAGCTTGTGAAGGACCCGCTGAAAGAAATCATACTGGCTTCTTTACCCCAGGTATAAACACACATTTCTTAGTCATCGTAGGAGAAAAAAAAAAAGAGGCTTTATTGTAGATTATTGGAGTTCTAGAGCTCTACTTTTACTTGACTATAAGATTAAGTAATAAATGTCATCAGAACTTTATGCAGGTGGGGCAGATAGAGGTAATTAGGTTCATTCTTTGTTGTAGAAACCATGATCACTCTTGGCATTCTTCAGAATGTTTTAAACCCGTGGGTACTTTCTTGGCGTGTTAAGAGTGCCCGCACTATATTAAGTATTGCTCGAGCCCAGAGCACGCCTCCCCCAAATAAGCCTCAGTGGCATATTGATTTTTTTTAAATTAAAGTTACTTAAGAAAAAGCCAGTGCAAGAGGGACGCTCTGACCCTCCTCTCTGTTGAAAGCAGGCAGTAAATCTCCGTGTGAGAGGTACCCTCCCTGCATCTGGAGTCAGAAGGACAGCCTTATCCCCAGAGGTGAATTTGGGGCCAAGAAGCCTATATAAACAAACCTTGTTTCCTCTATAACGTACTACCCCAAGTCCAGACTCTCCTTAGATTCTTCACTAACTAAGCACCCAAAGCCTAAGTTTCTTTGTTCAGTCAATTCCTCAGAAATTTAGTGTTTCTTTGTCTAAAAAGTATAAAAGCTGCCTGCTGTGGCACATTTTTTAGGTCCCATTTCTATGAGACCTCCACGCACACGAATTAGAATTTCTTTTTCTCCTGCGTGTCTGTCAATTTTCTTATTAGTCCAGTGGCAAGAGCTCTCGGGGTAGAGTGAGAATTGCCTTCTCCCTAGCAGCACCCACTTCTCCTTAAAGCTGTCCTGAGAGTGTTAGTGAATCTTCTTTTTGTCATATTGTCACTGAAAGTGGCTTACACACTCCATTGTTTTACACAGTTTCTGAGGCAGGACTAATGCTGCACCTTTGGACTTCGGCTTTTTTATTTGGTCGCTTAATTGCTGCGACCCTGAGTCAAAGCTTCATGATCCCCATTTAGAGAGGGCCAACGGGGGGAGGTGGGGCAGATTATTTTATGCACGATTTCCCAATTTTTAATTGATTAATTTATATTCTGCCTCTTTCCAAAAACAAATCTGACATGCTGTAAAAAATAAATACAGTTAGATAAAATAAAGGTAAGGGAGGAAATTGGAGGGGAGGGAAAAGCCAGAAATAAGGTTAGTACCCAGAAGTCACGCTGAGGGATTCATAGTGTTAAAGATGGGTCGTGGGTTTGACTCCAGGCTTCTTAAAGGCAAAGACAGAGGAGAACGTGATAAATAAAGTGATTTATATCATCCATCCTTAAGATAAAAAGGCGACACTTGGAGTGCAAGTATTTATGGTCCTGAAGCTCGCGGAGGGAGTGTCTCCCAGGCCCCCGAGCAAGCACAGCCTCTTGGGACGCTTCAGTGGCCGGGCGGGCTTCTGGAGAAATGCGCAGCTCCCCGGTGGTCTGTCTTCAGTTCATCCAGGGGGTGAATGTAGGGTGCTGGGATTCCACAGTGCGAGCACAGGGAGAAAATTCCTATGGTCAGGACTTATCTGTAAGAGTCTCTTCAGTTGTCTAACAGCAGTTTTTCTTCTGACGTTAAAGCGGATTCTTGTTTCTTTAGGGGATTCGCGGAATGAGGAAATGGGCTTGCATTTAGGTGCCGTGCTGCATACAGAAACCCTTCTCTTCATAGCTGTGGGATGAGAGCCAGTGCGGGCAGTGCTCCTGGCGTGAGAGGCCGTGGGAACTGAGGTGCCCAGTTGTGGGTGGGGCGGGGTGGACAGCCACAGGTTCGTCCCCTGTCCCGGGCACACACTCTGCCTGGAAGCGAGCTCGCTCTATCTCTCTGTCTGTCTCCCTCTGCTTCTGTCTGTCTCCTTCCATCCTTCCTGCTCCCCCGGCTCCCCATCTTTGTGGTTGAACGTGTGTGAGCTCAGAGCACTGCTTCTGGCTCCTCCATCTAAGAATGGGTAGTGGCTCTGCCCCCCAGGCAGTCCTTTGTGAGGATCCTTTCTCATAACTTTACTTCAGGTACACACTGGGTGACAGAGGACATGGTTATATTCTCTGTCTAGAACGTGAGATGCAGATATTCTGGTTTGACTAAGGGCGGACCCATAACCATAAACAGTCACCTTAAACGGGGGTTCGGGTTGTTGTGGGGGTGGAAATCCGACTGTTTCAGTTGGAATTGTGGCTCCAGAAGTTATTAGCTGAGGGATGTGGGCAAGTTACATAGACTCTTCTGTGTCAGGTGTCTTGTCTTTAAAATGGAGAGGACAGTATTGGCTTCATAAGGTTAATGCAAAGATTAAATGAGATAATACAGGCACAGGTTGATAAAAGCAGTGCCTTGGTGAAGTGCTCAGTGTACGTAGCTCTTTTGTGTCGTAAACTAAGGAGCTGGAACAGATAGGCCTAGCTTGCCTCCCCACAAAATTAAGTACCAGCAGTGTTCTGAAAAGGACATTTGGAAATGTCTTTTTCTTTTTCTTCTGGTTTGTAACAATTTTATCCTTTTTCAGAGAAACGGCACCCAGGACTATTTTCCAAAGAGTCCTGGATATCTTAAAGAAATCTTCTCATGCCGTTGAGCTGGCCTGCAGAGACCCATCCCAAGTGGAACATCTGGCTTCCAGTCTGCAGTTAATAACGGAGTGCTTCCGGTGTCTGCGGAATGCTTGTATTGAGTGCTCTGTGAACCAGAATTCAATCAGGTACTCTTCTTTGTAGTTACATAAATGCCGTTGATAATATCTCTTTGTGTGCGTGCATGCTGGTTCTGTCATGTTGGCCTATCTGTTAGAGATGGTTTTGGCATCGCAGTCACGTGTGTTTATTAGGAGACTCTCTCCGTCTCCGGGGACAGGTGCTCTGCAGGACTTGCTGTGGGAGACTCCTGGTGAGTATGTCATGGGACAACATGTGTAACGTTAGGGGTCATTCAGGTTTCTCACTTGTATTTATGATGTTTTGAGGGATTTGGTTTTTTACATAACACAATGATTTGAACTTAATTTTGATTCTTTGATTCTAGATTCTGCCTGCCTAAATACATTTGCAGTTCTGGACTTCACTTTTCTTAGTTGTAGGTATTTTAATTAGTTTTAGTGTTTTAATTAGTTGCCCTTGTGTTTACTTCAAACAGGGAGCACGATGTGAATTTCTAAGACGGTTTATCTTAAGCGTTCCTTAAGATTGTGTAAAGTTGCCAGCTGCTGCCACCTAATTTATAATATACAACTAAAATGTGGTTACCAAGATGAGCAAGAGAATTGCCCTGTCCTGCTCTTGTTCTTCTACATGTTACACTCTCCTCCCAGAACTGAGCACCCTTCCTCTTTGATTTTATGCAATCTGCTTTTTATTAACAATTTTTACTTGAGATGAAGTTAGAAGCCACAAAGCATGCTCACTTTTATTTCCTGGACTTGAATGTAGACAGAGCCCCCGGGCTCCCTGTTACTGCCATGATGAGTGAAGTCGGGCTGGCCCAGAAGCCGATGGAGAGACTCCCTGTGCTGCCTAGACGGTCTATACCTGAGGCTTTGATATGATTAATGAGGTTTTTTTAGATCAAAGGAGAGGGAATCAAAAGAGAGAGTGGTTTAACTTCAGCACAAAATTGAACATGGCGTCCATATACAGATAAATGGATAGAAACAGTAATGATCTTGGTAGTAATAGTTAACATTGAAAAAGTATAACTAGAAGCAGCTAGAAGCGGCAGGCCAGAGGCTAGATTATTTTGTCCCTTTCCAGGCAGGGAGGCCCTCTAGTGTGACGGGAGAGGGAAAGGAGAGCCCTAGAATGGAAATTCTAACCATTCAGGGCATCAGCTCCTGGGAAAAACATTTTTGTAGTCAGAAAGACAACAAAGATTCTGGTAGGGACTTTGAGGTCAACCTTAACTAAAGCTGATATTCCCGAGCCTGTCAAGATTCAGATCTCAACCAGTATGTATTTTTCTGATGTTTTCAGTTATTAAAGAGTTAATTAAAAAGTAGGATGCTATTAAGGCCTAGACCTTTTTACATCTTTTGTCTGAACATTGCACTTTGTATGGACTGGAATTATTTTTTGCCAAGGATGTATGGAACATGGGGTATGATACAGCAAAGCAAACAGTCTGAGTCCTGTGAAATTTCAGGAAGGACTCAAAGAAGACTGTTGAAAGCAGTTAGCTCTGCATGTAAATACAATCCCTGTTGCTGGGGTCGCTATACTTTTACTGCAGAGAGCCAGATAAATAGTTCAGGCTTTGTGATCTCTGTCAGAGGGGCTCACTTCTCCCATTGTAGTAGAAGGGAGCCATATGTAGTACGTGGACAAATGCACATGCTGTGTTCCAGTAAAACCTCATTTGTGAACACTGAACTTTGAATTTCATAGAATTTTCATGTCCTGAAGTTCCATTTTTCTCCCCCCACCACATCTGGCCACACAGAAGCAGGCAGTGGGCCCCGGTGCCTGGCAGCCGTTTGTATATGTAGAGGCAGGAGGAGGAACAGAGGTGGAACAGCATCTTCTTTTCGGAGGCACGTGCTGAGCCCCTTTTCCCACCAGTCTTGTGTTCGGATAAAGAGGAAAGGAGCAATGGCTGTCTGCCCACCTGGCCTTGTGGAGGGGAGAGAGGACTCTGGCCTTGTGCACACCGACCCTGACCCTCTTCTTTAGCAGTGAATGTCTTGGTTTAATTCTGATTTATGTTGAGAAGAAGTGAAGAAGGTAGGGAGCTGTATGAGTTTCCTTTGCTGCTGTAACAAAGTACTGCAAATTCAGTAGCTTAAAATAACAGAGATTTATTATCTGACAGTTCTGGAAGTCCAAAATCAGTCTTCCTGACCTAAAGTTAGTGTCAGCAGGGCTGGTTCCTTCTGGAGTCTCTAGCAGAGAATTGATTCCTTTGGCTTTTCTAGCTTCCTGAGGCTGCCTGCATTCCTTTACCTCAGAGCAACACTGTAACCTCTTCCAGTCTCTTTCTGACTCTGACCGTATGGCATCCCTCTGATAAGGACCATTATGGTTACATGAGGCCCACCCAGGTGATTCAGGATAATCTTCCCATCTTCAAACCATTAATTTAATCACTCCTAGAAAGTCTCTTGTGGTATTTTCTGACCAGTTCTTATTCTCCAAAAACAGCCAGCAGTCCAATTCAGTTCCATTCTGACACTAACTACCTCAAGTTAGTGGCTTCAGATCCCGTCACTTCATGACTCAGTCCCACAAGACTGCCCCACCTTGGATGCCAGCTGCAAATGGGGTACCCAGGCTGCATTTCTGCCCAGCTGACTACAAATTCAGGGGTTCCCAGGACACCCCTCAGGTTTGATAATTCAGTAGAACGACTCAGAACTCAAGGTAGTGCTTTACATTCTGTTACTAGTTTACTGTAGAGGGACAGCCACCTGGAAGAGATGCATAGGATGGGGTGGGGCACAGAACTTCTGCGCCCTCTCCAGGCATGCCATCTTCTGAGCACTTTGATGTGCTCATCAGCCCGGTCAGAAGCTTTCCAAACTCATTGTTTTTTTTTGTGGACTTTTTGGGGAAGTTCCATCACATAGGTGTGATTGATTAAATCACCGGCCATGGTGATTGAGCTGCCTTCCCTTCCTCAGAGGTAGGAGGTTGGGGTTGAAGGTTCCAGCTGTCTGATCTTAGGACTGGTCCCTCTGGCAGCCACCTCCCATCCTGCAGGCCCAGGAAGAGTCCCCTCTTTAGCATAAGCTCAGGTATGGTTGAAAGGGGCTTGTTACGAATAACAAAAGGCCTTCCTCTCACACAGGAACTTCCAAGGGTTTTAGGAGCTCTGTGCCAGAAACTGGATCAAATATAAATTGATTACATCACATCTCTTTGCCATGTAAGGTAATATATTCAGTTTCCAGAGTTTAGTATGTGGACATCTTTAGGGGGCCATTATTTTGCCTAGCGCAGTCTACCCTTTGGCCCCTAAAGATTCACGTCTGTCCTATTTGCAAAATACATTCATCTCGTCTCAAGGTCCCCCACATTCTCGACCCATTCAGCATCAACTCAAGCCCCAAGACTCATCTAAGTCTCATTAGCTAAAAAGTCCCAAATCTTAGCATCTAAATTACATCTGGGTGAGACTCTGGATGTGATTCATACTGAAGCAAAATTCCTCTTTATCTTTGGACGTGTGAGACTAGACATGACGTTGTCTGCTCCCAAAATACAGTGGTAGGACAGGCCTAGGGTAACAGCTTTAGACATTACCCTCTAAAAGAGGAGGAAATTGAGGGAAAAGGGAGTCACTGGTCCCAAGCAATTTCAGAATCCAGTTGGGCAAACTCAGGTTTTGAGGCCTGGGAATGATCCTCTGTGGCTTGGGGCTCTGCCCTTGGTCCTACCCTCAGGGTCATCCTTCCTTTTTCTCGAAGGGTAAGAGTCATACATGTTTTCAGCTGAGTAACTTTATCAGCCTCTTTCCTGCCTGTGGGATTTTAACATTTCATTTTCATTTCATCCTTTCTCTGCATTTCATCCAGGTTGGCAGAGTTTCTACTGGTATAACATTCTCAAAAGCCTTGTGGGTCTCACATGTATGTCACGGGGAGTTATATACCATTAAGCAATCTAGGGTCTGCCGTAGAGCTTTCTTAGATAACCCCATCTCTATTCCTGATTTCTGCTTAGGTCACTGAGGGGAATGAGTAACACTCCTAGTCTCTTTAAAGAGCCCTCTGTGTAACTGAACACCAACCTTTTGGTTCTTCCAAGACATTAGCAAAAGGTCATCCAGCCACATCCTTGGCTTTCTCTCCAGAGCACAGTTTCCTCACAGTGGATAGTCTAGTTTTAGCTTCTTTTGCAATCCGGATAGACTGAGAATTTCCCAAATCATACCTGGTTCCCTTTTAGTCTCCTCTGTCTCTCGCCTCTCGCATTTTACCATACACACCAAGAGGAAGTCAGGCCATGCCTTCAACGTGTTGCTTGGAAATCTGCTCAGCTAAATATCCAGGTTCATCGTTCTGCTAAGCTTCTGCCGCTGGAGAAAAAGGATTGTTCCGTCCAGTCTCCAGTAACGAGTTCCTCATTTTCTTCTGAGATCTCACCAGCAGTGCCTTCAGTGTCCACATTTCTATTCAAGGCATCTAGGCCTTTTCTGTCACGCTTCTCAAAATTCTTCCAGCCTCTGCCCATTGCCAGATCCCAGAGCCACGTCCACGTATCTGTGTGTTACAGCAGCACCCCATTTCTCCTACCCACAGTAGTGTCCTGTTGCTACTTGACAAATTACTAAAAACGTAGTGGCTTAAAATAACACATTTATTATCTTACAGTTCTGAAATTCAGAAGTCCACAGTGGGCCAACATGGCTGAACCCCTTTTGGAGGCTCTAGGGGAGAATCATTTTCCTTGCCTTTTCCAGCTTGTAGAGGCTGCCTGCACTCCTTGGCTCATGGCTGCCCTCCCTGACCCTCTAGTATTCCTCTTATAAGGACCCGTGTGATACATTGGGCCCGCCTGGTTAATAATCCAGGATAGTCCTTTCATCTCAAGGTCCTTAATTTATTCACGACTGTAAAAGTCCCCTTTGCCATGTAAGGTAACATATTCACAGGTTTTGGGTATTAAGATGTGGATACCTTGGAGGGCCATTATTCTGCCCACTACAGGAACTGTTAACCGGTAGTCTCTGCATTCATTGTGGATCATAATTTGAAGTGCAGGTTTAAGAAAAAGAGTGTGTCTAACGTTGTCCTTTTTAAAAACCTTATACAGGAACTTGGATACAATTGGTGTTGCTGTTGATTTGATTCTTCTTTTTCGTGAACTTCGAGTGGAACAGGAATCCCTGTTGACAGGTAATTTGCAGTATGATTCATGGATTACTTATATCTTTGAAAAGGATTTAAATACCAGTACTCTGAGTATTACATCATTCATTAAAGCAGATGGTTCTGTATTTCATGATACAGAGAAACTTCATTAGTGATATTAAAGAATCATCATAGAAGAAAGTTGTAGTGACTTCCAATTTTCTCCCTCTGCTGTGGGCTAAATTGTGTGTGTTCCACCCACCCCGCCTCCCCCAATTCATATGTTGAAGTCCTAACCCCTAGTATACTTCAGAATGTGATTATATTTGGAGACAGGGCCTTTAAAGAGATAATTAAGGTAAAATGAGGTCATACGGGTAGACCCTAATCGAGTGTCACTGGTGTCCTTATAAGAAGAGATGAGGACACAGGTGTAGAGGGACAACCATGTGAAGACACAGGGAGAAGATGACCACCTGCAAACCAAGGAGGGAGGCCTCAGAAGAAGTCAGTCCTGCCTACGCCTTGACCTCAGACTTCTAGCTTCAAAACAGAAAGCACATTTTTCTTATTTAAGGCACCCAGTCTGTGGTACTTTGTTATGGCAGCCCTAGCAAAGTGTTACTGTGTCTTTTAATATGTGTCGATGTGGCAGGCCCTGTTCTCGGTGTTGCATGTGATCTGAACAGGGACCAAAGCGGTCAAAAACCTCTGTCCTCAGATGTGTATGTTCCAGTGAGGGGAGCCTTGTATTAAGTATATTAAATAAGGCAAATATACAGCATGACACAGAGGGAAGTTAGCTCTGAGTGTTAATAGCTGTTGGTATGGGATTAAGAGAAAAACCAAGCTCCTTAATTTGAAGCCCAGGAAGCTTTTCCAGACTTTTTGGAATGTTTTTGGTTCTTGAACTACTTGCATTAACACTTCTTTGGACAGAGGTTATTATCATACCATTATATTTAAAAATAAAAACATATAATTTTAACAGGTGATCTCTTTATCCAAGGAATTGAAATACCTGTGGGTAAACCTAAGTCATTTAATAGAACATCTCAATGTAAATATCCAGCTTATAAAATGTACTAGATTGGAGGTTAAAAGAAATTTTTTTTAGTGCTAATTCAATGAATAGTTACTTCAAATGAGAGCTCTCCAGCTGTATTTAAAATGTTGATTTATATACAATTCTTAATGCCTATACTTACTGTATAAAGTGAAGCATGCTTATTTGAATGTTAGTGGGGAGGCTGCTTTGAGAAGGTAGGGAGAGAATTTGAGCTGGTCATCGTCTTTCTTCAGAGGCATAGAGACTGAGGCCCACAGTGAAACAGGCTAACTGAACTGTCAGAGGTACCACCCGGCTTAGTTTAGTTCTCATTCTACTCTGTGATTTCTTAGTGTTTTCATTTAAAACTCATTTGTTAAAATGCCTGCGTCTTTCTATTTGATTTAGGATTCTTCCTCTGGGACATTGTAATTATTTTTTGAACTAATTAAATTATCTAAGAATTGGCACACAAAGTGTTGGCTCTAAGTTTTTTGGAACAGCAATAATTTCTTTAGTATTCTCAATTTGGTAGGGTGTAGCATTAGGTTGTAAAGTGTTTTAAAATGTTGTATATTTAAAAGTATTCTTGCAGCTCCATTTTGTGATAAAACAGAAGCCTCAGTGCTCAAATTGGGGGGTTAAAAACCAGCAGTAAAATACAGATTTCACTCTCTTGTATGGAAAAGCAGTTATTTTTGAAGTCTGACTGTGGTATGATAATTCAGAAAGAGAGTTCAGAATGTACTACGTTTTATAATTGCTGGAAAAAACACCGATGTGGTGGGTAGTGTGTCACTGACAGAGCTGAGGAACTAGGGTGGGCAGGAGTAGGTTTCTCTGGTAATGGTGGATTCCTAAATAAGACACCAGAGGAAGCACTGCACAAACGCTGTGAGTAAATAACTGTCAGCGCGGAGCCAGCCCTCCTCCACCTGTGCATAGAATCCCATCCCCACTCGCCCACTCAGAAACTCTTCCTCTGAAAGTGTCCCCTTTCTCTCCGGCATCATCCCTTTCCCCTCTTTACTCTGTCATTTCACCAGCGTATAATGTGCTCTCCTGTTTGCCACTTAAAAGTGTCTTCCCTTGACTCTGTGTCCCCCTCGGTCCAGTATCCCTTGTCTTTATCCCACGGCTGCTACAGAAGATTGGTTACTTGGTGTTTACAAAATGTGATGAAAGATTATTTCATCCTTTCTTCTCAGGATTAATTTTCTCTTCACTGAAGCGAATAGATGATCTAGCAAAAAAACCAAAGGAGCACATTTCTGAAACTTTTTATGAACTGGTTTGCCACTGATGAATAAATCAGTTGTTTGGTTGGCGGCTTGGCTGTTCATTGATATCCACCAGTCAGAGAGCGTGGATCTTCGTAGACCTGTTTTATGTTAGGTATATTAAGAGTTGTTCACAGTTTATGTAGTTGCAGTTACATCAGTTAATACATTTTTTATTGTTACGAGATTCACATCACATACAATTAACCACTTTAAAGTGAACAATCGAGTAGCATTTAGTGCATTCACAGTATTGTACAGCCACCACCTCTGTCTAACTGGAGACATTCTCATCACCCCAAAAGGAAACCCTGTACCCATTGAGCAGTTGCTTTCCATTTCCCAGTTCCCTGAGCCCCTGGCATCCACCATTCTGCATTCTGTCTCTGTGGATTGCCTGTTCTGGATTTTTCATATAAATGGAATCATAGAATTTTGTGACCTTTTTTGTCTGGCTTCTTTCAGTTAGCATAATGTTTTTTGAGGTTCATCCACATTGTATATGTATCAGTGCTTCATTTCTTTTTGTGACTGAATGATATTCCATTGTATGCATAGAACACGTGTTTTGTGTATCCGTTCATTCATTGATGGGCATTTGGGTTGTTTCCACCATGTGGCTCTTGTGCCACTGCTTGGCTGTTTAGAATAGTGCTGCTCTGAACGTGTGTGTACACATATTTATTTGAGCACCTGTTTTCAGTTCTTTTGCGTGTATACCTAGGAGTGGAATTGGTGCGTCAATTTTATATGTAAATTTTTAAGAAACTGCCGAACTTTTCCATAGCAGCTGTTTTATATTTTCACCAACAGTGTACAGGGTTCCAGTTCCTCCACGTCCTTGCTGACATTTGTTTTCCTTTTTTTGGAGTATAGTTATCCTGGTGGGTGTGGAGTGGTATCTCATCGTGGTTTTGATTTGCATTTCCCTAATGACGAATGATGTTGAACATCTGCTCATGTGCCTTTTGGTTATTTGTAAATCTTCTTTGGGGAAATGTCTATTGAAGTCCTTTGCCCAGTTTTTTTTTTTTTTTTTTTTAAGATTTTTTTGACGTGGACCATTTTTAAAGTCTTTATTGAATTTGTTACAATATTGCTTCTGTTTTGTGTTTTGGTTTTTTGGCCGTGAGGCATGTGGGATCTTAGCTCCCTGACCAGAGATCGAACCCGCACCTCCTGCATTGGAAGTGTGGAGTCTCAACCACTGGACTGCCGGGGAAGTGCCCTTTGCCCAGTTTTTTTTTTTTTTTTTTTTGCGGTACGCGGGCCTCTCACCGCTGTGGCCTCTCCCGTTGCGGAGCGCAGGCTCAGCGGCCATGGCTTACGGGCCCAGCCGCTCCGCGGCGTGTGGGATCTTCCCGGACTGGGGCACGAACCCGTGTCCCCTGCATCGGCAGGCAGACTCTCAACCACTGTGCCACCAGGGAAGCCCCCGCTTTGCCCAGTTTTTAATTGGGCTTTTAAATTTTGTTGTCAAGTTGTGAGAGTTATTTATGTATTGTGGATACTAGGAATTATGTTGAATCTGAAGATCCACTTGGGGAGAACTGCCATCTTAATGATATTGAGTCTTCCGGTCCATGAATAGGGAACATCTCTCCATTTATCTAGGTCTTCTTTTTCAATTGTATCAGTTTCAAGTAGATGGCTTGCGTCTGTTGACAGAGTTGGAAGGACATTACTGAGGCCAGAAGGGAAAGTGGAAGTGATACTTCTCACTACCTTCTTGAAAAAGGCAGCCAGTGATATTACTGAATTTTATTTGGAATTCAAGAATGCAACTTTGTTTCAACAATGAAGCTTAAACAAATTTTATAGTATGTTAGTTCAAACCTAATAACAGATCTCTTCAAAAGCGTTCTTGTTCCTTGATACAATGCCTGTACTATCTTTTGACTTTCTCTGTGAGGACCTTACTCTTCGTAGATTTTTAGCAGGGTATCTGTGCCAGTTTTTTGTCACCGCTCTTGAGGTAAGAACTATAATTACGCTGTCAAAATAATATTTAGAGTATTATTTTCAGAGAATAATTGCAGTGGTGTGACGAATATATTATGCTCATCAAATTATATGTAAACATAAGCATGAGTTATTTTAATTGAGTTATTGGTGTTGTTTTTGGCCTTTGTTCTTTTCTAATCTGTAAAAATAATGTTGGGCTTTTTGAGGGGCTTTGTAACATTTGCTGTATTTACATAAAGATCACTTGATAAGCTGTTTGGTAAAAGTAAACTGTCATTTGTACTTTGTCTGGAGTTTTCTTTTCTTGTTTCGAGGACGTCTTTAAACCTTTTCCTTCCCAGAATTATGTTCTGATTCAGAGTGCTAATTTTTAGTTGCCTGATGAATTGTTGGGTTGTTTGGCTTTCAGACCGACTTATATTGTTGGCTTTTTTTGTGTGTTAAATTAAATCTTACAAGGATTTCAGTGTTAATACTCTAAAATAGTCAGCAGAAATAGAAATGTCATTTTACACTACGACTTAAGATGAAAATGAAGGTATTATTTTTTATTATGAACATTTTATATAATTTCATTATAGAGTGATTTTTAAAAACGAAAAGAAAAATAATCATTGTATATGCCGGCTACGTTAGGCAAACACTTGACTTTTTTCTAGTCATCCTTCAGTATTTGTGTGCATGGCTATGAATGTGTATTGCAGTTTTGTATCCTGCTTTAGTTTAGATTATAATGTGAATTCAGTTTTGAGGTTCTTGGTTCAGCATTTTGTCTTCAGAGTTTTTTATCTCAGTGTTTTGCTTTTTGGCCACAATTTCGCAACTCTTCTTTGAGCAGCCAGTTGTCGAGTTACTATGAGTAAGCGAATAGCACAGGCACATTACACGCCTCAACCTTTTTCATCTTTACGGCTGCTCTGCCTTTGAGCTATTGGAGCAGCAGCGACAGGCTTTGAAGGGAAGGCCTGGGTTCCGGAAAAGTCTGAGGACAGAGGACCCGAGCTCCAGGCCTGGGTCAGTAGGCCCATCCCTCCCTCCTAGCAAAGCAGGGATCTAGGAGGTTGAAGGTCTTTGGAAGTCCTCTTGCCCTTAAAAACATCTCCTGGTTGCTGCCTGGCCGGGATTTCCGTTAATAGAGCAGGAGCTTTCATTTCATCTCAGACTGTCCTGTGGCTCCTTTCCTTGATGAGCCGATTCCTGTTGCTGAGGAAGAGCCACTGCTTGTTTTTGCCTGTCTTGCTTCTGCCACTTGCAGGCTTCATGCCCCAGGCCAGTTACCTGACCTTCTGAGCTTCGGTTACTCTTTGCAAGAGGGGGATAATATTAACCCCGACCCCATACGGCTGTCGCGGGGGTTAGATGACATCTTACAGTTAGAACTGTAAGAACACAGTGTCTGTCTAGCACCTAGTGAGCACTGAACACATGCTAGTTACCACTGTTATTGTTACCTCACTCCTTGGTTCTTGATGCTTTATTCATGCTGGTCTTTTGTTCCTCAGAAGTGTCTCGCCTCTCTCCACTCAGGGTCTCATCACATGCTACTCTGTCTGTATGGACTGTCCTGGCCCCAGAGTAACCACTTTGAAAACAGCGAACAGTCGGGTGCAGGCACTGCTCCCTCAGCATGGGTGCCAGGCGGGGGTAGCTGGGGCCTGGCACGGAGGGCTGAGGCTGAGGCTTGTCGGGCGCTGGCTTTTAGTTGTGTGACCTGAGGAGGGGGCTGGGGCAGGGGTGGGCGTGCAGGGATTCACGGTAGCGTCTGTTCACTGCAAAGTGCACAAGTATTTTAAGTATTTACTTACCAGCATCGCATACCCGTGAGAACTGGCTGACTGTCCCGCTCTCCTCTTGGTGTGTGGGGTCTGGGGCCCTCTCCTGCTGCTGACTTGGGTGACGTGATAAAGATATCTGCCTACTGTGACAATTAAATAAGAACTTGTATAAAATAAAGCACTTGGAACCGTACATGTCGCGTTAGTGATTGTCTAATGTTGGGTGTCGTTCTGGTTACGGAGCTGTTGTTACCCGGCTTTGAGCTTAGCCCTCTGTGCTGTTTCGTGGTGCAGGGGCTGGGTGTCCAGAAACACATTTCTCCTCCGCTTTCAGTGAGGTTTAGCCAGTGAAGGATCTAGTGGGGACCAGGAGGCGGGGGGGGAAGGGTGACTCGCCCCCTACTCGGGTCTCCCCTGGATGGTTCCCATTCCAGCTTCCTTCCCACTTGGAAAGCCTCCTAGTATTTCTTAGAGACACCACTGTTAGCTGGCCTGGGCCCTTCTTCCACGCGCCAGAGGTGCCAGCGGTAGCCTGGGCAGCCCCTTCCACAGAGGTCCGGGTTCCAGCTCTGCAGAGCCCCTCCAGGCTTCTGGGTTCTCACAGCCTTACCCTCTTCCCTTTGTGCCTCCAGTTTGAAGGGTGGTAGGTGGTGGTTTCCTGTAGCCTTAATCTCTGTTACCTCAGTGTTGCCTTTTTAGTTGAACTAATTCCATATATTAAATTTTCTTTGTTAAAGAACAGTTTGGTTTCTGTCTGTCTGACTTGGTCCCGACTGATTGAACTGTTCTTGTTTTCTAAGGCTTGTGCTTGATGCCATATTCTCTCGCTTCCCCTGGGGCCCTCTTTCCCTTCCTCACAACTTCCCTCCCTCCCTCCCTCCCTCCCTCCCTCCCTTCTCTCCATCTGCACTGCCAGCTCGGGTACAACCAGGAGACACAAACCGCACTGCAATTTGAACAGGGAAAATTTTAAATAAAGAATTACTAACTATAACAAAGGCTTGAAATAACAGGGGATTGACTACTAAGAAGTAAAGAGAATGCCAAAGAACACAGGAATTGCAGATATAAGGAGCAGCCAGTGCCCCCAGGGCTAAGATGAGTGTCCAGGGAAGAGGCTCCCCTCCCCCTAGGCCTGAGATCAGGCCTGCTTGGAGAGGGCACGGCTGTGGCTCACTGGGTGGTGGTGAAGTCGCCGAGGGGTGGTGTTGGTGGAACTTGATGGAAATCCACCCTCTGGGGTGCAGGGGGGAGTCGTCCACAGAAAGCTTCCATGACTTGAAACTGGCTTCGAAGCATCCTGAGGAAGTTCCTAGCTCCTGGACACTGCTGGTTGGTCCTGCTGTGCGAGAGCTCCTCACTGGAGAAGCTGCAGGAGATGAACGCCAGAGAAACAGGAGAAGCATGGCCAGAGGACTACCCAGAACCAGGACGAGAAAAACTCCGCTCCCTGCAGCCCTCCAGTGCCCCTCCAGCGCCTCTACCCACGAGGCTGTACGTGCCAGCTGACAAGGGAGACCTTCAAAGGGCCCACCTTTATGTTTGCAGAGCAGGCAGCGAAGCTAAGAAGCAGTGATTGATAACTGGTGCTCAGTCAAGAGTAATTTAAATGCGGTCTGTTCACCGATGCAAAGAACTTGAGAGAACCTTTAGTTCCTAATGCATTACATTCTCACAAACACTTTGTTATTTTCTAATTTTTGCCAGTGCGGTGGTTGTGTAGTTTTCCCGTGGGTTTGAGTGGGTTTTCTTGTGGCTTTCCCGTGGGTTTGAGTGCTTTTTCTTTTGTGTATGTGTGTGTGTGTGTATATGTATATATATATATATGTATGTATGTATATATTGGGTGGGCCAAAAGGTTTCTTCAGTTTCTTCCGTACAGTGGCGGTAGTGGCACTCAGTTGTCTTTAACTTCATTCAAAACAATTTCGTTAAATTGTAGGTGACAGCTGTCATATCAGCATGCATTTAAAAAAAGTCTTATCAAAATTGGTGAATTTTTGTGTAGCCATTTTAATATCGAAGATGGAAGAAAAAAAGCAACATTTTTGGCATATTATGCTTTATTATTTCAAGAAAGGTAAAAACGCAACCGAAACGCAAAAGAAGATTTTGTGCAATGTATGGAGAAGGTGCTTTGACTGATCAGATGTGTCAGAAGTGGTTTGCGAAGTTTCATGCTGGAGATTTCTCGCTGGACGATGCTCCACAGTCGGGTAAACCAGTTGAAGTTGATAGCGATCAAATCGAGACATTAATCGAGAGCAGTGAAGGTTATACGATGCGGGAGATAGCCGACATACTCAGAATATCCAAGTCAAGCATTGAAAATCACTTGCACCAGCTTGGTTACGTTAATTGCTTTGATGTTTGGGTTCCACATAAGTTTAAGTGGGGGAAAAAACCTTCTTGACCATATTTCCTCATGCAGTTCTCTACTTAAACATAATGAAAATGTTTCAGGTTTTTTTGCCACATTGTGTGGCATGCAGAACTTTCCCAACCAGAGATCGAACCTGTGTCCTCTGCATTGGAAGCGTGGAGTCTTAACCACTGGACCACCAGGGATGTTCAAACGTTCCATTTTTTTATTTTTTATTTTTATTTTTTTTTATTTTTATGCGTTACGCGGGCCTCTCACTGTTGTGGCCTCTCCCGTTGCGGAGGACAGGCTCCGGACGCGCAGGCCCAGCGGCCATGGCTCACGGGCCCAGCCGCTCCGCGGCATGTGGGATCCTCCCAGACCGGGGCACGAACCCGCGTCCCCTGCATCGGCAGGCGGACCCTCAACCACTGCGCCACCAGGGAAGCCCCCAAACGTTCCATTTTTAAAACAAGTTGTGATGGACGATGAAAAGTGGATACTGTACAATAATGTGGAACGGAAGAGATCGTGGGGCAAGCGAAATGAACCACCACCAACCACACCAAAGGCTGCTCTTCATCCAAAGAAGGTGATGTGTATATGGTGGCATTGGAAGGGAGTCCTCTATTATAAGCTCCTTGTGGAAAACCAAATGATTAATTCCAACAAGTACTGCTCCCAATTAGACCAACTGAAAGCAGCACTCAACAAAAAGTATCTGGAATTAGTCAACAGAAAATGCATAATCTTCCATCAGGTTAATGCAAGACCGCACATTTCTTTGATGATCAGGAAAAACTATTACAGCTTGGCTGGGAAGTTCTGATTCATCTGCCATATTCACCAGACATTGTACCTTCAGATTTCCACTTATTTAGGTCTTTACAAACTTCTCTTAATGGAAAAAATTTCAATTCCCTGGAAGACTGTAAAAGGCACCTGGAACAGTTCTTTGCTCAAAAAGCTGAAGTTTTGGGAAGATGGAATTATGAAGTTGCCTGAAAAATGGCAGAAGGTAGTGGAACAAAAGGGTGAATATGTTCAATAAAGTTCTTGGTGAAAATGAAACATGTGTCTTTTACATTTACTTAAAAACCGAAGGCACTTTTTGGCCAACCCAATACATATATATATATATATATATATATATATATATATATATATATATATATATATATATATATTCTGTGGAGATTTGGACAAACATACAAGGACATGTATCCATCACTGTAATATCATACAGAGAAGTTTCACTGCCCTAAAAATCCTCTGTGCTCCACCTGTTCACACCGCCTCCTGTGCCCCAGCCCCTGGCAGCCACCAATCTTTTTACTGCCTCCATAGTTTTGCCTTTTCCAGAATGTCATAGAGTTGGAGTCGTACAGTCTGTAGCCTTTTCAGATTGGCTTTTCATTTGGTAATACGCATTTAATGTTCCTTTTCATGGCTTGATGACTCATTTCTTTTTAGTGCTGAGTAATATTCCACTGTCTGGACGGACCGCAGTTTATCCATCTAATGAAGGACATCTTGGTTGCTTCCAAGTTTTGGCAGTTATGAATAAAGCTGCTATAAACATTCACGTGCAGGGTTTTGTGTGGACATAAGTTTTCAGTTACTTTGGGTAAATACCAAGGAGTGTGATTGTTGGATTGTATGCTAAGAGTATGTTTAGTTTTGTAAGAACCACCAAACTGTCTCCCAAAGTGGCTGCACCGTTCTGCGTTCCCACCTGCAATGGATGAGAGTTCTGTTGCTCTACATCCTTGCCTGCATTTGTTGTCAGCAGTCTGGATTTTGTCCAGTATTCTGCAGTTTTATTTGGTGAAATAGTCTAAATGTGTCAACTAGGTTGTTACTAAATCTTATTTAAATCTTCTAAATATGCTGATTGTTTTGTCTGCTTATTTTATAATTTACTGGAAAGGTATATTATTATTGCCGAATTTAATTGTGGGTTTTTCTCTTCGCTCTATACTTTTGTCAGTTTTTCTTTAATATATATTTGAGACCATGTTATTAGGTGATTCCAATTTAAAATTATACCTTTCTGTGAATTCAGTAATTCTGAAATGACTTTAAAAAAATTTCCATTAATACTTTTTGCCTTAAAGTTTATTATGTCTGATTTTAAGTGGTTGTATGACTCCCTTTGTAGGCTGGTATTTGCCTCGTATATCTTTTCACCATTCTTTAACTTTCAATGCTTCGATAGCCTTATATTTTACATGTCTTGTTTTAAATTGTCTATTGTTAGATTTTAAAAGATCCAGTCTAAGAGCAACTGTCTTTCAATTGGAACACATATTCCAATGATATTTAATGTGATTACAGGTATATTTGTGTCTACAGTTACAATGTTTTAAAGAAGTTAATTAATTTTGTATAAGTACATTGTTTTGGTAAGGCATTTTAATATTAACGTCATACCCAAAGTTTCATTGTGGTGAGAGACTTTTATGGTTAAAAGAAGCAAATAAGCTTCCTGTTTAATAACGTGGAGTATTTCTAACTAAGATGTATTTATTTGGTGTTTTGAAAAATTCTTTTAATCATGTATCTTTTTTGCCTTTATAAATCCTCAGCTTTTCGCTGTGGTCTGCAGTTTTTAGGCAATATTGCCTCACGGAATGAAGATTCCCAGTCTATTGTTTGGATGCATGCTTTCCCAGAACTCTTTTTGTGAGTATATTGATAGAGTTTTTCTGACTTCTGAAAAGATTGTGGTTATATCAATTCCCAAACAGGAGAAACTAACCTTTGGTGACAGAACTCAGGACAGCAGTTGCTCTTGGTGGGTAGTGGCGGGTGTAGTACTGGCCGGAGAGGGCACGAGGTAGACTCGTGGGTTCCTGGGAATGTTCTGTGTCTTGATCTGCGTGGTGGTCACGTAGGTATATGCACATCTCATTGGGCTGTACACGTAAGGTTTATGTCCTTCATTGTGTGTCAGTTTTTGCTTTAAGTAAATAAAAGTTTTGGTTAAAGTAAGGAATGCTGTTAAGAACACATTTTTTATAAGAAAAAAGCCATAAAATATTGAAGTATGGGCAGTGAATTAATCATGTGTTAATTGAGCATTTCTTATATGCTCGGCACAATGCTCTATGTTTTGGTAGATACGGAGAAGTATAAGATGTGGATAACCAATCTGTTTATGTAGATTGATTTATGGTGTACTTTCCCTGGTGATTTGCTACTGTGTTTTGACCAGCTGTGTTCATAAGAAATGGAGCATGGAGATGAAAGGTGAGCAGGTGATGGAGGAAGGATAGGTAATAGGAAAGGCCCCATCCTGGGGCAGGAGGCCTGGCTTCTAATCCAGGTTCTGTTGCCAACCAATGGGGTAACTTTGGTGGTGGCAACAATATAAGCAGCAGAGCAGCTGTCGTTTGAATGTCCAGAGCTGGGTCTTTTCTGTATATTTCCCGTCTTTTACCCTTTGCCCTGTGGGGCAAGTGGTACTGTCCCCATTTGGACAAATGAGGGAACTGACACTTATCACTGGTAAACGGCGTAGCTGGAACCGGAACCCCATGCTGCCCTCTGGATCCAAAGCCTACGCTCTTTAAATACCAGCTGCCTAAGTTCTGTGCTGCCTTCCCTGGTTGTATAGGTTTTCTGGGCTCATCTGTATGGTGTAAGGATCAGATAAACGCTAATGTTATCTCTAGCTCACTGAGCCTGTAACCGGTTCTCAAATTCCTGCAGATAATTAGAGTTGAAGGCATAAAATCTTTACGGTTAATAATAATTGAGCTTAGGTTGGAAGGAAAGAATTGTGGAATTCAAGCTGTAGAAATAAAAATTACTCATTTTTGAGAAATCATTCCTTTTAAACATTTTGAATACCTCATCTCTGCCAGGTTCTGAGCTAGAGGAATGGAATAAGGGTAACTTAGATATATTCACCACTCCCCCAAAGCCCGTGCTATAAGCATGTTGTAGTGTAAGAATTGATGTATTAATGACACAGGTGAAACCAGGTGTCACAGGGACACAGAGGAGAGGCCCTGAACAAGGCCGTCAGAGGAGTTTACTTGGCAATTACATGGTGGTTTTACATTCGTTATCAAATCTGGTGCTCACAGAAGCCCTCTGAGACAGGCCAAGGAGGTCTTGTTATTATATTCCACTTTTATGTCAGAAAACACACCGAAAGAGGTTATGTGACTTCACTCTATATGTGTTTGTGAGACGGATACAACCAAATTTGAATTCAGCTTTGGCAGGTACTGGCTTTGTGTCTTTGGGCAAGTAAAGTCAACACATTCTTCATCTATAATAAAGGATAAAACCTCCTCCAGAAGAGTATTAATGAAGTTTAAATGAAAGAAAAAAAGTCCTGCCATAGTGCATAACCCATAATATAATTGAAAATTGATAAATTAGTGACCTTTCTAAGATCACATAGCTGATAGGTGGGTTGAACCGGGAGTTATACGGAGGCTTTTGACTCCAAATTTTATTTCTTGCCAATATATCATCTTTCCCTTAAACATTCTGTCCCTCAGACTGTTAAAGAAATGTCTGTAGTCATTGAAGTATCATTTTATGCCTTTTGATTTTTTTTCTAACAAGAATGAACATTTTAATGCTTTATAACTGTAATCATTTTACCTTTTTCTTTAATCAGATTCTATTTGCTTTCTGCCTCTGACTCATAAGTGAACTGCAGCTTTTGTATTGGGTTCTCTGTGTCGTGACTAATTTTCAATTTGCTGTTTTTGCCATAAATTATGTACTTGTTTAAAAGTGTTGTAATTCTTCATTAAATCCTTAAAAATATCAGTATATACTGAACTTGTTAATGGGATTATTACTATTTATGAGTTATAATCATGTTTTATCATGCTGCTAAGTTGGGCTAACACCCTGATTTCTTTATTTGGAAGGTCTTGCTTAAATCATCCAGACAAAAAAATTGTTGCCTACTCATCAATGATTTTGTTCACATCTCTTAATTCTGAAAGAATGAAGGAGCTGGAAGAAAACCTCAATATTGCGATTGATGTCATAGAAGCTCACCAGAAGCAGCCTGAATCGGAATGGCCGTGAGTATCTTGTTAGAAACGTGGCTGCTTAAACATCCTGACATCACTTTCCTGGTAGAGGTTTTAAGTAAAAGTTTGAATTATAACAATTGAACAGTAAGTTTAAGCTTAACATATGTTGAAAAACTAGGAAAAGGTCCCATTTCTAGCCTTTCTTGTTTGTAAATAAATATGTGCTTCTCTGATGTCCTTTCTATTCTGACTTCTGCTTTGGATGGAGTATATTTTTGATCCTCTCCCAAGATAATTTGTTCTATTTTCCATAAAGCTGGAGTATTACTTACAGGCCCTAAACGTCTTTGTGGCATTTTATGTTTCTGATTAGTGGGACCCCACCTCCCTCATAAAATATTAGCACAAAATTTCTGCATTTACAGAAATAGTAATTCTGCAAAAGAATTTAATTACAAATTTAAAGTTTATAGCTTAGAAGATATTAAATGTGATTGAGACTCTTCTTGTTATAAAGGTCTTTATCTTTGGTTCTTCCCTTGAGCAGATATAGGGTAAGAAAGTCAACACGATGAATTCTGAAAGTTGAGAATTTGCTTGTAACTTCGTGCAGCCCCTGGAATGGAAAGTATATTATATTTAGAAAAACAGTCCCAGCAACTAACATATAAAAACGCATGCATAGGGCTTCCCTGGTGGCGCAGTGGTTGAGAGTCCGCCTGCCGGTGCAGGGGACGCGGGTTCGTGCCCCGGTCTGGGAGGATCCCACATGCCGCGGAGCGGCTGGGCCCGTGACCCGTGGCCACTGGGCCTGCGCGTCTGGAGCCTGTGCTCTGCAACGGGAGAGGCCGCAACAGTGAGAGGCCCACGTACCACAAAAAAAAAAAAAAAAAAAAAAACTCATGCATAATTGACAGCCATTTAAATGACCATTTTTGAGTTGCAAGAAAAAAATCTCCCTGTCACTGGCATTCCATCGTCATTGCCTTTTGTATCTAATATTATTTGCCACCAGGATTATACACTCAATGTTATGCCATAAGGTGGTGTAGCAAAGAATTCCAGTTGTCTGTATGGATGTCCAGTCAGAACGCCTTTTTTCTGCCTGTATTGTAAACTGTGAGAGACAGTTCTTATCCTTTAAACAGTGCCAAAGTAAAAATGCTGCTATCTTTACTCACTAGTAGATGTTTACTATTTGTTGAATGAAAGAAAGAATAAATGGGTTTTACTCCTCATTGGTTTGACCTGAAAGCAGCATGAAGAACCAGACCCTAGCTCAAGGTTTAAGTTCACCCGAACTTCTTTCCAGAGAGGCTGCCGGAGCAGAAGTACCTGGGGAGCATCCCAGGAGGCACCACAGAAGTCAGGAAACTGAGCATTTGTTTTGATTTTTAGGTGAATGAGGAACCTTAGCTAAGGCACTGAACTTCTGTGGGCCTCTTCTTCCTTATTTCTAAAATGAAAGAATTGATTTAGGTTAGAAGTTTCCAGACTTCTGAATTTCGTGTCCCATATGTTATTTTAAAGGCATGTGGACATGGTTACAAACTCACTAGAATGGTTGGTTTGGCACAAGGACTGTTGGGTAGCGACACTGCCTGTCTTGCTGTCTACCTGTCTGAGCTTGAATGGCAGTACCTTAAGATGTCATTCTTGCCCTTTGCTCTGATAACTTTACCTTTTTAATTATATTTGGTTAAAGTGAACGAGCCAGTATTCAGTTCTGGTGACTTTTAAAGCATATGGCTTTGCATTTGACTGGTTACCTGGTGAGCACAAGCTTGACATCATTGCCAATCAGTACTTATCTGAATAACTCAAAAGTGCAAAGGAATGCTTAGGAGATTTACCTGGAAAATGAATAGTCCATCTGCACCTCTGTGGGTACCCAGAGTTTTTCCTGGGTTGATCCTGCACATCCGGGAGCTGCCTGTCTGTACTTCCCTGGTTTGGGGCCTGGCTTACACTGAGGAGTAGTGCCCGAGTGGCTTTGCTCTATCTTATTGAGGGCCCACCGTGAGACACTGCTGAGAGCACTGCCCGCCGTGTCACAAGACAAGGGGCTCTGGTTTCTCTGCAAAGACTAATTGCCCTTTTCATGAGGGATCTGATTTGCTTTTATCTTGGAAAACCCGTGGATTAGAAACTATTCCTGCTTTGTGCAGGCTTCTAGGAAATTCAGAAAACACGCAGATGCTTGCTTCAAACATTAATTAATTAATTCAGTAATTATTGATGGAGTTCTTGAAGTGTACCAGGTACTGTTCATGGCACTGGAGATTCAAAATTAATAAGACGTTACGTTTTAGTGAGAGACAGATAATGAACCTAAAACCCCAAATAAATGTATAACAAATGTCAGATAAATTGGAAGAAAAATACACAGAATGTGTACTAAGCTGTCCCTTAGAATGGTACTTGACTCATAGTAAACGCTGTATAGTATTAGCTAGCATTTTATTAGTAGTAATACAAATATGATTGGTACAGAAGACAGACAGTGGAAAAACAAGAATCAATGTTGGGTCTTTTTTTTTTTTTTTTTTTGGGCCATGGCATGCGGGACCCCTGCAGTGGAAGCACGGAGTCCTAACCACTGGACCGCCAGGGAATTCCCATGTTGAATCTTTTTTTTCCTTTTCTTTTTTTGCCATAAGCGGGCCTCTCACTGTTGTGGCCTCTCCCGTTGTGGAGCACAGGCTCTGGACGCGCAGGCTCAGGGGCCATGGCTCATGGGCCTAGCCGCTCCGGGGCACGTGGGATCTTCCCGGACCGGGGCACGAACCCGTGTCCCCTGCATCGGCAGGCAGACTCTCAACCACTGAGCCACCAGGGAAGCCCCTGAATCTTGATTAAGTACTCTGGTGAGGTGAGGTGACGCAGAGTAACTTTGTGCTACTTTAAAATTTGGAGGTCAAGGAAACCTTTCCCGAGTTGGTGACATTTGAACCGAGAACTGGGTAGCCATCATTGGAAGATCTGTGGGTAAAGGTGGAGACAGATTGGGAAGAACAGTCCCAGCAGTGAATACACAGGGTGCAAAGACCCCAAGGCAGAGGCCTCTGTCGCAGGACTAGGGAGACCAGGGTTTGGACAGTGTAGTGGGTGAAGGGGTACCTGGAGGCCAGTGATGTGGGGCTTTGTGAACCAGGAAAAGGCGATCGTTTTACTCTTTGCCGTGAGAAGCGATTGGGGAGTTTTAAGCAGTGTATGGAACGACCTGGTCTGTGTTAGTTAGTTATACATACTTACTTATTTTTGGCTGCGTTGGGTCTTTGTTGCGGTGCACAGGTGTCTCATTGCGGTGGCTTCCCTTGCTACGGAGCACGGGCTGTAGGCGCATGGGCTTCAGTAGTTGTGGCGCAGGGGCTCAGTAGTTGTGGCTCGCGGGCTCTAGAGCGCAGGCACGGTAGTTGTGGTGCACGGGCTTAGTTGCTCTGCAGTATGTGGGATCTTCCCTGACCAGGGCTTGAATCCATGTGCCCTGCGCCGGCAGATGGATTCTTAACCACTGAGCCACCAGGGAAGTCCCTGGTCTTTGTTTCGAAGGCTCCCTCTGATTGCTGGACTGAGGTTGAGCTGTGGGGAGGGGAGAGGGAGGAATGGAGGCTGGGCTGCCTGTTAGGAGGCAGTTGTAGTTGTCAGGAGGCCAGGGTGGCTTAGATGAGGGTCGTCGCGGTGGGATGAAGAGGATGAATAGCTTGCGTGTGGTCTGCAGGCGGAGCTGATGAGGCTTATTGTGGATTCGATTTGGGGGTGAGGTGGGAGGGAGGAAGGCAAGGGTGGGAGCTGGGTTTTTGGCTTGTTTGAGTGAGGTGGGTGGAACAGTTTGGGGTGGGGCTAGGGGACATCAGGAGTTCGTTTTGACTGCGTTAAGTTTGAGGTGCCTTCTCTACATCTGAGTGGAGCTGTCCTGTGGCCTTGTTGACACGTATGTCATCCTGCATATGGGCAAGTATGATTGTAGGATAAATTCACGATTCACAGTTACTCGCAGAGAATGTGCTTTTATAATTTTGACAGACACTTCCAAGTTGTCCTTCATAGATGTTATACTAGTATATACTTCCCTTGGCAAATTTTGAGAGTAGTACCTGGTTTCCTTTATCATTGCTAACAGAGTGTGCTATCAAAATTTTGGATTTGCCACTTCTGCCAAGGTTTAAAATAGTATCATCGTATAGTTTTATTTTGTATTTTTCTTGTTATGAGGTTGAGCATCATTTTACATATTGAGGAGTCTAATTTTCTTTTATGTACATTCTCATTTTCTTCACCCATTTTTCTATTAGGATGGCAGTCTTTTCTATATATGTAGGAATATTTTTTAAATTAAGGATATTAGTCCTTTGTATGAAATAAAATCCAAATTTTTTTCTCCCTTTTTTGTCTTTTGACTTTGCTTCTGGCACTTTTCTTCATGTAAAGTTTTTGATATTTTAGTAGATGAAATGGCCGGTCTTTTTTAATGTCTTAAGATTTTTGATAATAGCTATAAAGGCCTTTTCTCCACTTAGGTTTTCTTCCAGTATTGTATCATTTCAGTTTTGATGTTTAAGTGTTTGATCTGCTTGGAATTTATCTTGGTATAAAGGTCCCAGCATATGGACCTACTTTCATTTTAGCTCCAGGTAATGCTGGTGGTCACAGCGACAGCACCGTAGTGGATCTTTCCTTTGTCTTTGCCCCATTCCCTGCACCCTTGACCACCCCTGTGTGTGGAAAACGTTTTCAATTCAAGTTCCACTTCTTCACCACACATTCCAGCATGTAGAGTAACTCTGTCCTTCACTGAGTGTGTCTCAGTCTGCTAATTAGGCCATAAGATTTTATAAAAATATTGATCAGAATACAGTTACCATGCATTTTTTAGGGTATTTTGTTTGTTTAGGAGGAAATTCTCCAAAGTGCCTTTTATTTGCACAACCTGATTGAGTTGGGTTTGTTGTTTCTTGTCTGAAAACTGTTTCATATGTTTTGTCTGCTTTTGTAGTCCTTTAAGGTAGGAGGTCAGTTGTTCATCTGTTATGCCTGGAATTGGAAATGATAGTTGGAGATTTTAACACTCACTTTTTAGCCACTGATAGAAGTAGACCAGCCTCAGTATAGATGTAGATGATCTCAGTAGTACTGAGATAGGTAGCCACCTTCACATGAGTCTGGTTTATAGAACATTTTCTCAACGCTTGGAAAAGTTACTTTGTTTTCAACTGTCTGCATTATGTTCACTAAGATAGACCATAGTCTGGGCTATAAAAAGTCTCAATGAATATATGAAAAGGATTGGAAACATACGGAATATGTTCCCTGACCACAATTAGCCTAGAAAACCATAGCAGGGTGATCTAGAAAAATTCTAAAGTTTTGGAAATCAGCACATCTAAATAATTGATTTGTCACAAAGGAAATCACAAGGCAAATTAGAAAATCTTTTGAACTGAAGGATAATGAAAGCATAAAATGTGTGGGATAAAGCTGAAGCAGGGTTGAGAGGGTAATTTATAGCTTTAAGTGTTTATGTCAGAAAAGTAGGTCTGAAATCAGGGACTTAAGGTTCTACTTTATGAAGACAGAAAGAGAAGAGTACAGTAAATCCTCAGCAGAAAGAAGAAAATAAAAGGACACAAGTCAATAACATGGAAAACAGGAAAAAAATAGAAAGGATTAACAAAGGCAAAGTTGACTCTTTAAAAAGATCAACAAAATTGATTAAGAAGAAAGAAAGAGAGCACTAATGACCAGTATCACGAAAGAAGGCGTGGTTGTCACCTCAGTCTTAATAAACTCAAAGCTTGGTGAAGCTCCCTTCAACTGACAGTTCTGCAGGCTGAGGGCTGTTTACAATAACATTCAAGGACATAAGTGTTAGGTCCCGAGTCCCTCTTTAAACCCTGGTAGTATTTTATTGTTTATAATTCCCTTAGTACATTGCTTTTCTTTCTTTCAAGCAGTCTTTTCAAGTCCTTTTGTGTCACCTCTAATTTAAATGCTCTCCCTTCCCTCTGCAACTAGGGATTCACTGAACTCCTGATTCTCCTGTCCCATCCATCGCCCCTCTTCCCTGCAGCCCTCTAGTTAGATTAACTTTGTTGTTTCTGTAATCCGTGACGTGTGCCTGTGTGCTGTACCTAAGACATTTTTCTCTAATTATCTCTCTATGCGTGTGTCTTTCTCCACCCTTAGAGTTTGGAATTATGGCTTGGGACCTAGCCCCTCGCACACAGTATTTGGCACATTGTGTTTTTGAATGAATGTTCTTGTGGGAAAATGTTTTGAGCTCCAAATAGGTGAATTGTGGATGAGCTTTAGGGTCACAGTTTTGTACACCTGGCGTGATGTGCATGAACTTCTGTTGTCGCTGTTTGATGACCTACCTAAATTGACGTGGACATTGAGAATTTTGCATATTACCCATTATTGTTGGAAATATTTTACATCAGTGCTGGTCATTTGAAAGGTTGTGGGAGAAACAGAACATGTGTCTAGGTTTTGTGTTTGTGTGAAGTGACGCCGTGTCGTGGTAGTTAACATGCCTCATTTGGCTACTGTACTTAAAGGCATACTTTTGTTCTGTTATTTATTAAGAAGTGATTAAATAAACCGTGTTTGTCAATATAAACGCTTTACTGTCATGCTTATTCATAACCTTGGTTATGAATAGTATATTCTTTAGTTCTTAAGTCTTCAGATGCCCTCTGGTAAATATGATTCAGAATTAATTAATAGTACTATTCAATCTTCTTAGGTGTCACAGTGGTACTTTGAAGAAACATGCTTGTAATCTTTGCCTCAAGGGTTTCCCCAAGTTGATCTCTGAGTTTCGATGAGCGCATTGCTTGACAGTGAGGATGTTTTCTTGGTAACTTGAGAGCTCTTAAGGAGTAGATAATCAAGCCAGTATTCATTACTGTGTTGTTGGCGTATGTTTAAATAAGAAGTATGACATGTCTATTTCTCTGGTTAATTTTAGCACTAAGTTTCTGACTAAAACAATTTAATATGTTTTATTATACCTGAACGTGTAGCTAAATTTCATATTATTGTTTGAACTATAGTGAACTATTTTTCTTTCTCAACTTAGATAAAAACTACAGTAGGCCCTTTCCTCCAGTTGAATAAATTTGAATCATTTCAATACATTTTTCAGAAGTAAAATCGGAGAAAAATATTTTGAGGGTTTTCATTCTCTTTTAGCTGCTAATAGAAAAATAGTATGTGAACCTCTAAAACATTTGAAGATTACGGCTAATCAAAAATTCAATAAACAGGAGTACTTTTATGTATAAGGTATGCCTATAAAGTAGATAAGGCCATGTCTGTTTTACTATGTTTGTAGTAACCAAACCTTTCCCTCCTTTTTTCTTAGGTTCTTGATTATTACAGACCATTTTCTGAAAAGCCCGGAATTGGTTAAAGTCATGTATGCCAAAATGAGCAATCAAGAAAGGTAACCAGTGTGGTTTCGAGTATTCCGCATTCCATATAGAGTATTCCGTACGCATGACTGAAAAACTGTGGCTTCTTAGTTGGCACAAAATCTCTAAATACACGTTTCTGTGTCAGTAATGGTTTTAAATTGGTTGGTTAACATTACAGCGCAGCCGCAACAGGCAGTGATTTACGTAGGGTTGCAGAATCCAGGTTGGCGCCATTATTCAGTAAAACCGTATTAAAAAATGTTAAGAACAAAATGTTACGCTTGTCCCTCGATTTTATAAAAGTAAATCATGCAGCTCTGTATAACAGCTGCATAGGTGAAATGTGCTCATTTGCTCACATCCCTGCTGTCATGATTTGGGATACATTCTGCTAGGCTTATAGTTTTCCAGTAGATATTTTAGACTGAAAGAAAATCAGTACCTCTCTGTGACCTTCACTGGCCGAGTAGGGGAAGAGCAGTGCCCTCTGAGCCCAGAGACCTTAGTACTTTGGCTCTGTGCTTTGTTGTCATAGTAACTCTTTATGTGACCTTAGCCAGGTCTTTCACCTTGTTTGGATTCAGTTTCTTGACATGTAAAATTAGAGGATTGAATAAAATGATTCCTAGTACTCGGTCCATTCCAAGAGTGTATGTTTTTCCTAACCTGATTGGAAATGTTGCCTTAGGAAAATAAAACTTACTCAGAAGGCACAGATCTAATGATCAAAAACCGTAAAAAATGTTAATCTTTTGATTGTAGTCACAATTTTGATAATTGCTGTGGTTTTGAAATTCTTTCTGTACATTTGGGTTCCAACAGTTAATCTTTGTGCACTCCTTTGTAGTCTTGTTAAGTAGTGTGTTTTCCTTCTTTAATATCTTTAACAAAAAGGAAAAGTTTGTGCTTTTAAAGTCAGTTTAGATGCCATATTTATAAATCCAGTACCCTCTGCCACCACTGTCATATGCCTACTTCTCTTGCAAAAAAAGAATTAAAATAAGTAATATGAAGAATAGTGCTATAAATTAGTAAGTTGCTTTGCAGTAAGGAACGTCCGAAGGCAAGAGAATACACAGTTTAATATTCAAGTCTGTATTTTCCATATTCCTGTCAGCTGATCTATTGTTAACCGATCCGTTTCCTAACGAAATGAGGATGACAGACTAAACATTGTCCATTTTTATTTATACAGAACTTGTAGCCACGGCTTTCCTACTTCATACAAACTCCTTACTCAGCTGCCACCTCTTCCCCGTCCTCTGTTTTTCTTCCACAGGAGAAGTGCTTTTGTCTCATCACGTCGTCTGTTACACATTGTGTCACGTCACATACCTGCTTGCCGTCGTGTGACACTAGCGTTAGATCATTAGCTCTCTGAGGGCCAGGAGTTGGTCTTTCTTAGTCTGTGGTGTCCACATTTCCTAGCCAGTGCGTGACACGTAACAAGCGCTAAAAAAAGTTTTTGAATGAAAGCTTGTGTGGACGAATGAATTTTTCTTACTCATGAAAAGTTTTATCTAGTGTATTCATTAATGTACCATCACCTGCTGGATTGGAAACCTCAGTTATCCCCACCTCCTCCTCCACTTGCCGCTTTACACTGGTCAGTAAGCCTTACCGAGCGTATCACCTTAGTATGTTGTGAACTCGCTCGCTTGTCACAGCTCTGGTTTACATGTCACCTTTGACTGGACTTTGGCTACAGCCTGTTTAAAAACTGTGATAAAATACACATTATATAGAATTTGCCATCGCGCCCTTTTTAACGCGCCGTTCAGTCGTTTAAGTGTATTCACGCTGTTGTGCAACCAGTCTCCAGAACTTCTCATCTTGTAAAATGGAAACCGTACCCATTAAACAACTACCCCCGTTTCCCCCGCCCCCAGCCCCTGGCAACCACCACTCTACTTTCTGTCTCTGTGAACTTGACTCCCCTAAGTACAGTCGATGCTTGAACAGTGCAGGGCTCAGAGGCACTGAACACCAGCGTCAGAAACCCGAGCGTAACTTGCAGTCGACCTCCGCATCCGAGGGTCCTCTGTGCCCTCGGATTCAGCCAACGGCAGATCCTGTAGTACCGTAGTGCCTGTTTATTGAAAACATTCCACGTACACATGGACCCACACAGTTCAAATCCATGTTGTTCAAGGGTCAGCTGTACCTCACGTAAGTGGAGTCACACAGTATTTGTCCTTTCGTGACTGGCGTATTTCACTTAGCACAGTGTCCTTAAGGTTAGTCCATGTTATAGCACGTGTCAGCATTTCCTTCCTTCCTGAGGCTGAATAAAATTCCACCGTATGTATTGACATATGTCACATTCTGCTTGTCTAGTCGTCCATCGATGGACCACAGGCTTGCTCCACCTTTCAGCTACTGTGAATGATACTGCTGTGAACAGTACTGATTGTTCTAATTTTTGTTTTTCCCTCCTCCTCTGTCATCTACTGAACTGCCTGCATGGGTCTTGCCCTGCCATTTAGTGGCGTGTGTAGCTTGTTACAGGATGCAGTTAGACTCCATGGTGTGGTGTTCAAGGCCCTTTTTAAACGTAGCTTCAGTTCCAGCTCCTCATTCTCCCCCAGTCACCACACTGTAGCTGCACAGAACTCCTCTCAGTTTTCCAGGCTTCCCCTTTGGCTTCATGCTTTTGTGTGTGTCCTTTTCTCTGCCCGAAATGTCCTGACTACCCCCTCTCCCTCTGGTGAATACACACTCGTGCTCTGTTGGCCCTTTTCAGATACTGCCTGCTTTCTGCTGGCGCTCCTGACTTTCCCAGGCAGTTCTTTGCATCCTCACCTGCACGTTTATCATGATAATTTGCTTTTCTGCTCGAATATGTATTCTTCAAGGACAAAAACCGAATCTTGTGAGTTCTCTGTTCTTAACACCCACCAGAATCAGTGCTGGAACAGTGTTGGAATGGAAAACTCTACTAATATCAAACACTTACTGAAGCCTGTCTGTAAGACACCATCTCTGTTGATACTGTAGACAGCAGATGGCTCCGTCAGCCAGGAGGAGGTGGTGTGCTGCCATGGACCTCGCGGGTGTTGGCCGGTTCCGGTGGAGCTCACTGTGGGAACTGCTGAGTCTGCTTACTTGTCTTTGCTCAGGGGCGGGAGGAGGGGATGGGGTCTTGGCAGGAGCGCTCAGAGTTCTGCGGCCGAGTAGAGGCTGCTGGGTTCCCTGTTGACTCGTTTGGGGCAATGGCAGATAATTCTTTGTTCAGAGTGGAACGTTGACAGAATAATAGGATTGAAAAGATACGCTTTTCTCAACAGGGATGTATAACGAATTAACTTCTCCCCTTGCACCTGGAATGGTGCTACACACCATCCTGTGAGTACCCAGAAGACAGTCAGGACATTTTCTGTGTTCTGTGGTTCAGATGAGGGACTGCACTGGAGATTTCTGGGGGACCTTTGTGGTGTCTCTGCTGGGAACACACACCAGAGGCTCCTGAGGCAAGCCCAGGCTGTGGCCCCAACCTGCTGAATCAGAGTGTATGGTCTCGTTGGGGCTGTTAGATTTAAAACGCTTGAGGCTCAGTCAGCAAAGCAAGCAGTGTATTCATTAAGCACCTGCTGGTGGTCCCTGGGTCCCCAGGGTGCACAGTCCCCACCCGCCCTTAGTGTGGGCGCGTAGGGAGGGGGAGCGCCGTGTGAGCTCGGGAGCTCTTTTCGTGTGCTGCTTCTTTCAGTTGTCACAGTTAGTTGACGGCTTCACCCTGGTAGTTTATTTGGGCAGATTACTTGGTGAAGATACTTTGGATACAGGGTCAAAATCAGTTCACATGGTATGATTCAGCAGAAATGAGAGCCTGTGTTTATACAATTTTCTTGTCCCCCTTCCCAGCAAATTGGAGTAATACTGAATTAAACTAGCTGCTCTTGGAAACCAACTTTTGTAGTTTCCAGGTTTATAATTTGTATAGCATGGTGGTTAAGAGCAGAGGCTAGCTGTGCCACTCACTACTTTGGGCAAGTTACTTTTTGGAACTCTGTTTTCATCTGTAAAATGAGGATAATAATGGTAGGCACCCCCTGAAATTGGCGTGGTTACTGACTGGAATGTATAGAAAGCTCTCAGTGCTGGCATGTAATTGTCACTCAGTAACTGTGAGTGGCCATTTTCTGCTTCCATATTTCTGCTGTTATTACTACTTCTCCTCTGATGATCTTGACTTTTTCCTCCAGGTAGCATCACTGTTACGTATGAAGGCAACATACAGCCATTGTCATTTAATCCTCAAAAAGACCTTGTGAAATAGGCATTATTCTTGCCATTTAGGTATTTGCCCTGGGTTACAAAGGCAGCAGAGGTGGTATTTGAACTCTTGTCTGTATGATGCCAAATTACTGATCATTTGCCCTGTAACGCACTAACTTCTTATATCTGTAATTTATGAAGGGACTAATGAGATTAATTCAGCAACAGCTGTCTGCCTGTATCTTGGTTAGCCTGTTTTCCAGGTTAATAAAAGTTTTGGCCTTTGTGGCATGCCGTTCTACAAATTATACAGGTGGAGTAGTTATTCAGAATTTGTTGGAGATGTCAGTCTTTGAATTACAGATATTTTATTTCCAGAATTATAGGATATTGTTTCCTGCCCTAGAACGCTCATGAAACTCCCTCTCTCACTCTTTCCCCCTCCGCCTTTGCCCTTCACTCTCATAAAAAACTTACCTGTTTCAAGATGGTGCAAGCATGGCTTTTGAAATTGTAGACTGCATCAATTTAAGCATAACTTTTTTTTTTGTGGTACGCGGGCCTCTCACTGCTGTGGCCTCTCCCGTTGCGGAGCACAGGCTCCGGACGCGCAGGCTCAGCGGCCATGGCTCACGGGCCCAGCCACTCCGCGGCATGTGAGATCTTCCCGGACCGGGGCACGAACCCGTGTCCCTTGCATCGGCAGGCGGACTCTCAAACCACTGCACCACCAGGGGAGCCCAAGCATAACTTTAAAATATAAATCTTGCCGTAGAATTTTCTCCTAAAATCCTTCACGTGTACATTGCTGTCAGTTTTTTTATGAAACAGGAATCATCATTTTGAGGACAGGGTATGTAACTGTTCAGTCCGAAGTGAATTAGAAGTAGGACACTAATGACAGCCAGTGATTGAGAGAGAAAATTATAGAGTGACTCTTAGTTGAGTGGTGTGTCTGTCGAGCCTGAGGCAGCTCAAGTGATGATTTCTGGTTTAAAGGAAGTGAGACTGAGGTGTAATAATTTTAGACAGCTAGTCTCTGACCTCTTTGACTGGGTTGGTTTGTTTTCTCCCCCCCCCCCGGTTAAATTATTTATTTAGTTAGTTAGTTTTGGCTGCGTCAGGTCTTAGTTGCGGCACGGGATCTTTTGTTGTGGCATGCGGGCTTCGGAGCACGTGGGCTCGGTAACTGCAGCATGTAGGCTCTCTAGTTGAGGCTCTTGGGCTCAGTAGTTGTGGTGCGTGGGCTTAGATGCCCCGCGGCATGTGGGATCTTAGTTCCCTGACTGGGGATCAAACCCACGTCCCCTCTATTGGAAGGTGGATTCTTTACCACTGGACCACCAAGGAAGTCCCTGACCGGGTCTTCCTACTTTTGCATCCTTCACTCTTGAGTGAATGGATTTGTTAGACCACTTGTGTTCTGTTATGTTTTCAAGGAAGTATTTAGTGTGGTTCCCCCGAGACTGGAAGAAGTAAGACATTCCACATTATGTCCCATTTTCCCTGACTGCAGTACTTTTCAGTACATATATGTTTTCTGGCATAGAAGTGGGGATGGCGAATGAAATGCACAATCAAAATATGTGTTTCTGAAAGAAAATTTCCTACTTGAATTATATGTCCTGTGTGTGATTCCTTTATTTTATGAGAAGGATTTTTTGTTTTGTTTTGTTTTTTGTTTTTCTTTTACTTGGCCGTGCCATGTGGCTTGTGGGATCTTAGTTCCCCAACCAGGGATTGAACCCGGGCCCTCGTCAGTGAAAGTGCAGAGTCCTAACCACTGGACTGCCAGGGAATTCCCGAGAAGGATAGTTTTTGATGGTGGCTAGAAGTAAAGGGAGTTGGAGAGTTAGATGGGGATTCTGGGTGGGAGAGCCCCATATATCAGACTAAAGTTTTTGGACCCACTCCTTAACAGTGGGAGCCTTTAAAAGTTTTTATTGGCAGATGACTTAATATAAGTACAATCATTTAATGAAGTATAATTTATTCTCAGGTAATATTCAAGCTTGGTTTGTATTTTTATATTTTAAAGATTCATTTCTGATTTTTTTCCCCTTTTTTTTCTTCCCAATCACTCATTCCCCATCTCCTTAGATCTCCCATCTTGTAATCACCTGACAGAGTGTAGAGGTGCATCTCCTGAGCCAGGGAGAAGTCTGAGGGAAGCACTGCCCCTGGGTGACTGTGTAAAGCAGGCAGGAAATCTGCATTGACCTTACCTCTTGGGACCACCTTCCAGGTCTCCCCCCGTCAGCTGGTCTCCTTGGACCCCAGGGCCTTCCTGTGGCTGCTGGACAGCCTGGATTACCACCACCCCGTGGCCCACCTTTTGTCCCGACCCCATCTGACTCCTTCAGGATCTGCTCCTTCCTTGTTCAAGATCTGCCTGGTGTTTGGTCCTTTCCCCCAGTTATGACCTGTCTCGTTCCTCTTCACCCTGTTCTGGGTAGTAGTCCACTGGGTGCTGAACTCCCTAAAGCCAGGGACCACGACTTCTTAGGCCTCGAAGTAACTGCCAGATTACAAAGAATATTTTTAGAGCAGACATTTGGGTTCCTCTTGAATCATACGTGCTAGGCAGCCTCTTCCCTAGCATTCCCGGAGGATCGTCCTGCTCGGGGAAGGTGGGAGGCCTGGCTCTGGGCCAGAGCACCCTGTTCATCTTCAAAGATCATATGTGAGTTCGAGAAAACAAACATACCCCAGTACTGAGCTACTTGTTGTTCTTTTGTGCTCAGTCGAAGGGATTGTTTGTTTTGTTTTGGATTAATCATTTCTATAAGAAATCTGAAGTTTTAGGAGCTCTGAAAATTGCTAAGGTCTGTGGGTGACATTAACAGACTAATCATCTTTGCCAGCCTTTGGCTAAAATACAGGAAGAGTTCAGCACGTTTTATTTTCTACTTGAAGCAGTAACCAATTCTTTTCTCTTAGTGAGACATGCTCCCTGCCTAATACAAGTATATTTTCCCCCATTTGCTGAGCATTTTAGATATTTGTATCACTTCTGATATAGAAATACATGAGAATTATGCATATCAGAAAAAAATCCCCATCAGAATGTGATTTGGAGAAACATCCTGCTTGATTTATGCTGGATAGACTGTTCTGTGTATGACTTGTTTTTCCTGGGAGAAGGAAAGAGGTTGTTGGCTAGAAATATGTAAGTGATCGTTTAAACATTGAGGGAAAGATGGCATAGGTTTGGTCTTCAGATTTGTGTTCTTTGTAAAGTAAAATAATGAAACAAACAAAAAACGCAACCTTCACGAGACAGATAGTACAATGAGTGGGTAAAGCATTTGGCCCAGGAGACAGAGATTGAATCCTGTGTTTGAACCCTGCCGCAGCAGCTCAGTATGTGTGACACTGACGGGTAAATTGATTAGCCTCACTAGGCCTTACTTCCCCCTTTGCTCTTGGGGCTGTTGACGGTATCTGCCTCGTGAAGGTTTTGTGTAGATTGAATGAGGAAATGTATGCAAAATGTTTAGCTCTGTAGTAAATAGTGAATGAATGTTAGCCCACTTAACCTTGCTGTTGTTATAGTAGATGTAAATACTATGAAACTTAATTTGACAACATTTCTGAAATGTGGAATTATTCCAGTGCTGAAAGTAATGGATATAAAAAGGTGCTTGTTTCTGTAACCAAATCACATCAAAGAAATCAAGATTTAAAAAAACAGGCAGTTGATGAAGATTTATTGTATTCACAAAAAATATGTTTTCCCGAGCTGGACATTATAAACGAGTGAGGAATTTAAAAATAAAAGTATTCTCTTAAAGTGGCTTCAGTATTACATATTCATGTAAAAATCTTTTGTTTTATAGGGTTACGTTGTTAGACCTTATGATAGCCAAAATAATGGGTGATGAGCCACTGAGCAAGGATGAGATCCCTGTGTTTTTGAGCCATGCCGAGCTGATTGCGAGCACGTTTGTGGATCAGTGCAAGACTGTGCTGAAATTGACCTCTGAGCAGCATGCTGAGGATGAGGTAAGAGAACAGACGGATTTTCTAACTCAGCTAGGTCCTCTAAGGACAAAGGCTTTAAAAACTATTACAGGGACTTTCCTGGTGGCACAGTGGTTAAGAGTCCGCCTGCCCGTGCAGGGGACACAGGTTTGAACCCTGGTCCGGGAAGATCCCACATGCCGCGGAGCAGCTAAACCCGTGCACCACAACTGCTGAGCCTGCACTCTAGAGCCCGCACGCCACAACTGCTGAAGCCCACATGCCATAACTACTGAAGCCTGCGTGCCTAGAGCCTGTGCTCTGCAACAAGAGAAGCCACCGCAATAAGAAGCCCGTGCACCGCAGCGAAGAGTAGCCCCCGCTTAACGCAATTAGAGAAGGCCTGCACGCAGCAACAAAGACCCGACGCAGCCATACATACATACATACATACATACATACATACATACAATTATGTAAGTAACGTATCTGCTGCATGTTGGTGGGTGCACTGCCTCTCTAAAATTCCTATGTAGGGGCCTTTGGGACGTGATTAGGTCATGAGGGCCCTCATGAATGTAAGTAGTGCTCTTATAAAAGACACCCCAGAAAGATTCCTTACCCCTTCCACCTTGTAAGGGCACAGCGAGAAGTTGGCCATCTGAAGCCTAGAAGAGGCCCCTCCCCAGAACCCAACCACACTGGCACCCTGATCTTGGGCTTCCAGCCTCCAGAACTGTGAGAAATAAATGTTTGTTGTTTATAAGCCACCCTGTTTGTTGTATTTTGTCATAGGAGCCTGAGCTAAGACAGTATCCTTATTTTAGAACACTTACGAAAATACAGAAAAGGGAGAACAGTGCCCTTACTCTTACCGTCCAGAGTTAATGACTTAAAATAATAGTTAATATATTTTTCTAGGCAAATAACATCAAATACATGCATGCATACATACACACATACACAAACATATATATATATATTAAAAGTGAAATCATTCTGGGCTTCCCTGGTGGCGCAGTGGTTAAGAATCCACCTGCCGATGCAGGGGACACGGGTTCGATCCCTCGTCTGGGAAGATCCCACGTGTCGCGGAGCAAGTGAGCCCGTGTGGCACAACTACTGAAGCCCGCGCACCTAGAGCCCATGCTCCGCAACAAGAGAAGCCACTGCAATGAGAAGCCCGCGCACCACAACAAAGGGTAGCCCCTGCTCGCTGCACCTAGAGAAAGCCCGCGCGCAGCCACGAAGACCCAGTGCAGCCAAAAATAAATAATTAAAAAATGAAATCATCCGTACCACCAATTTGTAAGTTCCTGTTTTTCCTTCTGAATGTGTGTAAGTTGCATGAGGGCAGAAGTTTTGACTGTTATGTTCATAGAACTGTGTACATAGTAGGCACTTTAGTGAATATTTGCTGAGTGCACAAACAAGCAATACATAGTGGATGTCTTTTTAAAATGCCGGTGTAGGGCTTCCCTGGTGGCGCAGTGGTTGAGAGTCCGCCTGCCGATGCAGGGGACACGGGTTCGTGCCCCGGTCCGGGAAGATCCCACATGCCGCGGAGCGGCTGGGCCCGTGAGCCGTGGCCGCTGAGCCTGCGCGTCCGGAGCCTGTGCTCCGCAACGGGAGAGGCCACAACAGTGAGAGGCCCGCGTACCAAAAAAAAAAAAAAAAAAAAAAAATGCCGGTGTAGCATTCTGTGTAAAGAATTTACCATGATTATTTGTCTGTAGTCTGTGTCTTTGTAGTTATGTCTTCATACATTTTAAAATTCTCCTCGAGCCTACCCTAGATCATTTAGGTCTTTTCTTTACTAAGGAGATGGACATTAGCTTACAGTAATTCTGTTTCCCTCCTCTTTAATTCAGGAATCCTCTTTATTTTTGTCTGCTCCTTCCTTCCCTTCTGTCTTAAAGTTAGCATTGTTCTTTCTCTGGAATACTACTCAGCAGTAAAAAGAAATGCGCTTCTGGTATAACAACAGAGATGAATCTCAAACGTAGAGTGGAAATAGACTAGAGAATACACTGTACGCGTCCATCTCTGTGAAATTCTACAGCGGGCAAAACTTATCGATTATAACAAAGCAGATCAGCTGTCACCCGGGCTGGAAGTGGAGGGTGGAATTGATTGTCGAGGGACATGAAGGAACATCTTGGGTACTGGAAGTGTTATATGTAGCTGTGTACTACTCTCCAGATGGACCTATTTTATTGCATGTGAATTATACCTCAAGTGTCGATTTCAACGTGTTCAAAAACATCACAGAGGTTATTTCCATGCTGATAGGAATGGTGAGTAGAGAGGTAATCACTTGGGCTCAGAGGCAGGAATAGGTGAGCAGGCTGCCCTTTGACAGGCCCGTTCACTTGCTGTCCCCAGATGGGGAGGTAGGGAAGGTGGACCCTGACCCACAGCGTTTCTTGGAGGGCTGTGTGTGACACTGTGGACCTGTTAACTCCCACAGTAAATGTAGGCCGTGATTATGCTTGTTCTGCCATGTAAGTGTATTTCCTTCTTTGTGAAAATACCTTCTTCAAGGTTGCTTTGCTGTTGATTTTCTGTGCTGGATCAGAGAGGCCATGTCAGGTCTCGCGGTAAGGTCAGTATTTTAATTCTCCTTTCTGTGGTAGCAGAAAGCTTTACTCGGAGGCTGCTTCCCTTTCTGGAGATAGAGTTGCCTCTGTTTCCAGCAGGAGGAGCAGCGAGCTGTGCTTCAAGGAAGTTTCTAGGAGGAATTTTCCAGGAGACAGAAAATGAAGTACACTTAGTACTTGTTAAATCCAGCTTTGAACTTTTTCAAGGCACTTATATTTAAAGTATAGATGATTTCATTGTTGTACTAAGAAGTTACCTGATGTAACTTTTTATGTTTAGGAAAAGTTATATTTTTCACACTTTTTTCTTTAAAGGTGGGAGGAATTATTATGTATTGATAGAAAATTGTAGATAGTTGGTTTTTTTTTTTTGAAAAGCCCAAATAGTTCACTTTTTGAAAATTCATTGATCTATATACTCATGACTTGTAGTTGATTGTATATATGGTATCCTTTAAGGTTGAAGTTTAGAAAAAAGCCGTAGTAGTATTTAAGGAGAACCTGTACCTCATATTAAATACACCGTAAACCTCGTAGTGTATTGGAGCTGGCCTGTACCAACCTCTGAGAGTCAGTTATTAAATATGCAGAAATTTGTGAGCTTGGTAGTTTGAAGTCAGCCACGGTGGAAGTGTTTATACCATTCACTGCTGAATCCACTGCCAGTTTACCAGCAAACCACTGCCTTTACCCATCTGTGATATTTTTAGGACAAGACATCCAATAAAGTGCTCGTGACGCTTGCTGTGACCTAAAAATCAGAATGAAAATAAATGTTTTCAATAGCATCGGTTTTTAAATTTATTTGTTTGGCTTTAAAATTCTGAGGTTTTATTCATGTGTTCCTTTATACAAATAGTCTTAGGTTCTCATATTAACATACCTGTTTCTGTCCTTTGGTAAATTTTGGCGTACTACTTGTTTCCAGTTTTTGGTGTGTTTTTGTCAGTTGTAGTATGCTTATTTTTTTAAGATCGAAGAGTCAGTTTAGCTTTATCTTGAGTCTCAGTCTTGTCACTTGCTGTAGTGAAACTTGCCTTTCTTATGAAATATTTTCTTTGTTGTAAGAAAAAGTAATTCAGGCCAAATGCTGTGAAACGGAAGGTTAAGAACTCCTCTTTTTCACCCATCCCCCATCTATTTTCTACAGATATATCAGCGTATACTTTTTTCCTTCCGAAACTTTTTTGTATATACACACCTATACATTTTGTTGCTGTTTTGAGACACAATATATTCTATCCTGCAACTTCCCTTTTCGCTTACCCTGATGTTTCGTACACTCTAACACGTGTGCGTATTCATCTCACCCTTTTTAATAGTTGAATAGTATTTCACTATATAGATGCATCACAGGTTTTTTCTTTTGTTCTCTGTAGATGTGCATATGAGTTGCTTACAGATTTGTTTTCTTAAAAACCTTCACAAATAATACTGCAGTGAACATCCTTGTAAAAATATCTTTGCAACTTTGGACAAGTAGGTCTGGGATTATAAATTCCTGGAAGTTGAATTGCTGAGTAGAGAGAGTATGTTTATTTAAAATTTGTAAGAGAAATTTCTAAATGACAAACCTAAGAGTACAAGAGTGTGTGGGTCTGCACCCCTTCATTAATCTAATTATCATTTCTTTCTTGTTTTTCAGTGATCAGTATGTTAGTTTGTTTTTCATGTTAGGTTACCTTTTTTTTTTTTTTTTTTTTTTTTTTCGGTACGCGGGCCTCTCACTGTTGTGGCCTCTCCCGCTGCGGAGCACAGGCTCCGGACGCACAGGCTCAGCGGCCATGGCTCACGGGTCCAGCCGCTCCGCGGCATGTGGGATCTTCCCGGACCAGGGCACGAACCCGTGTCCCCTGCATCGGCAGGCGGACTCTCAACCACTGCGCCACCAGGGAAGCCCTAGGTTACCTTTTAAAATATGTTTATTAATGAGCATTTTCAGAAAGTTAATCTTTTGTCACACATACAAGAAACTTTTTTTTTTTGCCCATAGTTAATTTTTTGTTTGAATTTATTTATGGTAGTCTTAGCCTTTTAGGAATTTGTTTTTAATCTAGTTAGGCTTATCAGTTTTACCCTTATGACTTCTGAATTTTTTTTTTTTTTTACAGATTAGTAAAATCATCTCCACTTAGAGTGTGGAAATATACACCTATATATTCTGGTTCTTTCAGTACTTTGTCTGAGTTTTTAATTAACCTAGAATTTATTTCTGAGTAAGAAGTGTAGTATAGATCCAAATGAATTGCTTGTGTCTTTCAACTCTCCAAGACTATAATCTTTGGTAGAAGACTGCTTGGGTTTGAACCTGGATTTCTTATTATTGGTGTGTGATCTTGGAAGTTACTTACCTTCTCTGTGCTCCAGTTTCTTTTGCCCGTAAAATGAATTGTATTTTAATATAAGCACTTAGTATACTGACTGGTACATAGCTACTCTTCCCTAAAAGTTATCTGTTAATTATTGTATCAATACCATTTAGTGAATAATCTCATCCTTTCTACTAATTTTAGTGCTACCCAAATCATATGTTAATTTTTAAATATAATTTTGGATCCATTTCTGGATTTCTGACCTTTTACGGTGGAAATCAGTAAGATACTAACAACTGTTAAAGAATTCAAATGAATTCGTACGTTTATATGCGATAAAGGAATGCTGAAGTGAACTTACAGAGAGATGCAAAAAGTAGTCTATGCACAAGGCAGTAATTAATTGCATTCCAGCCAGACAGAAGTAATCTCCATCTCTGTAGACAAGAATCATTGGCATTATTGTCAGTTTTATGCAACTGACAATGTTGTAAAATAGCTCAGAGACACTGAATGGTAAAGTGAGCCCAGGCAGATCTAGATGGTAGGCTGATCTCTGTTTTTCTCTTTTAACAACTTCAAAATCTTGTTTCTTTGACTTGCCTACATCTTTTTTCCCCCATTTGTGTCTGACTTAATGAATATAGTTTTATAATACTTACAAATAATGGAAGGGTATCTCACGTATTCCTCTTATTTTTTAAAAGAATCATTTTTCTGGCTGTTATTTCATTATTAGTTTCCAAATGCTCATTAGCAACACTTCATTAATAAAAGGATTCTGATGATTAAAACTGGAGATGTGTTAGGTGAGGATAGATTAATTTTCTTTGGGGTTTATTTCAGGTAATAGCATAGAATTTAGGAGCTGGAAGGAAACTTCAGATCATCTCTTCCAACCCCCTTATTTCATTTTTGTCTTTTTATCAAGAAAAATTGCAAACATAGACTAAGACAAAAAGTGTCTTGAAACCCCATCACCCAGCTTCAACACTTACCAATTCATCCCCATTCTTGTTTCATCAACAGTCCCACCCATTCTTATGCCAGTTGCCCCCCATTCAAAGAGGGCTCCCACATAGTTCATCAGTTAATAGTTTACATTTGTCTCTAAAAGATAAGGAGTCTTAATACATAAGTAAAATACAGTTAGCATATCTGAAAACTTAATAAACTTTTAATATCAAATGAACAGTATTCAAATGTTCCCCATTGTCTAATATTCTTTTTCAAGTTTATTTCTTTGAATCAGGATATAAGGGCATACATTGCAATTGGCTGCTATATCTTAAATCTCCTTTAACTAGGTTCCCCTTTCCTCTTCCTCCTCTCTTTTTTTTCCACCTTTGCTCATTTTCTGTTGAACTGGGTTGTTTCACCTGTACAGTTTCCTACAGTTGCCTTTTTGATGAAGATATCTCCATGGTGGGGTTTAACATACCCCCTCTTTTCCTTGCATTTCCTGTGAATGGTAATTCCTTCCAGAGGCTTATTCAGGTTTGGGTCAGGTCTTTTTTCTCTTCTTCTTCTTTTTTTCTCTTTCTAGTATATTTCATTGTTGGTGATAAGTACTTTCATCGAGTCATATAATGTCTGGTTGTCTCTTTTTGTAATGTTAGCAGTTGTTAATGACTATTGACTAGATCCATTAGTTCTTTGCAGGTTGTGAAATGGTGGTATTTGGACTCTATCATTCATTTTTCATTTTTTAGCTGGAATATTTTATAAAGAGAAACTTCTAATAAACTTCTAGGTTATGCAAGGTTCATTTTGATTAAGAAAAACAGAATAAATGGTTGATCACCGCCCCCCTTTGATTACCAGTCTTCAAAGTATTGAGCTCGTTTTATGGTATCATACAAAGTTGATGAGTGAGTTGTTTGGTTTTACTTTAATCATTATTATGAAGTCATGGCTTGTAAACCGCTGGATTTGTTTTCAGTCCATTTTAGCAGTAATTCTTCCTAATGGTTTCACGTGCCATTGCTGGCCGGGGGAGCCTCTTCAAGTTGCTTCTGATTCCTTGTGACATGATCCGAGGAGACTCTGATAGCTGCCTTGCTCTCTGGTATGACAAGGTGTGCAGGGTCATCTCATATGTGCTCTGCCCCAGACCTATAGCCAATCAGCCATGTCTTGAAGGAGAAGTGGTATCCGAAGATGACCGTCTGGGCAACTACTCATTTAATAAAAGAGGATGCAGATGCTGTGCTAAATAAGTTAATGGATTTGCTCCAGCCTTCTAAACAGACTTCTAATCTAGATATTTTCTCCTAACTTTTAAACTAGCAAGCGAAAGCTATTAAAATTAAAGACACAAAAAAATGTGTGTTTCTTGCTATTTGAGATTTCAGAATACTATATTAAAATATCATCTCCTGGGGACTTACCCGGCGGTCCAGTGGTTAAGACTTTGCGTTCCAGTGCGGGAGGTGTGGGTTCGATCCCTGGTCGGGGAGCTAAGATCCCACATGCGTCGTGGCCAAAAAACCAAAACATAGAGCATGTTGTAACAAATTCAGTAAAGACTTTAAAAGTGGTCCACATCAAAGAAATCTTTAAAAAAAAATACTGTCTCCTAATTGGAGACTAATAAATACACATGTAGAATTTTAACAAGGAAGTAACTTGTTTTTCTTTTGAAGAACATTATGTGAGATAATAAATGGTTAAATTTGTATTACCACATTTTGTCAAATAATGTGCACTGTAAAAATGAAGTAAAAAAATCTGCAAAAATTACATTTTAAAATTATGTTTAGACTACCTAATGCCATGCAGTTGGTAGCTGGTAGTTTCTTGATCATGTACTCTATTTGATAATAAGTTATTTAGTAGTTATGTGAACTAACATTTTCAAGTATCTTTTCTAAGCTACCAAGATATTGCATATAGGTTTATATTCACCCAGAAATAATCCAAGTTATTGCAGCTGAAGTTCTTTCAACCACAGCATTTTACAGGATTCCTGTGGACAAGAAATTAATGTATTTCATGGGATATTTGTATCTTTAAAGTAGAACTTGCTTGCTGGGAACGCTTTAAAAAGAAAGTATTTGCATAAATGTTATGTACATAGCTAGTAATTTTGAACATTTATTCCACTGTTGGAAGGTATTTTTGCTTGAATAAGAACTTTTCTTACTCTTTGCTCCAAGAAGACACATAATGACACATAATCTTGTGTTCTTGATGGCAGATGTCTGCTGTTGGTGGAAATGATTATTCCTGTACATGTTTAATACTTCTCTTTTGTTCTTGATAGTTCTGGTTCTCTGTTTAGATGTTACAAGCACTGTCTCTTGAATATTTTTTATTTCATTCTCCTACAGTTATTTAATAATAGTCAAATCATTTAGCTTGCCTTAAAAGTCATATTTTCTTTTCCTTTTAGGAGGCGCTGGCTACGATTAGGCTTCTTGATGTCCTTTGTGAAATGACTGCTAATACTGACCTGCTCGGCTATCTACAGGTTTTTCCTGGCTTGCTGGAAAGAGTGATTGGTGAGTGAAATATCGCACGTATGATTTTATTTATTTATTTATTTATGTATTTATATATGTATTATTTATTTATGTGACAGCGCCGGGTCTTTAGTTGCAGCATGCGGGATCTTTGGTTGCAGCGTGTGGGATCTTTGGTTGCAGCATGAGGGATCTTTAATTGTGGCATGCATGTGGTATATAGTTCCTTGACCAGGGATTGAACCTGGGCCCCCTGCATTGGGAGCGTGGAGTCTTAACCGCTGGACCACCATGGAAGTCCCCATATTATTTTTAACTAAAAAATCTTTGACTTGTCATACTGTAGTATAAGTTCAAACACAGATCCTTAATTTTCAGTGTATTAGTATATTTTTGAGATTTTTGGGGAATATTTTTTCTTGAAAGGAATCACAGTGTTTTGGTGACAGTTCAGGCTCTTGCCACTTAGCCTGCTGTTTGTGATGTGTAATCAGTTGGTGAGGACATTAATCCTGCTACACAGGGTGCCCATAGTGGGTATCCATCAGTGGTGGTTGTGATGGTGGTGGTGGAGGGGGCAGTTATGACAGTGATGGGGGGGGGTTATGACAGTGATGGGGTTTTGACGATGTTGGCGATTTTCATGCTCCTATAGTTTTACCAGATTTGTTAGTAAATTTTTCCAGTTACACTTATGGAACATGAAGAATATTGCTTTACCCGTAGTACTGATAATTATGTATTCTGTTCTTAAAAGAAAACTGTTTTAAACAAGAAGCCATTGCTTGAAATATTCCCATCTTTGCTAAAAAGCTGCTTGCAAAATAATTCATCTACAACCTGTTCCTTGTGCTTAGCCATGCTTATGGTTGCTCTTCAGTGTTTGCTATTCTTTTCTTTAAAAAAAAAGATTGTACTTATTCTGGAGACCCATATGCTAAGAAAGATGAATTGGTGTCTAGATGGGTAGATGAGTTAGCAGTGAGCTTTAGGAGATATTTAGAATCGCATATCAGTGTTTTATTTTGAATGCGGTGCTTCCAGTGATAATGAAAATGAGACATCACAAACCTGAGAAACTGAATCATTGTGGGAAAAGCATGTGTTTGGAGCCAGGGCAAACATGGGTTGTCAGCCCAACTCTGCCCAATTACTAACTTCTCTGAGCCTGATTTCTTCATTATAAAATTGGGAAAGTGACCTGCCTTTAGTAACTTTATTGAGAGTGTTAAATGAGATAATGTGAAAACATTTAATAAAGCTTCTGGAAGATTGTCTACTTTCATAGGCTGCCTACAAGCATTTCATAGAGTATAACAATGTGAAGTTATTTCTTCTGAGCACAGCCGAAGTAGATTAACGGGGAACACATGCTGCCTTCTGATTATCTGGACAATGAGAAAAAAATCAACGTGCTTCTTGGTTTTTGTCATATGGCTCATTACAGATAGGTGTTGCAGGTTAGAGTTAGCTGACTGTAGTTGTCGCATGAGTTCCTTCATAAGGAAGTTGGAATTGGAGACCTTTTACTAGGAAAGATGGTAGGAAATTTTTAGCTAACTTTTCTTTGTGGATAAGTCCAGGTGGGGTTAATCATTTTGGCTTATCTGCAAAACTAGAGTCGTGAAAAATTCTAAAGCAAAAGCAGAAGAGCCTTCTAATTGTTATTTTAAAGAAAGCTTTCAGTACTCTACCTGTATTTTATTTTAATCCATTAAAATAAATTAGATTTATTTATGGGAATCTAGTATAAAACATAAAAATAAAAATTTTCCTATGGAGAATGAAGTTTATTGTTTTTGTCATAGAACTTTTACGAGTGATTCATGCAGCTGGCAGTGACACCATGAACATCTTCAGCACCTGTGCTTGCATGAAAGCAGAAGGCGACGTCTCAAATATGGCTGAGGGCTTCAAGTCTCATCTCATTCGTCTGATTGGAAATCTGTGTTACAAGAATAAAGATAACCAAGACAAGGTACGGTTCTTTCTTAGCGTATTTCATACATATATGGCTTGATTTAGAAAATAATATTTAGGATTTAGAATCTGTTCACTTTTGGGGAATGAAGCTTGAGGTGCTTAGAAAGTAGCCTGAGGTATATCTATATGCATATATTACCACAGGTAAACATAATGTGTCATATTTGTTTGTATTAGGGTTTGTATTTTTGTAATTTTGTGTTGTGTTTGTCCATAGTGTGTTTGAGCCAGTCTCCTTTCTTTTAAGTAGTCAATGCTGTCTTAAGTCTGTGCATTTAAGCACACTATTTGTTTATATAGAGAACAGTGAATGAAAAATCGAACCTAGAAATTTTCAAACACATAGTAGACGTTTAATAAACAGTAGTTTTTATTGACTGTTATCTTAAAAAACAAACCGATGGACCTAGAGTCTGTCATACAGAGTGAAGTAAGTCAGAAAGAGAAAAACAAATACCGTATGCTAACACATATATATGGAATCTAGAAAAATGGTACTGATGAACCTAGTGGTAGGGCAGGAATAAAGATGCAGATGTTGAGAATGGACTTGAGGACATGGGGAGGGGGAAGGGGAGGCTGGGACGTAGTGAGGGTAGCATTGACATATATACGCTACCAAACGTAAAATAGCTAGCTAGTGGGAAGCTGCTGCATAGCACAGGGAGATCAACTCGGTGCTTTGTGACCACCTAGAGGGGTGGGATAGGGAGGGTGGGAGGGAGGCTCAAGAGGGAGGGAATATGGGGATATGTGTGTACATATGGCTGATTCACTTTGTTGTACAGCAGAAACTAACAGAACGTTGTAAAGCAATTATACTCCAATAAAGATGTATAAACAAACAAACAAACCCTAACATCTGTGCCCTACATTTATGGATGATAGCATCATAAGCATTTCTTCCCGATATCTTGAAATGGACATGATGTTTAAGTATTAAATCTCTGAAAACTCAGTAGACTGCCATTAGAAACCTCTTTTGTGCTGAATAGCTTAGGGGTAATTGTATCGATAATGTGATTAAAAAGAGACGGCAGGAGAATTGGACCATATGCTTCATATTGAATGAGTCTGCCTGTATTTTTCCGGAGTTTTACCTTGGATGGCATTTGTTTCGCTTCATCAGATACTGAATATATGTGTGGCAGGTTATATTTTTTCCAAGGTGGCTGCAGAAGTACCTCATCATTCTGCATGTATTCCTGCGATGTGACTTTGCCACTCCCCCATCGGGGTTAGATTTATTTCTCTATCCTCTTGAATCTAGATGACTAAGGCCCTCTGACTGCTTTGAATAATAAAATATGGTGGGAGTGATCCTGTACCACTTCTGGTGTAGCCTTTGACTGGTCTGGCAGATTCCGTATCTGGCTTCGTAGAAGCCAGTCACCATGTGAGAAGTGCAGATTCCCTGCGATCATCGTGCAATTCCCTGAGATTACCAAGTCCACATGGAGAAGTCCTGGAGGATGAGATGCAGTGAGGAGAGAGACAGAGACTAGTCAAGGAACACCAAGGAACCAGGCATGTAAGTGAGAAACCATGTTGGGACCTTTTAGGTAGTTGCTCAGTTCCCTCGTTCCAAGCTCAGTTCCTCAGTTGCCCAGTTGATGCCACATGAATCAGGGACAGCCTGCCTGGCAAAGCCCCTTCTGAATTCACGACCCACAGCACTGTGAGAAAAAGTAAAAAATTGGGGGAAAAAAATTTCATAGGTTCTGCTTCTGTTAATGCCCCTGTAAGCTAACGCTGGACTGATCCTCTTGCAAATAATAATTATAAACTCTGGACAAAAGGCAGCTGTGTGAAGACACTCAGATTTGACACAAACAGATAGATTTTGGAATCGGAATGACAGTTGGAAGAACGGCACAGCAGAGAGTGTGCCATGCAGGGCAGTTAAAACTCTGATAGAAAATCTACAGTACTTTTAGCTTAAAGAATCAAAGGACAGTTTGGAGCAGTCACAGACTTTAGAAAGTGAAAGGGGGAATCCCGGAAAGGAGAACGTTAAGCCCCACATTCTGTGTACCAGCCACCTAAATCCCTGCTGATGCTTGAATCAGAGATGCATGGGGCAGGCTCCAAGCAGCTAAGCTAAGGATAAGACAATTATACTGAGATTTGAGCTGCCACCCTGGAGTTTATGGTTTAACTCCAAGGTGATTACCTGCTAAAACAAAAATATCAGTGTTCTGTAGAGGAATATAATGGAATCTAGAATTTTCCACAGCATAACATTCACAGTGTCGAATATAACCTACAGTCCAAACTTACTTGAAACACAGAAAAATATCACCTGTTATCCAGACAAAAAAGATAACGGAGATAGACTGTGTAGGTGACACACACGTTGGGTTTATCAGACAAGGATTTTAAAGCGGTTGTAACTATGCTCAAGGATGTAAAAAAAAAACATGCTTTGAATGAATGAAAACATAGCTTATCTCAGCAGAGAAATGGAGACTACAAAAAAGGACCAAGTGGAAGTTCTAGAACTGAAAAATGCAGTATCCAAATAAAATATAAAAATTTTACTGAATGAGCGTAACAACTTGAGATGACAGAGAGTCAGTGTACTTGGAGATAGATCAATAGAAACCATCCAGTCTAAAGAACAGAAGAAATCATCCAGTCTAAAGAACAGAGGAGAGAAAAGGTTGAAAATGGAATGGTCATCCTAAGATGCTAAGTTTTGGGGTAGTATGTTTTGCAGCATTTGATAACTAGAATAATTTCCATAGGACATGGCGCAGAACTGAGCACCGGATAATTTGCTCTTTTATCGCATGTGTGTACCGTTTTGACGGCTCCTCATCTTCAAGCAGGTGTGAGTGGGAGACTACTGACCCACCCTTGGAAAATTACTGGACTGATTTTTGTAAGAGAAAGTTGATAGAGGATAAAACACTTTACCATTTTTTAATGACCAAGACCGCCTTTTTTCAGGAGCACAGAAGAAGCGGTTTTCTTGTGTGTTTACCTATACTTTTGCTGCTAATTTGGATTGGCTTCTTAAAGGAACAAAACGTAGTAACCCTTAAAAGGCTTATGAAATAGCTCACTGAAGTCAGGATCAGATTGCACCGTAAGTAAATACGGAGTGTGCCCGAGTGCTGCCCTGGAGAGGTCGCGGGGCTCACAGGAAGTCTATAGTGTGTCCTTCACGTGTGCAGTCGCTAATAGCACTGCTGACTTCTGAGCAAACACTCTTGAAGGTATGAAGGAGCTCATTCTTTGAGTGTAAGAATGCCTCTGTTTCTCCTACTTTTTTTTTTACCTATGCCAACAAAAAGCTTAACCTGAAAGCATTACTTGTGGGATTTTTTTTTTCCCTTTCCAAAGAATGTACCACAGCATAACAGTCTTGCAGCCAAATCCTGATTCAGTCTGAGCATCAGAGACATGAGCCTTTGCTCACTGATGCCTCAAAGGATGGAGTTCACTAGCGCTTGACAACTTCAATTATAATTTGGGAGAAATGGGTGGTTATGTAGCAGGTCTTTATCACCATGCCATTAATTTTCATTGTATTGTCTGGATGGATTGTCCCACTTCTCTGCAAATTGGGGCCCAAAGGGATGTTTGGCTCTTTCTCTACAAAAAGTATGAGTTAGGGGGATTTTGTATCATTGAGCTTAGTTTAGTTCATCCGTCACCCAGAGGGAAAAAGGGACTCATGATTTGTTTAGTGTCTACTATGTCCCGTGTTGTGCTTAGTGAACTACGTGTATTATCCACTTTCATCTTTGCATCAGCCCTGCAAATCCGGTTCTGCCAACCACACTGTAGGGAGAGGCCATCAGTTAGTGATTTGCAGAGTCCAGAGTAGAATTTAGATTTGTCTGTGAGCTCCTGGGCCTGTGCTGTCTCTCATTTGGGAGCTCTCCCAGGGTTTGGAGAAGGGGTTTAAAATAGACTTCCTGAATGACTTGAGACGGAAGGTGCTGGAGGCTGGTGAACCCTGCTCTCCCAGGCTGAGCAGCCCCCTCGGGCCTGCTCTTGGTTCAGGTCTGCCACCCGTTTGCTGCTCACATCCCTGCCTCTGGTTCACCCATGCATCAAATGTGGATGGTCCCAGCCTTGGACCCTTAGACGGATGAGACAGACAGGTGTGTCCTCCTGTACATCTTCCCCTCTAGGAGCACCGAAGGGCCGTCCTTGCCTCGTTGAACTGGAATCCCAGAGTGACTGACACACGCTTCCTGGAATCTTTGTGTACTACCTGACTGCTCTGGGGTTTGATCAAAAGCCATTTGAGCCCAGCCTGGTCTTTGTGCTTGTCTGTGTAACTTTGTTCATTGCATTGAGTGCGTGCCCGCCTGCTGGATGGCTCCCCCTGTAGTTAGTTATGTGGCCCTTTCCCTGTTACGAAGTTCTTTTCATCTGCATTAGTTCTTTGGAGCCTTTTGACACCTCTGTGGAAAAGGCTGAGAAGATATTCTCATCATTTTCTAAATGAAGAGACCAAGGCTCAGAGAGACTAAGTGTGATTTAATTCACCTAGCATTTATTGACTGGGAACTGCCCTGTGCCGCACGTTCTGGGGAAGACAGTCACCTTAGTAGGGACGTCCGCACGGGCACTAGCAGCTCTAAACAGAGTCCCTGTGGGGAGGGCTGTTGGAGAGGAGCAGATGACTGACGTGGTCCTCCGGTCTGGCTGTGCCAGTGCCCGGGGTAGCCCTCTCTCAGCCAGGACGGGAGCTGGCCTGCCCCACAGTAGCAGGGAGGGCAGTAATCTTCCTTTCCATTTGTGTCTTTGGGCAGTGTTTAAGAGGATCAAGTTGCCTGGTTTCAGATTGAAAATCTGCTCAGAAATTTGTCTTATCCAGTCTTCCATGAATGTTGAACTCTTAGGTCTGTACACATGATGGATTGTAGTATTTCCTGAATTGTAAAGGAATTTCTAGACTTCTCTTTACCAAGTTATGGTAGGGAGATGTGCTTAACTACTTAGCGACTTCTTACCTTGTGTTTTGTGCTCGACTCACGTGGTATTTTCTTGCTTCATCTGTAGTGGTTAGTTTACTTTTAAAACCTCTGTGGACCTGAAAAGGAGATTTTATTTTGGTTTCTATTGTGAGAAGCACATGGGTATTAATGCTGTAAACATGAAGAAAGCATTCTCCAGCTTCTTCTTTGTTAGACAAAGGAGTGTATAGTTTATTTTTTTTCTTCCCCATTCTTCTTTTCTTTGCTATTGTCATGAATTCTTTTTTTTTTTTTTTTTTTTTTTTTTTTTTTTGTGGTACGCGGGCCTCTCACTGTTGTGGCCTCTCCCGTTGCGGAGCACAGGCTCCGAACGCGCAGGCTCAGCGGCCATGGCTCACAGGCCCAGCCGCTCCACGGCATGTGGGATCCTCCCGGACCGGGGCATGAACCCGTGTCCCCTGCATTGGCAGGCGGACTCTCAACCACTGCGCCACCAGGGAAGCCCCTGTCATGAATTCTTTAACTGAATGCTTTATTAGAAGAAAAACCAAACATGGTTTTTGTTTTTGTTTTTCCATAAAGCTAAATGCATTTTCAAAAATGGATGAGCAGGTGATCTAGTTTCTCTACCTTCTTTTTCCCCCAAAGGAATCATACTGACTAAGGTGGGCCATCCACTGTGTTGGCTGCTGAATCCATTCTGCCAGAGGTTTTGTGGAAAGGCCGTTCAGTTTCTTCTCTTCCTCCTCCTTCTCCTGATAGAAAAGATTGCCAGCATTCACACACGTTTGATCCCATGTGTTCAAACGTATGCACGCGTAAAGCTTTCATTAAAGGCATAACTTCATTTTAAAAATAAGCCTGTCCTATATGGAAAAGTTCAAAGTGTAAAGACAATAAACTCTTGACCACCCCAATTTGGAATAATCTATTTTGAAGGTAGGTTTCATTTTTATATATACATTATATAAAATCTTTGTGATACATTTTTCATTCAAATGTTTTACCCATTGTGTGATTCCCAACATCTCAACTGTACCTGCTATATAGTAAGCATTCAGTAAATTTTTCTTGCATGAGAATTTAAAATATTTGTCAACTGTCCACTACATACTGAGCACAGTTTTAGATGCTGAAAGTATAAAGCAGATAAGACACAGCCCTCCTCTTCAAGGAGTCTCAATTTTACTATAAAATTTCCTGACTATACGTGTAAACAAAGACATGTAGTAAAAATAAAATAACTTTTTTAAATAAAAATTAATATTCTTCTAAATTCTGGGTTCTGTAATTATTTTTGAAAGTCTTTTATGTTTAGGATATATTTGAATATATTCTAACTTATTGTAATTTACCTTATTCTTATTTGATTTATCCATATCTATATTTTAGACTGTTAGGATATGTATATAGCATAATATTTGCAAATAAAAAAATTTTAATCTGAAGTTTAGGCTTTCAGATCTGATTGCACTTTTTTCATTAATCTTAAAGTTTTAGACTAACTTCATGATGGTTAAGCATTCGTAACACGATTTTTTTTGAGGGGAGGGGTACCTTTCACATTCAGATGGGAGAAGCCTTGAGCAGGCAAACTATTAAATCCTTTTTAAAAATGATTTCTTCCTATTTGAAATGTTCTAAAGCAGCATATTCACCTATTAAATCATGAAACTTAAAAAAATCTCTTGCTATTTCCTAATTATTTTCTTAAGGTTATTGCTCTTAGCAGGGGTCAGTCCTTGTCTTCTGCGTCAGTGCTGGCTGACTCAGCAGTTACCCAGAGAATTGACCGAGAGCGTGTTGTGCAGAGAAATGAGCGCTTGACAGGTGTGTGCTGGTGTTTCCTTTGTGCTGCTGTAGAGTGGGTTGAGGTGGTGGGGCCCTTGGCGCTCTGTCCTCCCACAAAGCCAGCACCTGCCTTCTTGGCCTGTGCCTGCCCTGTGTGGGCTTCCCAGCCTGCATTGTTTACCCCAGGGATCGTAACTTGGCCTTTAGAACTCAAGGTCATAAGGTGCATCCTCCTCAAAACCTTCTGAGGTCAGTGCAGGGAAGCTTTCTCGCCCCCGCTCCCCTTTCTACCCTGTCAATCTACTCCTTACTCCCCTGCTTTATACTCCCCCCACCCTCAGTTTCTGTATATAAATACATTATCAGTTGTTAATTCTGATGCATATTGCAGCATATGTGTGCTGTTGTTTTCACTTAAGACTTTAGTGTGATAGGCATCCATAAACTGACCCCTGGCAAAACCATGACATACACAAAATTTGACTTTGGTGTCACTCAGTTTTACTTTAGTGAGTAAAAGCGGTACCTTCCTAATCATCTTCCAGCACCACCACTTTTCCTCGCTTCTCCCTTGAGGATTAGTCTTCTGGGAAACCCCTTTCCCTAGATCTCCATGGATGATATGGCTAATCGGCCCTCTTTCCCAGACACGTATTTTTCCGTTTTTACAGGAAGCGTCAATACCGTAGTCAGTGCCTGACTAACTGGGGAGTTCCAGATAGGCTACTGAAAATGTCCTGACACTGGCCCCTCTGTCTTCCCTCGGCTTGTGACGTTTGGATCCATAAATATGAGCGTTCCAGATAGGCTACTGAAAATGTCCTGACACTGGGCTCTCTGTCTTCCCTCGGCTTGTGACGTTTGGATCCATAAATACGAGCGTTCCAGATAGGCTACTGAAAATGTCCTGACACTGGCCCCTCTGTCTTCCCTCGGCTTGTGACGTTTGGATCCATAAATATGAGCGTTCCAGATAGGCTACTGAAAATGTCCTGACACTGGCCCCTCTGTCTTCCCTCGGCTTGTGACGTTTGGATCCATAAATATGAGCGTTCCAGATAGGCTACTGAAAATGTCCTGACACTGGCCTCTCCTGGCGCTGGCTCCTCTGTCTTCCCTCGGCTTGTAACATTTGGATCCATAAATACGAGCGATGCTTCCGGGGGAGCCTTACAGCAGACAGCTTGGGGTAGTGCAGAGACTCCAGACAAGACTTAGAGAAGCCCACATTTGCCTCTTAATTTCACCACTTTTTAGCTGTATAAAGTATAAATTGGGACATGTAACTTAACCTCTGAATCTCAGCTTCTTCACGTGTAAAGTGGAAACTGTTACACCTCCCTCACCGGGTTGGAAGGATTAAATGTGATCACTTACATAAAGCGTCTAACAGCGTGTCTTGGTGTCTGGTGTTGCTTACCACCTCCTGCTCTCCCCTCCCGCACCAGCCTCACTGTAGAGGAGCAGATCTAGTTCATTTCAGTGTCTCTCCATTGTACGTATTTAAATGGAAATGTGTACACATCTCACAGGTGTTTACAGAAACCCTCATGTTCCGTATTCTCTGTTTATTACTCTTCTAATAGATGGGACTTTTGGGAGGAAGCAGAGTGAAAGCAAATATGAGAACTTTCTTTAGGGTGAGAATGTTTCTTTTTCTCTTCAGTTTGACCACAGATGCTTTCTGAGTTGAATTTCTCTTTCGTTACTACTGAGTAGAGAGCTGAAGTGTTTTCTGTGTGGATACCAAAATCTGTTCTAGCTCAATCCCGAGAGTGTGTTAAGGAACTTTTAAATTACAGGTGTATGGCCCATCTCAGACTCTGTGTTTTCCGTCTGTCAGAAGCAACGTTGCACAGGATCCGAGCTTATTGATTTGAAGATTGAATGTATAGGCAAGAGCTGGCTTGCTTAGAATTCCGCTTCTTTGTAATGTAATCCCAGTTCAAGAAGTATGTCAAAATTCATAAATCAAACCGTCACCATGAGTTTCCTGAACTTAACAGTTCCTGTTACAGTAAATGAAATTAAAATTCCTATCTTGAGGACACATGTCATGGTTGAGTGTATTGTAAATTTTTTCTTTTGAAATACCCACAAGCCCCTTTCTGTATCTTGTAGAGTGATCAGCTTGTTCTTTTGCAGAAAAGGCTTCATGTTGTTTAAAAGGAAGAATCATGCTAAATATATAAATCAAATACAACAATTTATTGTGGTCTGCTACTATTGCATACTAACTAGGCTCCTGCCTGTGCCAGGCTCTTCCGTGGTCCCCACTGCTCTCTTCCCCAGAAGACTGTAAGCTCCTTGCAGGTGGGACACACGTGTCTGGTTTCACACCTGCCACTATACCTAATGTGCAGTGTGAGGGATTAATGGGCGGTGGATGAGTATCCAGATTTACTCGTTGGTCGGAGCTTGGGTAGTTGAGTCCCTTGCTTGGAGCAGTAGCAGGCTGACGTCTGACCTCCAGACCCAGATTCTCTGCTGGGCTCCAGTGCATCCACATTCGCTGGAGAAAGAGACATTTGAAATCTTGGACCAACGTGTGCGAGTCCTTAGGAGGGGGCACCTTTTGTAAAACAGCGCGTGTGGGGACTGACTTTGTTCTCGGCAGTGATCGCACTCCTTGGTTCCTGTTCACCTGTTTTCAGTAGTCTATGACTTCCTGGAGATTAGTGTAGAAAACTGCATTTCAGGGACGTGCATATTTCTCAGAAGCATCATTTACATATATCCTAGATACCGAAAGGAAGACAGTGGGGAAGTCATTTGCCCGGGGAGACTCAGCAGTTTGTAAAAGCCTGGAATCCGGTTTCCTTTACTAGGCCATGTGGTCAGTTTCTAGACTATAGGGGTTTTAAACGGATTTGTGTTTAATAGTAAAAACCATTATTTCGCAGTATCCATAACAAGAGGTATCTGAGAGACTTAGGTGAGGGGAAAACCAGCCACGTAAACTGAGAGATGTACCTTGTTCCTGGATGGAAATATGGAATATTGTAAAGATATGCGTTGGTTTTAGACTCATTGTTAATTGCTAGGCCAATTACAGTCCCCTGAGGGGGGAACCCAGAATTTTGACAAAAAATGAAAATAACTGAGGAATTATCTCAACAGTATTAAAATATACCCTAAAGTTAAAATAATCAACAATGTACAGAAATCCATAGGTTAGTGGAAGAGAGCATCCTTTAGAAGCAGACACCTGAGAAGTTACAAAAAGTTAACATGTGAGAAGGAAAGCCCAGAAACCCAGAGAGAAAAGGAAAGTTTGTTATAAAAGTGAACCAGGGATAATTGGTTAACTAGTTGGAAAAAAATCTAACCTCACCCATAACGAACACCACAATAGATCTTGGCACAGTGGTTAAGACTCTACACTGGCAGTGCAGGGGCCCGGGTTCGATCCCTGGTCAGGGAACTAGATCCCACATGCGTGCCGCCACTGAGGAGCCTGCCAGCCTACCGCCCTTAGGACCTTGTGCAACGAACCAACCAAATAAATAAGTAAATGAAAAATTAAAAGAAAAAGGGGAGTAAAGGGTTAAAGATGGAACCATAGAAGTCTAGCCAGTATTTAGTTGATTTTTCAGAATAACCAAGGATATTTTATGGATTAGAAATAGTGATGATTGTCATAGACTTAGCTATAAATAAATGAGAAACTCAGGCTCAAACCACCCTAAATAGGTTTACACCTGGGGTTCTGCTAAATAATTGTTGGGTGACCCTGAGCAAAGTGTTTAACCTCTTTGCAACTCAGTTTACTCAGCCAGAAAGAGGGTCATATTAGCTCTTATGGCAAAGAGCAGCTGTGAGGAGTAGATGAGATCGTCCCTGTACGATGTCAGATAAGCACTCCATCGTGGTCAGCTGCATTTATACTTACGCCGACGTCAGCATTGTTGATAATATTAGAAACAATCTACTTTTCCATCCGTTGGGAATGTTTCAGTAAATTATGGTGGTACGATATGTAACCAATAAAACCATGTTTTCAAAGAGCATGCACCATGTTGGCCCAGTGCTCATGACATTATGGTCAGGGGGAATTCGAAGCAGGACACAACATTGTATCTCGTAAACCCCTACTTTTATATTTTTGTGTCTGTCTTATATGTATATTTACACAGATACAGACGTGCACGACAAAATGACCCCAAAGAAATACACTACAACATTAATAGCAGTTATCTCTGGCTGGTAAACTTAAGGATTGGTTTCTTTTTGCCAGGTATTTTTTTGTAGTACTTACAGTGAATGTGAGTCACTTTAGTAATGAGAAAATGCTATTCAGAACGGAAAGGGGCGTGAGTGCCGAATTCTGGCTTTGCTCCGTGATGAGAAGAGCATGCGCCAGGTTCGTTAGTGACCGAGGCGGTTCTTGCCTTGTTCTGCTTTCAGAGGAGGACACCGTCCTGGCCCTTCCCGGCCAAGGTCTGGGGGCTTTAACAATTATAGGTTCAATCATATTTTTAGTGGAAGGATTTGAAAAAGTAAAACGTGAGCCTAGGACCTGGATGATTTTGCCAACAAGTAATATCTGGGGTGGAGGGGGTAGGTGGCGTGTGTGTGTGTAAGAGACAGAGAGAGAGGGGAGGAACAATACAGGTCATTTTCCCAGTGTGCGGAACATTGAGGGGAATAGGAATTCTGATTCACCCTTTATTGTCAGGTGTTCTGATTTGGGTATATTAGCTTTTGCCGAGTGCATGAGTGTCCAGGATTTCTGTTACAGATCTCAACTTAATAAAACCTGAGTGCTTTTGACATTGTGAAATTTCTTTATATCTCCCCAGGCTTCATTTCTCTGGTTAAATGAGAAGCGTGCTCTTATTTCAAATGTTAGAGAGTATTCTCCTTTTCTAGAAAAATAGAGTCGAACTGTCTGTCACACATCTAAGACAGTTGATCTTTAGCATATTTCGTGGGTTTTGTTTTTTGTGTTTTTTTCCTGGCAGCAACTGAAAATTAAGAGGATCAAAGTCGCGTTGCTATAAAAAGCCTTCTTTTCATCGACACTTGAAGTCACGATGAGGTTGCTCCCCCCGCCCCCCTAAAAGCCTATTGCTTATCTCATTCTGATAGAATTCAATTTCAGACCCATCGCATTCTAATGGACCAAGAGTGATATTTAGTCTCAATCTGTGGAATTTAGTTTTAATTCAAATTCAAATCTACTGCTGTGTTGCAGTTAAGAGTAAAAGCAGGAATAATTTTGACTCCAAATATGAACGAATGTGCTATTTGGCGGCGTGGTGTAGGCTTTTAGTTCAGTTCAACAAATCTGTATCTGCCGTATGCTGTGTACCAGCCAGTACTCCAGGCGCTGGGGATGAAGAAATGGATTTGGCCTCGTGCTTACTCTCAAGGAATTCACACTGTAAAGGGGGAGACAGGTGTGAAAATAGAGTCGAATAAGTGGTGTACGAAAAGTATTCAGAATGAGTAGTAGAAACATTCTAAATGGTCGATGTAAATGGCTCACCTCTGAGCTTCAGGAAGAGCGCTGGGATCTAGGCCTTCAGGAGTGACTGAGAAAGAGGCAGGCAGCGAAGAGGGTTGGCCTTGCAGGCAGATTAGCACCTGTGAGCAGGTGTGTGGGACCACGTGCTACGTGCCGGACTTAACCAGGACCGAGGGGGTGGGAGGTTGGGTGGCAGGGTGACGGGGGATCTGGGGTGGGGCCAGAGTGGAGGGCTGGCCAGCTAGGCCGCGTGGGCCTTTGTTTGCCGTACTGACGGGCTCTGAACTCCACGGGAGGAGTTGTGAGTCTTGGGACGGTTTCAGTCTTGGTATATTCATTAAAATATCTTCCGTTTCTGAAAATGATCTGTTCTGTTTCAGATCCATTTATTCCCTCCTTGTGTACCCCAGCCTCCAGGGACTTCGTCCTGGTCGGGTCCCGGATCCTCCACTCTTGACTCCTGCTCTGGCTTTTCATTCTTGGCATCACGGGTGGTGCAAAGGCTACCCAGTGGCAGGATGTCACCCAGGTCCCCTGGGCCCTCCAGAGGTTAGTCACAAAAGTGAGTCTTGTCAGCCAAGCAGAGCAGTTGGGAGGTAGCCCAGGCGGGTGTTTACTGCGTGAGCTTCCCCCCGACTCCCTGCTTCTGGCATTCTCACACTCTTACATTCAGCACAGTGTATGGGAAAATTTTGATTTGGGGAAAAAAGAAAGTTTAAATTCCATTTTTTTTTTTTTACTTGCTAAGAAGGCAGCCTTGGTACACTTTACTTCTCAGAGTCTCGGCTCCTTCATCTCTAATGAGATAACATTACTGGCCTCATGCATTTGTCCTGAGGATGAAATTATTTTTCGTGATAACGTGAGTGACTGCCCTTCACGAGTGCCTCCTAGGTGTTCCCGAGTGGGGTGTTCTGTAGAGGGTTTCGTTTATCCCATCCAGTCCCAAAGCCCGTGTGCCACCAGGTCACTCTGCCTCTCGGGGCACGGCCTGTAGGAAGGTCCTGGCTCGGGCCCTGGCTCACAGCACAGCCATCCTCCTCTCTGCTGACGCCTCTGGGAGCAGGGCCTCAGCCCCTCTGAGTTGGGCCCCTGAGGGGCAGCAGCGCCGTGAGCAGCAGCCAGGGTGGGGGGGGGGGCGGGGGAGGGGAAGGATGGGGGCCCTGCCGGTTGCTTTGCTGCCTGGGGGCTGCCCTCCCTCTGCATAAGGACGGGCTTGCTTTCTCTCGCCGGGGCAGCTTCCTGGAGGCCGGGCCCTGGTTGGGAAAGCCACACGTGGTCCCTTGCTGACCACGTTCGCTCTTGAGGCAGATAGCCTCCCAAGTCTGCCTCAGGGATGCGCACGCCTGCGCAGTGCTTAGGATGTCTGTGTGGTGCTGCCCTTGAGGTGGGCAGGGGAGGCCCGACTCTCCGCGACCCTCCATCTTCCCTGTGATCAGCATCACGCCGACCATTCCATTATCAGCCTTGCGGTTCCTTCAGTTCAGACCTATGTTAACAGTGCACGTACACCTTGGCGAGGAAACAGTTTAAGCCCTCGTCAGGCTTTCACGTATTTGTGTGATGTGTTTCTGTCTTTCCTGAGAGCAAACTCGATAATGTGGTCAGGAGTGACCAAGACTCTCGTAACCAAGCCTGAAGCCTGTGGTCAGTCACTGGAGTCGCTTCCTTGCCTGTAGTCTTTATGCTACTAGTGGTCATAACTTGTCCACATTTGGAAGTACCTACATTTTCTTTTGGAGGAAAGGCATTAGTTACCTTGGCCACTTATTTAGATTGGAAAATAAAATTTTAAGCCTTATTTGAGACCATGGAAAAGTAAATTGCTTCTAAAATGAAGAGTAACAAAGCAGTCACAGTAATAGAAGCAAGCATTGCTTACTGCTGACTGTGACAGACACCTGCCAAGCCCTTTACAAAAGCCAGTGCGTTTATCCTCAAGTATTTCCTAGAATAGGTGATGTTATTATCCCCATCTTACAGATTTGTAAACTGAGGCCTGTCCGGGTTAAAATACTTGCCAGCCAGTGGCGGAGCCACATGAGAACCCAGGCGGCCTGGCCCTGCGTTCCCCAGCCACCTGCTCCTCCTGCTGCATTCTGCGCAGACTCAGTGTTGGCCACACCTCTGTGGTGGTTGTCTGCTGACATCATTAGCCAAAGACACAGTGCTTCCAGTTTTCTCCTTGTGGTCACAGATTCTAGTTCTGTTTGTAAATAAATGCATGCAGAATATCCAGTATCAACCTTTCAGGTGCAGGACTAAAAATGATTCTCTTTGCTTATCCAGACAACTTTTAAGTAATTAATTTTCTGAGTCCAGTCTTGAAAGCCTGACATTTCCGAAAAAGATACCTATATTAAACGAAATTCTGTCTACTAATATATACTATTATATATACAGACACACATACATACATAAGCAGAGAGAATATATGTTCTTTAATCATTTAGAGACAGTAAACTAATGGCATTAAAAGAAAATAGCTATGATGAGCTTAAAGAGTATTTCCAGTTTTTGTTTGACTAAGATTTTCTGAGAAGGCCCGTAGGTATCATTTCAGCCCCCTCTGCTGAGAATTGCAGGAAACCTTGTTCCCTCTTGTGAGCTGGGACAGCTGATCAGAAGTTTGCTTGTTAGGTGGGTGGGTGGGGTGTGATTGTCCTTTTCTGGGTAGACTGTTTGTATTACTGTACATCTTATGTTACAAACCCTTCCCCAAGCTGCAGTTAGCTCGTTGCTCTCAGACATTTGAATAATTGGTTTAATGTGAGACTGATTTCTGAGAATGACTCATCGCTGTTTACTTGGTATGATTTAGTGACAGTGTTGAATTTATGCACTGGAAAACTCCAACAGGAAACTTGAAAAATAAGTAATTTCCATGGCAGAGTTCAGACAGGAGCGGGGTTGGAGTTTTCATCTTTTGAGGCCCGTACAGTCAGTGCAGGAGGAGGGAGGAAGAGGAGACTTGAGGATCATAGATGAGATGAGATGAGAAACAGTTTCATATGTTTTCTGAAACAGATCACACCCTCCTCCTTTTGGTGGCAAGGAGTGACTTTGGTCCGCACCTGCAGCCCTGGAACTGACTGACAGCCTGGGGCCTGGGGGTGTGGAGGAGGCCGGCCGGCCGGCCGGCAGGGGAAGTCTGAGCTGGGAGGGGCGGGGTGGGTCGTTGACAAAAAAATCCGACTGGCAGGCCCCTGGGAGTGGGGAGGGGGAAGGCGTGTCGCTTGCCTGCTGGAATCTCTCTCTCTCTCTCTCTCTCTCTCTCCCCCCCTCTCTCCCTCTCTCCCTCTCTCCCTCTCCCCCTCTCCCCCTCTCCCTCTCCCCCTCTCCCTCTCCCTCTCCCTCTCCCCCAACCCAACCCAACCCAACCCAAACAGAACCATGCCAGAGCTTCTGTGCACAGGGGGCAGTACCAGCTGATTTTTATAACACAGGTGGACGGTCGCACCCCGTGCTCTCACCCTGGGCTGAGGAGCCCTGTTTCCAGCCGCCCCAGCAGCAAAGGCTAGTGGGGAAGCCTGGCCAGAGCCAGATTTAGTCAGATTTAGAATTTTGCTGTTTCCCCTCCAGGGCCCCTGGAGAATGTGTTCCAAGGGAGGGAGGGATGTTTCATTGAGCATTTTAAAGAGAGAGAGAAGTCAGTCCTTTCTGTATTATCTTTAAGATGGATTTGTTTTTAATCTCGGAAAATCACTTCTAGCAGTTTTAGAAGAAGGATATTCTTATAGCACCGGTAAATACAGATAGCATAAAACCTTTTTCAAGGAGTTTTTAGGATACTGTATGTGAAAGTGCTTTGAAATTTTAGTTAATGTCAGAATTGTGACTAGAATTCGCATGCAAAGTAAAAGTGTTATTCGCTTTTACAGTTTTTATGAACAGTTCAGCTTGGCCTTGTTAGAAGATTAAGCGCTGATACACTTGCTCTGGTCGGTCGTGCTCATTTAGGCTACGTTTATTAAACTGGCATTTATTGGGCTTCTGTGGACACTATTAGTTTTACTTACCTTTGTAAAACACGGAAGAAAACACAAGTTCCGCCTTTGTGATGAGAGGCAGAAAATTCGAACTATAGTTGATACTTCAAAGTTTGTACAGCAGAGGGTGACTTAGCTGTTTGTTACCAGAGCAGTGCTGTTAGAAAGGCCCCACGCAGGGGTTAGGGGACCCCAGCCAGAGTCAGCCCTTCGCCCCTGCCCTGCCGCCATCACCCTGAGCTTCCAGTGCTCTTGCCTGACCTTCGGCTCAGAGTCGTGCGCCCTGCTCCCCTACCTCATGTGCAAAGTAGGTCTGCAGTCTCCTTAGTAGGGTCGTTGGAGAGTTGACCTGAACCACGGTGTGTGGAGCACAGGCATACGTGGACCGTCGGTATCTACATGTAGTATCGCAGGCTTTCTAGCCGTTTCAAATTTGTATACAAGCTCAGAAAAACCAGTTTTAGTTTTATGGAATTATGTACTCATGGCTTGAGATATACCCCCTCCAGTGCTGTACAATCATGTTGTCTGGTTCAAAACATTCAAAGTATTGATCTTGAAACGCTGAAGTTTCTTGCAGAATATCACAGCAAACTTCAGGCTTGCTTTGGATGTGTTACTGTGCTCGCTCACAGCCTTGGACATTCTCGGTTACTGCGGTGTTTTATGCTCTGACAGTTACCTTTAAGATGTTGTTTTCAGGTTGCCAGGTGTTAATTTAAGCACACGCCAGCCTGTGTGCTTGCGCGTGCACGCATGCCTGCATACCCCTGCCGCAGCGCCGGGAGCTGTGATTTAAAGTGGAATCGATAGAGCAGGAGGTAATGTTTTATGTTTAGGGCGAACTCCTGACGCACAGCTTCGCGTGACATCTCGTTTTCTAAACGCCTGAGGCGTCAGTGATCTTTACAGCAAGAATTCTCATGCTGTTAGGCATTCCAGGCTTACTGTCTATCCTGCCCGGTAGATATATGGCTTTTATGGACTTATAAATCATGACAGTAGGATTCATACATATCCAAAAAAAGAAGAGATTTAAATCTTTACCAAGTTACCAAGATTTAATGTAGTTTAGCCATTATTCTTGCTTAGAAGTAACATTCTTATCTAAAGGCAGTATATTTCATATCTTTGAAGGTAACTCTAAAAACGTATTGCCAGAGAAACAAATATTTATTAAGAGCACCCTGGGGCTTCCCTGGTGGCGCAGTGGTTGAGAGTCCGCCTGCCGATGCAGGGGACACGGGTTCGTGCACCAGTCTGGTAAGATCTCACATGCCACGGAGCGACTAGGCCCGTGAGCCATGGCCACTGAGCCTGCGCGTCCGGAGCCTGTGCTCCGCAACGGGAGAGGCCACAACAGTGAGAGGCCCGCGTACCAAAAAAAAAAAAAAAGCAAAAACAAAAAACAAACAAGAGCACCCTGTGTGCCAAGCACTCTGCCAAGTGTAGCAGAGAAGCAAGTGAAAGAAACGGCCCCGGCCCTGCAGTAGCTCAGAGCCCAGAGGTGAAAGCTGACGGTTGCCGGCTGGGCAGTCCGACTCCGCGGTAGAGGAGGAAGGCGGGATGGACGGTAGGGCAGCGCACCCCCCACTGTGCACGGGGCTCTGGGGCAGGAGAAAGGGCTTCAGCCTTTCGGGATGAGGGGTAGTTAACCACGTCGTCAGCAGTGGCCATGTTCTCCGAAGTGTTCGCGAATTCCGCCCCCCTCCTTCGCTCCCCTCCTCAGGCTCTAGCTTGGGAGGAAGTCGGGAGCTGAGGAGAGGAGAGCACCAGCGGGTCGGGGTCCAGAGCCTGCCTGCGCCTCCCCCCCCCCCGCCCCCAATTTACGTACAGACAGAATGCGCAGATTTTAAATGAATGGTTTGGTGAGTTTGGGCACATCTAAACATCTGTGTAACCGTCACCCCAACTGAGTATATAGAACATTTGCATCACCTCAGAGCACCCCACCGTGTCAGGGCTGGCTTTTAGGGGCTGAGGGTACAGCCTCCTGCGGAGGAGTCACGGCCCTGAGTAAGTAAGAACCAAGGCCCAGGGCGGGATCCTGCATCGCTCGTTTCCTGTGCTGGAGATGGACCTGTGCCGATAACACCCAATACCTGTGCCTTGGCTTAAACTTCCTGGGAGCAGCAGCCTGTGTCCTGGAGGTCCTGGCTCATGTGTCAGTCTTTCCATCTTTAGATGACGTTTCTGATCCTCTTGCTGTGCTTTTAAGTCAGGTGTCTTGCAGACCGGGTGCCTCTGTGAGCGTGCCTTCGTTACCATGGTCCTCTGTGTGTGTACCCAGCCCGTGGGGCTTTATTCACGCACAGGGGTAATTGCTCCACATTACTCCCTTCAGCTTATTAGCAAGCGTTTACTGAGGGCCTGCCATGTGCCAAGAGTCTCTATTAAGCTCTCAGTTTTGCAAACCGAGTCAGATGCAGTCCTTCTTCTCAGATGGCTTCTGACCTAGTGTGCGCCACAGACGATAGCCAGAGCTATGGCGCACGGTGTGGTCAGAGCTTGGGAGGGAGTAAAAGCACGAGGCTTGGGTGTCCGCGGCAGCGACGATAACAGTTACACTTACTGAGTGCCTGCTCAGCACTAGGCATGGTTCTCAGTGCTGACCTCTTAACTCATTTAACCCTCTTGACGTTATTTTCCCCATTTCGCAGATGAGGAAGCTGAGGGCCAGAGAGGTTAACTAATGTGCCCACCACCACACAGCTGTTCAGTGACACGAGCAAGAAATGAGCTTTGTTATTTCTAACCACTTGGATTTTTCGGGTTGTTACTGCAGCATAAACTAGCCTATCCTAACTTGATAAGAGCGTCCCGGAAGGGCTTGGACAAGAGCCACTCCTGGGGGTGGGGAACCACTGAGAAACCGGCTCCGGGTGTCTGGAGTGGGAGGACAGGGAGGCCTGATCAGGGGCGTGATGATAAGGTGGAAATAGGAGGACAGATTGGAGAGGAAAGAATCTGAGAAAGATAGGAATGCAAGAGGATGTTTTTTCCTTTGGTGAGATGATGGTACTTGACTGTTGCTGTCCTTTTGGGAGAGAAGTTAGCTGTTTGTTGTTGCCCTACCAGTTCAAGGACTATTTTTGGTATTTCTGTTGGTGATTTTGAGCAGAGATTAAAATACCATCTAAAATACTAGGAGCCTGTAAACTCCCTGCTGTTTCCCTCAGTTCCTCAGCTCCTAGCGCCGTACCTTGCCCAGGGCAAGTGCTCTGTAAATTTTTAGGGATGAACAAATGAATATTCTTAAATATGTTGTGTTTTTTTTTTTAACACTTAAACTTCTTTAAGCTCTTACTTAAGCTACATTTGCTGCTTTTTCCTTTTCCTCTAACCCTTCTAGGGAGGTCAGGTGTGAAAATGGTAATTTTCACAATACAGTTTGTGCTAGAAAGTATCTATTTTCCTGTTTTTGAAACTTCTGAATCCAGTGGCTAGAACGTTTTACACAATCCTCTGCTCTTCACTTTTTTATCACACTCCGCCTAGGCATTATTTGTAATTACGTAAAAATCTGTTTGAAGCTGCACGCCAGGGAATAACAAAAGCTGGCTGCTTGTCTACATGGTCTTTAATTAAAGTTGAAAAAAATTAGGCCGTTGTGATGCATATCTTTTTAAAATGCTGCCTAAAACAGAAGAGGCTGATTTAAGCGAAACCAGCTGTAAACTGTTGGTACTTAAATGGATTAAAGTATAATCTGGCTTTTTAAAAAAACACATCTGTCTGGGATGTGGGTAGGTGTGGTCCTAATTTTAAGCAGGTGAATGGACCACATAAGCCTTTAAGAGTCTTCTGACTCCCAGGTTTTTCTGATTTTTAAAAAATTTCCTATCACTTCACTTTATGGTTTAAGTGAGCTGAACAACAAAAATTAATCATAAAAGATAATATTATACTCATGACAATTACAGAAAAAGTGAAATGCTTGAAGTTATAGGTAAAAAAGTAAATTAATTTTCTCTGTCTATACTAGCTTTTGTCGTGGCATTCCTGAAGCTGTTTTGGTAATTATTTTCTTCTTGTGTGTCTCCCTTGTCTGGTCTGTATTTCTTTCTTTAGGGCCCGGTACCTTAGCTTCCTATTCTCTGTGTGTACATTACCTGACCGAGGGCCTGACCCCCAATAGGTACTCAGATATTCATGGACGCTTCCCTTTTCTAGACAGGAGGGATGACTGTTTTTTGCTTAGCTTTGTAATAATGATATAACAGGTAAAATCGATTATTTCACTCAGAAGTAAATGCAGTAGAGTCCTTTTCACTGTTGTATTTTCTTTGCTTAATATTGCTAATTACACACACACACACACACACACACACACACACTTTGAATGTAATATCTTTGAATGTGTCTCTGCACTAAACTTGTTCTTTAAATAAAATAGTATTCTCACCCTGATTGGCTCAGTCATAATGAGGCGGTGAACTTGTTAGGCCCTCCTAGATAACGCCTAGACTTGGTCAGGGCCAGGCTCTTCCTTCCAGTTTCTCTCAAGCTGGCTCATGAAAAGCTGGGCCAGAGCATGTATTTAAGGATCCACTGAGTACGTGGACTCCTAGAGCAGGAACTGAAGGGCCTCCAGGGCCTCAGGAACTCTGAAACGGTCAGGAGCCAGAGCCGCTCCCACCGTCGCCCAGAGGCCACCCCGCCTCACACTCCGCCCTCCGCCTGTGCGTCCAACCCAGCGTCCTAGCTCTTCAGACTTCCTTCTTTTTTCCTTACAGCACCGAGCGGCCACCAGCCTGACTCTTGGTGCATCTTTACCTCACTGCTCCGGAGCCTACCTCTGACAGGTCACGTCCCTCTGTGTCTTGGTTCCAGATCTTAAGAAGAACTGTGTGGCTTCTCTTGGGTCAGTTTCCACCCTTGTTGTAGCTCCCTCACTACTCGGTGTGGACCCTGGACCAAGCACAGAGGCATCCCCTGGGGCTCTGAAATCCAGAATCTGGGCTTCCCTGGTGGCGCAGTGGTTGGGAGTCCGCCTGCCGATGCAGGGGACGCGGGTTCGTGCCCCAGTCCGGGAGGATCCCACGTGCTGCGGAGCGGCTGGGCCCGTGAGCCATGGCCGCTGAGCCTGCGCGTCCGGAGCCTGTGCTCCGCAACGGGAGAGGCCACAACAGTGAGAGGCCCGCCTACTGCAAAAAAACCCAAAATGGTGAAATGCAGAGTCTGAGGCTCCACCTCACGTCTACTGAATCAGAACCTGCACGTTAACAAGATGCCCGGGTGGTTTGAATGTACAGCAGAGTTGAAGAAGCACATGTGTCGCCATGGCCACTCCTGCACAAAGAGCCGCATGACACTGTTTCCTGGAGGAGGAGGAGGTCGTGACCGCGGCCGTTCAGTGTGGAAATGACCTGGCCTGTGGCCAGCCCTCCCTCGCTTTCCCACCCTGGCACGGTGTCATGGGGGTCCGGGGGTGGGGTGCAGGAAGGTGGCGGAAGGGCGTATCCGAGCTCCAGAGTGCTCAGTGCAGAGGTGTGAGGGGGAGGGTGGGCCTGCTGTGACTGGAGGAGAGCAGGAGGCAGTGGCTGCAGAAGGAGATTCTGTGTTTGGAATAAAGGTTTGGTTAGGGTTATGGAAAGCCTTTGAATAAATATCAAGCGAGGAATTTGGAGTTCATCCCTCTCGTCACTTCGCTTTGACACCTGGGCAGTCCTGCTGCCCTTCACCTCCTAGGCTTTTGCATTTGCTCTCCTCTCAGCCTGGTTCCCAGGGAGTTGCATGGCTCGCTCCCTCATTTCCTTGAGGTTTTTGCTCATCTTGTCAGCGGCCTTTCCTGCCTCTCCTCCCTTTAAAGTTGTCTGCCTCCCGCAGCCCCGCTGCCCGCCCACTCCTTTGGCACTCTCTCCCCTCCTCTGTCACACTTGCTGGCGTCTGTCGTACGATGTGTTTATGTGATGTTTGGGGTTTTGTCTGCTCCCCGTCCACGCCGATATTCCTGGAATGTAAGTACAGTGAGGGTAGGCAAGGACCATGTTTCTCTCCCTCACTGTTCCAGTGTCTAGATTGGCACCAGGCATAGAGTAGGCTTTCATTGCAGACGTGGTGTCAGCCGCGTTGGGTCCTCTACCACCTTTTCCTGCCCCAGTGTCTTCTAGGCTCCCCTTGTTGCCTCAGGCTGCTAAGCGTTCTTGGAGAAAATCGCAGTACCTGACTAATGAGCTCCATTCCAAAATCATGCCAGCCAGTTTTCCCTGGGCCTTTCCAGGGCCCTTCTACTCATCATGAATCCCACAGTGCTGGCTTGAAATCTTTCCCTCAAGTTCCGCAAGGGGTCCAGACCACTTCCACTGTCTACTGTAGCTCCCTGAACTGAACTTCAGACGCCTGCTCGTTTTCTAAGTCTGAATTCTCTGCATCGAGTCATCTTCCCCTTTCCCTGCAGTGGGAGGAGTTCCTTTCTTCAGGAACAGATCCACCACCATCCCCTTGGCCCCCAGCCTCCTCTCACATGGGTTCTCACCCTGCAGCTCGTCCTCGCGGGGGCAGGGCACGGGTTAGGATTTGGTGGAAGGGTTTCTGCCAGCAAGACTTGTTCATACAAAATATTTGCAACTACTCTCCCCCCTCGTGTATTCTCGGACTTTAAGTCTGAGCTCAGAAGTCCTCTGCATCGGGCTCATCCAGGTTTGTTTGGCCTTGTCTGCAGCCTTCACGGTCTGACCTGCTGTTTATTATCCTTTGTCTTTCGCCAGTGGTACTTCTGTTTCCCTCTCCCATCATCCTTTGTGGGCAGATTTAAGTTAAGATAGGGTTTTCTCTTTTTTCGGTATCAGACCCTTGCGTGCTTTGCTGAAGAGGAACCAAACAAGCTTTTAAGCAACCAAGGAATTTATTCAAAACTGTGTTAAAATGAGACTCTCTGGATGGAACAAATAACACAGTTCCAAAACCACACATATATTTAGTAAGCTGTGTACTTACTTGAAGTTCACAGACACTTCTGGTCCTCACACATGCTGTTGGGTTCTCCGCGTCAAACAACCAGAATGTCAACCCCATGTGCTAGCACACTGGCAACCATAGAAATTCCTGTCCATTTTAAACTTCATTGGATTTTGATTGCAAACAGCCTCACATCCTTAGTATATGCTGTTCGGTTAATTCTCAACAACCATTGTTTCCAGTAATCCTGTTCTTTACAATGTAACTGATCTTATGATAATTCTTCTATTTTGTAAATGATAAAGTTCCCTTTCAGAGATTTTCAAGAGCCATGCTGATAGGAAAGCAATGTAAAGGAAAGTACGTCTGCCTGTAGAAACACCAGCGGATCAGAGGAGATTCCCTCCGAAGACTGGGTTGGTCCTGGAGCCCACCCCTTCCCAGAGCAGTGGCAAAAGGAAATATTAGACTTAGTGCAGGGATGATAAAAAGCAGTAGGTTGCTCAGATAATGGATAGAGATGCGGACAGGAGTCAGGCGGGTCTGGGAGCCAGCGGGAGGGGACCGAGAGCTGGGGAGGCCTGGCAGGCTTCTCAGTAAAGCCGACTTCATCAGCGGTTACGGAGGGAGGATAATTCATCCGTGCATGGGTTTATCTTGGAGGTTTTGGGGAGCATTTAACTCCTTAACCCCAGTTTCATTACAAGAAGTTGCTGTAGAGCAGGGGTCCCCAACCCCCGGTCCACAGACCGGTACCGGTCCGTGGCCTGGTAGGAACCGGGCTGCACAGCAGGAGGTGAGCGGCGGGCAAGCCGGCAAAGCTTCATCTGCCGCTCGCCATTGCCCCCCATCGCCGCCTGAACCCCCCACCCCACCCCCGGTCCGTGGAAGAATTGTGTTCCACAGAACCGGTCCCTGGTAGCAAAAAGGTTGGGGACCGCTGGTCTAGAGGCTCGCACTGGGATGAGTGGTATGAATGCTGCCGGCTTTGCCCCTCGTTTCTACTTGCACCTTGGCACTGCCCAAGTTCTCCCCGCTTGGTTAGTTAAGTCTTCCGTGCAAATGTTTCAGAAGCCCCTTATGTTATAAATCGCTCCTCAGACATAAATTATTTCCTAGCAAATTGCTAATCTTGCTGTTCAGAAATATTGGTTGTTTTCACAAAGGCACGACTAAAAGGGAGGCATTCTACATGAAAGTGGTCCCTGTGCATACAATGTGCTTGGCCAGGAAGACTCAGTTACATGCAGGTGGCATTTCCCCTTATGTTAATTTATCAATTTAATATGATCTCAGCAGTATTCTCAGGTCTTTTTCTGGAGCTAGATAAGTTTATTATCAGGTTTATTTAGATGGATAAATGAGCAGTAATAGCCCAGATATATAAATGTAAAAACACCTGAAACCTACGAGCATTAGGAGAAAACATGAATGAGTTTGTTTACGTTACAAACTGAGAGTAGAGAAAAGCTTCCTATATAGCTCATTCTCTATAACAGAAAAACTTGATAAATTTAAAGATACTTTTTTTTTTTTTTTTTATAAATTTATTTATTATTTATTTATTTTTGGCTGTATTGGGTCTTCGCCGCCGTGTGGGCTTCCTCTAGCTGCAGAGAGCAGGGGCTACTCCCCGTTGCGGTATGCAGGCCCCCCACTGCGGTGGCCTCTCACTGCGGAGCACAGGCTCCAGGCGTGCGGGCCTCGGCAGTTGTGGCTCGCAGGCTCCAGAGCACAGGCTCAGCAGTTATGGCGCACGGGCTCAGCCGCTCCACGGCACGTGGGATCCCCCCGGACCAGGGATCGAACCCGCGTCCCCTGCATTGGCAGGCAGACTCCCAACCGCTGCGCCACCAGGGAAGTCCCTAAAGATACTTTTAAAAAAAAGCCTTTGCACAGCACAGAAAAAGTAAGCAAAGTAAAAGGATAAATGACAAAGTAGAGGAAAATATTTACAACTTAAATCACAAACAGAAAGCTAATATCCATAGTACGTAGTTTCTAAAATTAAGAAAAAGACCAGTAGCCCGATTAAAACTTTATAAAAGAATAATTTACAGAGAAATAAATGCAAGGAGCCATCAAACTAATGAAACAATGCTCAATCTTGCTCATAAAAAGACAAATGCACACTAACCTATACACTGAGATGCCATTTCTCACCTATTTGAGAATAAGCATGATTGGCACGACTGTGCGGCAGTAGACATTCTCATATGGTGGGAATGCAAAATGGAACAGTGTCCAGCAAAATTAAGACATATTTACTCTTTGACTCAGCAGTCTGACTTTTAGGAAACTTCCCCAGAGACTAGGTTAAGACCGTTAATTGCAGCTTTATTTACAATTCTAAGATGTTAGAAGCAACCCAGTGTCCCTCGGTCGGGAGTTGTGGTTTATCCATACAGTGAACTATAAGGCATTGTAAACATACGTGAGGTGGTCTTCTCTGTATTCCGAACATTCTGCAGGGTGTGAAAGCAGCAACCACAGAAGATTTTTAGAGTATGCTGTCTTTTGTGTTATACAGGGGGAGAAATATGAATTCCATATGTTTTCAAAAAGAAACCATGGAGGAATAAACTATGAACTAATTTTAAAAAATTGTAACTTTAAGAGAAAGGGACAGTGTGGAATAGACAGGGGTGGAAATTAGAATTCTCTAGAGGTACCTGTTTTGTAGTATTTACTTCAAAATCACGTGTGTGTTTTACTTAATTAAAAAGTTGCATCAGAAAGAAAAAATACAAATGCAGTTCTTCAAATAAAGGAAAGAAAAAAGGGAGGGTGGGAGGAAGGAATCTATCACACAGAGAAAATTATTTGGAGTGATTTTAAAACATCACATTTTGACTTTGTCGCTCTCCTGGGATATATCCTAGGAACAAAGGAGACACAGAGAAATTATAAACTGTATTCTGGGTAATATGGGTATTGTTATTCTGTATATTTATTTACACGTGTATATGTTTACTTATGTCCCTGTACATACCACATACTTCACATTTAGGGTAAAGAGAATTAGCAATTGTGTTTATGTGGTTAGGAAGCAAGATTTTCAGCATAAAAGAGACAAATATAAAAGCAAAGAAGTTAAAAACCCTTAGTATAAAGTTTGAGTTGGAAATAACCGTATGAATTCATGATTGGTAATTATTCCTTCTAGAAAGTACATATTTTCTAGCTTTGTTCACTGAAAAGGGCTATAAACAGCGAGCCGCTGTAGCATCCAAATTGCGTTTTCTTAATACCATTTCTCCGAAAAAGGAACCAGGGCTCCTTAGAGAAATAGCTGGTTCTGGGTGGAGCATAAAATAGGGAAGATGTACCTTGGACATACAGATGTACAAGCAAGTTGTCAGAGACTACGTGGGGCTGTGTCACAAGGGCATAAGTGCCTACTTGAAAGAGTTGACCACTAGCCAAAGGTGGGATGGTTTTAGGATGGAAAAGAAAAACGACTGCAGTGGGTTGAAACACATCGAATACATAAAAATCCATCACAATATAAAATCCATATAAAAATGTAAGAGTTCTTTTGAAGGTTACTAAGGCACTAATTCATTATTATGAAAATTGATAAATAAAGGGAAAGAATGCAGCATTTACCCTGCCTTTCAAGTTTGAGCTCTGTGTCAGGGCCATCAAAGAGTTGATGAGAGACACTTCTTTATAGAAGGATTCCCGCTAATAAGTGAAGAAGGAAGAATATAATAAGAAAATCACCGTTTTACTTTTGCACCCCTTAAAGAAATATTGGATTTAGGTAGCCAACATCAATAACTGCTAAAGCCCATTAGGGTAAAAAGCTGATACGGAGCTGTGTAATGGGTATCTCTGGCCCCCAACACCAGAACCCACTGATCAGTCACTCAAATGAGAAACCGGACATTATGTACTTCTTGGTGTTATGCATAAGGCGTGTAGCATCCCTTATGAAGTTTTTTCTTGCTAAACTGAGTTAATCGGAATTAAATCAAACCTCTAGATCTAACTACCAGTTTAGATAAAATATAAGGGATAGAGAGGTGTGATCAAGACATCAATGAAACACAGTCAGCCAGTCCAGAGTCCAGTACAAAGTCAGCCTGTCTTTGTACAAGACAAACAACCAACTCCTTCACTGATGGGTGATGTGGAGGAGGAGGGCAGAGTATCTTACAGACTTAAGAAGACACAGGAAGCCTGGCATCCCCATGCTGGCTGGAGACTTCAGGCGCTGCTTTCAAGAAGCCAGTTGTAAAAGGACATTTTTGAGATGTTCGTGGACATTGGAACGTGGACTGGCTGTTAGATGTTACTGAGGAGTTACAGTTAAGCTTTTTAGCAAAATAACGACATGCTGGTTATTTTTGTCAGGCACTATCTGTTAGAAATACTAAAGGATTAGCCAGTGAAATGATGTGATGTCTGAGGTTTATTTTAAATACTCTAGGGGTGGAAAGTGTGGAAAGAGGATAGAGAAACAAGATTGACAGCGTGGTAACTTGAAGCTGGATAATGGCTATGTGGTATTTATTACACCTGTCTCTCTACTTTGTGGTATGTTAGGAAAGTTCCACTAAAAAAGGGTTTAAAAAAACCTTTTAATTCCTATTGTTGACCTTAGATTGAAACCCTTAGTGGGTGGGGGGGATCGCTGTGGAATCTGAACCACAGCTTCATCGGTAGAATAATATCTGTAGTGCGTGTAGTGCCGGTCCCCACACACATATATACACGTTTTAATTGTTGTATTCATAGACAACAGTTGCCACGTTATCTGGTTGGTGCAGCGCCCTGTGCTAGGTTGATAGGGGAACAAAGGAGGAAATGGTTAGAATCCCGGCCTGTGAGAAGGAGGGAAGGCCTCCGCCAGCACCGTGTAGGGAGAGCGGAGATTGCCTGGGAAAGGAGGCACTTGGACTGGGCCTTGAGGAAGCTGGGTAAAATTTAGTTATGTGGCAATGAAGAGAATATTCAAAAGGGATGAATTAACACCAGCAAAGGTAGAGAGGAAGAAAAGCAAAGAGTGAGCGGAATTAACCAGCTTGGTTGAAGCTGGGGGGAGAATCTTGAATCTTGAATAGACTTGGTCAAGAAAAGTGGATGGGGCCAGACTCCACAGGACCTTGGAGCCGGCTTAGAGCAGCTCCTGGCTAGAAGCCATGCCTCTTTTATTTTGTCTCCCTGGGTAGCCTGGTATAGTGCCCGCTTGGTACTCAGAAAATTTTTGTTGAATGAATTTACTCTGTATACAGTGAGGGAAACTGACCTGAATAAAAACCTGTAAGAGCGTCAAGAAGTTTAAAAAACATAAACACTTTTTCGATGGAGCACAAGGTATAGGTATATGTTGGTTGAATAAAGCGTAATCAACTTTGCCAGAAGTATTTTGCTACTCTATAAATGCATTTCTAAATGAGGATGCCCAGATGCAGTTTCTCAGAGCAGGCAGTGTCCCAGATGGTAAGACTAACAGCCGGTGAAGTGGATTTTAGGGTTTCTGTGCTAATAATGCTGTGACTTCTTGAGAGCTTACTGTGTGTCAGGTCTGTGCGTTATACTTGTCTTTTACCTATGAGAGGTATTACCCCTGTTTCACAGATGAAGAACCAAGGTCATAAAAGTAATTCACCCAAACCAGTTGTAGCAAGTATGATTTGAACCTAGATCTGTTTGAATTCCATCCTAAGCAAAGCTTTTTTAAAATGTTGATTGCAACCCATTAATGGAATATGAAACCAGTTTAATTGGTCATAGCCAGAATTTTTTTTTAATGAAGCAGGATAAGGTGGAATAGAAAATGTTTCACGTATCACCTAAGTATTTAGCAAGAACTACACATGTTGTAATAAACATTGTGGCCAACTGGGACAAATTATGTGAGAAAGATGGGGGGAGGTATGTGATGAATACGTGCGTTGACAGATGTACCCACACACGTGTGTTTCTGTATGAGTTTGTGTATGTACATTAAGTTCCATATAAAATGTATTTCTTACTATTTCTTAAAGTCCAGAAGTATTTACATAACATTGCAGAGGGCTGTCTGAGCTGGAGGGTAGCCAGGCTGGGCTCTAAGGTGTCCTCGAATGGACCCGATATAAGGGCTCTCCCCAGAGCACGTGGCCAGCCTGGGAGGGACACGCCCGAAGAAGCTCGTCCTGTCGTGGGATGGCAGGTGTGTGAACCTGAGAGCTCATTGCTGCCAGGCCTAGCAACCTCACACTCTCCCTTGCCTTGCTCTTAAGCCAGCGTTTCCTTTGATCACATGACCTGGGAATGCCCCGCTGCTTCCCTCACTGCTCCTGGTATGGCCTTTCAGAAACTGTTAACTTGGAAAAAGGAGCCCACCTTCCCATACAGAAGAACTTTCATCACTTGGGAAAATGGTAGGTCAGCTGTTTGGCATTGAACAGAGTTTGCCCACCTTTAGGGGATCACGGTCTCTTAGGGCCACCTCTCTTCAGGGCAGTCGTAGCAGCATCCCAGCAGGACTCCAACTTGGACACCGGATCCCTGAAAGGCCCGTGGGCCATTCCAGCTACTCTGGCAGCTCTCCCAAGAGGGGCATCAGAGCCCAGGGGACCACAGACTGTTCCATCTTCTCTAGAGTCTTCCCAGGGCTGCTCTCTTTTTTCCTCTCTTTGTTCACAGCAGAGTTAGAGAAGTTCTGGAGCACACACATGTGCTGCGCGGTCTACATCCTCTGCGTGAGTGACATGAGTCTTCTCCCAGCGGTGAGGCTCTGCTGTGGGCAGAGAACCCAGCCCGGGAGCGTTCCCGGAGACCCAGTGCTGACTTGCTCCTGCAGGCAGGCTCTTCCCTCTGACTGCGCTCACAGAGTAAGGAGAGCAGAGAAGCCTTCTTTCTCCATCTCCCCCTGAGCACTGTTCCTTTCTTCTGGGCCTCTTTTTTTCTTTTTAATTCTCACACAGTAAAGTTGACTTTTTGGGAGAGTATACAGTTCTTTGAATTTTTTAAATATCTGTGTAGATTCATGTAACCACTGGTACCACAGTCAGGATAGAGAACAGTTGCATCGACCCAGAAATCTCTCTCGTCCCATCTCTGTAGTTACACCCTTTCCCCACCCATAACCCCTGGCAACCAGTGATCTCTTTTCTACCATGGTAGTTTTATCTCATTTGAAGGTTTCGTATAAATGGAATCATGCAATATGTAACATTTTAGGGCTGACTTCTCTCACTTATCATTGTGTCTTTGAGAGTCATCCAGGTTAACGAAAGTGAATTCCTTTTCATTGCCGTGTAGTATTCCATTGTAGGGATGTACCACAGTTTGTTTATCCATTCACCCTTTGAAGAACGTTTCTGTTGTTTCCAGCTTTTTGGCTATCACGAATACAGGTGCTGTGAACATCTGTATACAGGGTTAAGTTTTCATTTCTCCAGGGTCAGTACCCAGGATTGGGACTGCTGGATTGTATGATAGTATATGTTTAATTTTATAAGAAGATACAAAACCATTTTCTAGAGTAGTTGTTCCAGTTTACATTTCCACCAGCGATAAATTAGAATTCCAGTTGCTCCACATCCTCGCTTGTACCTGGTATTATCAGTATTTTCTGTTTTAACCATTCTAATAGGCATGTCGTGGTATTGCATTTTGTTTTAGTTTGTATTTCCCTAGTGGCTAATAATGTTGAATTTTTTTTTATGTGCTTATTAATTTGTCATCCTTATATCTTCTCTGGTCAGGTGTCTGTGCAGTCCTTGCCTGTTTTTAAATTGAGTTGTTTTATTGTTGAGTTTTGAGAGTTCTCTATGTGTTCTAGATACAGTTTCTTTGTTGCGTATGTGATCCACAATATTTCCCCTCAGTCTGTAGTTTGTTTGTTCATTTTCTTGGCAGTGTTTTTGTCATAGCAAGAGTTGAATAATTTTGATGAAGTTCGGTTTATCAGACTTTTCTTTTAATAGATCTTGCCTTCAGGGTCATTCTAAGAACTCCGTGCCTAATTCAAGATCACAAAGATTTTCTCCTAAAAATTTTATCCTTTATGTTTTACATTTAGGTCTATGTTCCATTTGAGTCAGTCTTGTGTAAAATGTGAAGTTTAGGTCAAATTTCTTCTCTTTTTTGCCCAAGGATGACCAGTTATTCCAGCACCATTTGTTAAAAATACTATCCTCTATTTTTTTTTAATTTATTTATAGTTTATTTATTTATTTTCGGCTGCACTGGGTCTTGGTTGCTGCGCCCGTGGGCTTTCTCTTGTCGCGGAGCACAGGCTCTAGGCGTGCGGGCCTCAGCCGTCGTGGTTCGTGGGCTCTGGAGCGCAGGCTTAGTAGTTGTGACGCACGGGCTTAGTTGCTCCGCGGCATGTGGGATCTTCCCAGACCAGGGATCAAACCCGTGTCCCCTGCATTGGCAGGTGGATTCTTAACCACTGCACCACCAGGGAAGTCCCTATCCTTTGTCTGTTGAATTGCATTTGTACCTTTGCCCAAAGTCACATGGTCCCATTTGTATGGATCTATCTCTGGATATTTGCTTCTGTTCCATTGATCTCTGTGTCTGACTCTTTACAAATACCGCGTTGTCTTGATTACAGTAGATTTATATTAAGTCTTAAAATTAGGTAGTGTGATTCCTTCAACTTTGTTTTAGCCTAAACAGTTCTACTTTCTTTGCCCTTCCATGTACATTTTAGAGTAGCTTATCTATAACTATACAGAACCCTGGTGTGATTGTAATTGGAATTACGTTAAATCTGCATCTCACTTTGGAGGAGAATTGATATCTTTACTACGTTGAATCTTGCAGTCCATGAACAGCAAATGTTCTTCTCCTTATTTAGATATCTTTTGATTTCATTCATTAGTGTTTCGTAGTTTTCAGCATACAGATCCTGTATATGCTTTGTTAGAATTGTATCTAAATATTTTACTTTTTGAAGGGAGCTATTATAAATGGTATTTTTTTTTTAAGATTCCGTTCCTAGTTATTCATTGCTTGTATATGGAAATACTATTGAGTTTTGAGTGCTGACCTTGTCTTCTGTGGCCTTGCTAAACTCACTTATTCTAGGGGTTTTTAAAAATAGATTTCCTGAGATTTTGTACACAGATAAGCATATCCTCTTTGAATAAGGATGAAGTTGTGTTTCTTCCTTTCCAGTCTGTATGCTTTTATTGCCACTTCTTGTCTTATTGCACTGCTAAGCCTTTTCTGATTATGCTGTGATGTCTCTCTTCCCTCTTCTCTGGGAGTACTGAATGGAAACAGAAGTCACTTTTTACTGAATGGAGAGTCATTAAAACTGAAGAGAAAAAAATAATTACAAGAAAAGCAAAACCAAAAGAAAAAGAAAGAAAATGGCCTGATGTTTAAAAAATATATATGACCCACCTATCGGAAGAACAAGAGAAAAATAGTTGTGTTTATACTCAGGCATATTTGTATGTAAACATATCCTCTTCTGGAATTAACTTTGGAGCATTCTTATGCCAGTCCTTTCTGGGTAGAAAGAATAGCCAGTAGAACTGAGTTGTAAGGAAATGTAAAACCGTACCTGCAGACCATCTTCTGGCCTTTTGGACAGAAAGGACCATTCTATACCATGTGTTCCAGTCGCCACCATCCCAATGCATGTGTGTGTCACAGACCCTCTGGGAAGCCCTGTGACAGTCCTCTAACATAAGGCGTGGGGCTTGCCCAACGCATTGCCTGAGAAACATGGCGAGTCCCCACCACCTACTGACATCTGTCAGGTTGTGGCCATAACTCTATGCCCAGTTCTCATGGCCGTTTGTCTTGTGGAGAGAGAGAGCAGATGCTGCGCTGTCTCTTCCAGTGTGTCACAGTCTTAGAGTTGAGATAGTCCAGGGACAGTGAGGGAGAGCAGGCAGCTTGGGCGGGGGAACTCTCAGGGTCTCCCAGCCCTTCTTGGTGGAAACCAAAGCTGCCTTGGAGGAAAAGAAACGCAGCCGTTTTGTTGAAGGAGGCCAGTCTGGTCAGACTCCAGCTGTCCTCCTGCCGTATCTGCCTCACCTGGTCCTGACTGGAGTGGTACAGCAGAGAAGCCAGTCCAGGGGATCGTCCAAGTCAAGTTCCTGGAAAGGAAAAGGAAATTTTAAATGGTTTTTACCAAATGGGGGTGGTGAGTGGGTAACATTACACTAAACATTATGCTTTTTTTCCTTCTCTACTCCCCACTCTTGATCATTACAAATCGCTAGTAACCTGTTACCAGCACTTGTCGACCATGCAGATCTTCAGAGCCCGCCATTTCCAGAGGTTCTGATTGCAGCCTGGAGCCACCTTTGAGAAACACTGCCCCTCAGTCCTTACCATCCTCAGAAAAGGAGGGGTGGGGTGGGCAGGGGAGAAGAGGTGGATGTGCGCCCACGAAAGAGCGTTTGGGGTCTGCGACACATCACTCTTTATTTCTACCTGGCAACGAAACCCGTAGCTCACTGGTTCTGAGATGGGGCTCCGTGTCCATGTCCCTGTGCTCACGTTCTGGACCTCAGCGTAGGACTGTGTGCTCCCTCTGTAAGTGGCTTAGTTGAGATTTTATAAGAAATTAAGACTAAAGTTAGAAGATAAAAACATCGTGAGGGTTTATAGAAGGGGCATGCCCTTGCCAAAAGTTAATAGTTAGCCCGCAGTTAACTCTTTTCAATTTGTTCAAACATTTACTTATTTGCTTGTTGAATCATTCAGAAATAATTATTCTATAGTGTTTCTATTTTATTAAAATATAGTTAACACTGGAAAATGTGGCTAGAGTTAGGTGAATGCCAAAGATGGCTTTGGGCAATTTTAGTCTGTGTAATAACACCTTTTCCCCTTAGTGTGACTGTTTATAATACAAATACAACTTGGAGTTTTGTTAATGGAAGTTTCGTGAAACACAGAATCTGAGTAGTTTTCATTCTTAAAGGTTTTGTCTCTTTAGTGCCTTATGTGGTGAGCATGGATCTCCAACTGAGTTAACGTAGTAATACCAACAGTAGATGCTTAGGGGCTGTCACTCAGCCCCTGACAACAAAGGCTGTGAGGTGGAATTAGTAGCCCTTTGCTGTTGATTGGAAACCTGGAGCTTGGGAGATTCTATGGAGCTGCCGTGGGCACCCCACAGCCCTTTGGCTCCACGTCCGGCCTACACATCACCTGTCTGCTTAGAGGATGGCCTGATCAGAGAGCCCCGGGCTGCGTATCATCACCCTTGAGCATGTCTTGTGATGTTTCTGAACTTTAGTTTTCATGTCCTTAAAACCAGGATGGTAATAGAGTCTGTAACAGAGGGAATACGCTGCAGAGATTAAAACACCCACTGTGTAAGGGCTGCAGGGGCTGTTTCTATTCTTTTCATCTAAAACCTAAGAAATGTGGACCATATTTTACCTGAATCTTAAATTTCTTTGTTAATAGTAACGAATCTTTTTGCAGCTTACAAAGCACTTTCACATGCACATCATTGAAGGAGGTTTGCAAACTAGTCGGCTTTGTTTAGAACACTCTCGAGAGCCATGGTGTGTGTGGAAAGAAATCGGTGGTTGATGACAGCCCCTCCGGATAAACTCTTACAGAGAATTGTACAATAAACCTTCCTGTTTCCAGAGAAGCAAAAATGGCTTCCAGTCAGTTGAACATTCTACAGTGCTGTTTGTCTTGGGACTTGGAACTTGTGCCTGTGTTTTGTGCGTTTCGCAAGGTGAAAGTGAGAGTGGACAGCTCCTGCCATTCTGGTGAAGAGTTGAGCATCTCCAGGGTTGGGTTGTATCATAGCCCTTCTGTTCTTTCAGCCAAAGAAGAGAGGATAAGTCACTCTTCTTTACAGAATTGCATAAATAGGGGGAGCAGTAGGTTTTTGAAAGGCCTTTACAGGACAGTGATTAGACTGTGCAGGTATGATGTGTGATAAGTATATTTCATCTGACCATCCTTCTCTTTTTTTCACCTTTAAAAACGTTTCCTTTCAGGAAAGTTCACGTACCATAGCCATACAGTTTTTCATACAATTTGCAGAGATCCATGAATTCCCTGGGACCTGTTTCCGGACCTCATAGTTAGAACCCTGCTTTCAGGGAATTAAACTGTGATATGGAAGAAAAATCTGGACTTAAAGCCTAGGCAGGCCTGATTCTAAATCATAGGTGCTCAGATGCTTAGTAGCTGTGTGATTTGGGGCAGGAATAATTGAGCCCCAGTTTTCTCAGTAGAGAAAAAGGAGAAAAATAATGCAGGCATTATATCTTGCCAGGGTTGCTGTAAGCATTAAGTATAATATATGTGAAGTACATCATGTGGTGTTGGTATTTGACAGTCACCCCAAGATCCTAACTACCGCTGCTACTGTTTTTAAGCATTTATAGTCCATTAAATTAGTTTTTGTGCCAGAGAGTCTGAGACAGATGTAAGTTTTTTAAAGGTTTATTGATGGGAGGGACTGTGTTTTTCTCAGCTTTTTATTGTCACATATCATTTTGCACGTAATTTCTTAGTAAATGTATCAAGTTGAACTTACTGAACCAAGTAGTATTTATGTCAGTCGAATAGTGGGCAACGTTGAACTTGGATGATTTTATGTATATGAGCAGTAATCTTAAATAAACCAAAATGCTACTTTTATATTTTGAAAAATAATTGATTTGGATTTTTCTCTTGAAATTTTACTGTGTCGCTCCTAAGTAGTACCTTTCTTACTGAGATCAGCCAGCTTTAAGGAGGAGTTTGTCATACTTTGCTACCTACTGAGTAGCCTGTAGTGATCAAGGTTATCCAGTTAGCAAGAAGTACAGTTTAGTTTTTATTACATACTTGTTACCGTAGCTGGAGTTGGGTGGGTGTTTAAACCTTCGTGAACTCAAAATTCTTTTATGATGATGGAACATTTCATGTTTTAATACTCTTCTTACAGAGTATGTGTTTAAATATTTTACCAGGTATGTGTTTTTTACAGGTTCATATAATATATAAAATGCATTTCTGTTCCAAGAAAAATATAAGTGGTAAACAGTTGGGAGAGAGCTTGCATATTTCCCTTTATTATCCTGTCTGATGATTAATGCATTCAGCTATGTTCAGCCTCACGTGTAACCAGGTTAGTGTTTAGTTTTGGTTAGGCTGTTTTCCTTGTGAGAACAAAAATAGCCTATCCTGTGCCCTGCCTGTCTTCCAGATGGAGTCTGCATTGTTTCCACATCACGGTACTTAACGTAAGGTCAGATTTTCTTGTGAAAACAGATTTTGGCTTAACTGTGTGTGTGCACTTGCATACACCCCTGCACACCTGCCTGTGCGCTTGAGCTCCAGCAGCTGCTACGGTCATGGGTCTGATTTCAAGATGCAAAAGAGAGTGGACGTTCTGCTTTGTAGCATACAAGTGCCGAAGCAAGTTCTGAATACACGGTGGATCTGCATGGAGACCATGAGGCTTAATAGGAAGAGCATGAACTTTCAGATCCACTGGTGACCTTGGACGAAGCCCTCAGTAGCTGAGTCTCCGGTTCTGATTAGTGTACCTTAGTTGATTATTGTGAGGATTTAATGCTGGGGCTGGCAAACTACAGCCTGTGGGTCTGTTTTTGTCAATAAAGTTTTATCGAGACACCAGCCATGTTCCCTCCTTTCGTGTCGTCTTGGCTGCTCACATGCTACACCAGCACAGTTGGGTAGTTGTGACGGAGACCACAGTATGGCTTGCAAAACCCAAACTGTTTATTTTCTGGCTGTTTACCGGAAAAGTTTGCTGGCTCCTGATATAATGCAATAAAAAAATCATGGTTTGAGTCTCAGCCGTGCTACTCAATACCCATGACCATAATCATGTTCTGTAAGCTCTTCATACCTTCTGGTTTTCCTCTATAAATATTACTTATCCATCCATTCAGTGAATATTATGTGCTTGCTATGAGTCAGGCATTGTTCTAGGCTCAGGAAATGCAGCAGTGAACACAATAGACCCATATACCTGCCCTCCTGGAGCTTACGTTCCAATGACACCTACTCAGTGAGGATAATAATACCTCACAGGGAGGATTAGATGAATTAAGGCTTGTAAAAGCACATTTAGAACATTCCTTGGCATGTGCTCAGTTTCGCTGTTATTGTTATGCTAAGTGTAGGGTGGTTAATGTTAAAACGAAGTAGAACCTCAGCTCAGGGTTGGAACCCTTGGAATTCCATGTTCAGTGTCCCTAATGTTTTTATTGAAAGAGTGAATAAGTAAAAGTAAATAGGAGTATACCACTCATTACCCCATATAGAGAGAGAATAGCTCATAAGAAGCTATGTGTAATCTCCACTAAATCAGTAAAGTAGTGTCACTGAGGTCCCAGTTCAGAGCAATGTGAAGTGCCCAGGTTGTTCGTGGTACAGAGGACTGTGCAGATGGAGAAGATGAGAGCAGGAAAAGCAAAACATCTGGTACCTCTGGTCTCTTAATATTTATTTATGGAACTTGGAATTAACTCCTGGAATTTTATGCTCATTCCATATTTTAAATTCTCATTAGACATAAGATCCTTTGGACTTGTGAAGTTATTCGAATCTAGGAGTAGGGAGAAGAAGCACTCGGGAATGTAAGGATAAGCATAGGCTAATATTCTTTGAAGTGGTGACTATGTTTTAAGACTGAAGATTAATATTTAAAAATATGAAATCGATTCTAGTTTCTTTATATACTTAAATATTGGTCATCTAATCAAATCGGTGTTTGCACGCAAGGTCCTTGGACCTGAGTGTTTTACATCTTAGTACTCAGGCATGTATGGGGGGCGGGGTGGGGTAGAGATGATTGGTGAGTGGAATGAATCCGTAGTGGCAGAGGACCTGGAAGCCCCTGATTGTATGACTTCGGGAAAATAATTTTGCGGATTTTCTCATTTGTAAAGTAAGAAGATTGGACCAAATTTTGCCAGGTCCTTTTCAGCTTTAATTACGTGATTTGTGACTTTTCTCTTTAACCGGATTCCCCAAAGTAGAAAGCTTTGTATTGTTTTTCTCTCCTGCTAGAAACTGCTACTAGTTCCTTCACGTAATGACGTGACGCCTTTGGTTCTTCATGTTCTAAGTACAGAACACATAATATTGGAGTAACAGGGCCCTGCCCTTCTTGAGAAGTTGTCAGTTTCCTCATCTTCTTAATCAAGATGATTTCCTTTCATAATCCTCATCTTTTTGATGGGCCACATGATTACCTAAGTCACTTTCCAGTTCCCACATTTTACGATTCCAGAGTAAAATTCAGAAGACTAGAGATGGACTGGAAGACAGAAAGCTGTGTTACTTGGTTTTGTTCTTTTAAGGTGGAAAAGAAGGAGCTTTCCCAAACTAGACTTGCTGTAGGGAGGTGGCTGGGACCCCCGATAGTGATTGCAGGTTCTTAGTAGGCAGCTTTGTTGTTTTCCTGTGATGTTAATGCAGATCCTTTTTCCTATAAGCTCTTCCTTTTGCAGATAACTCTGTAGGAAATGTTTATACCTAAAAGCATATATGATGGGAGATGACCAGTTCAAGATTGCCTTGTATAATTACAGATGTACAGACTAAGACTTGAAATCTGTAGTTTGTGGTGTGTGATTTGGCAGAGATCAAATAAAATTCATATATACTTTTTGAAAATACAAAGAGAAAAAATCATCTATACTTTATTTGAAAACATGCCATTTCTCTGGAACTTCCATTTTTACAGTAATTAGTAATATGCTTTTGAAAAATTACTTGAAGTAAAATGGAAGAGTATACTCCAGTGATTTTACCAATCAGGAGTCATTGCCCTTAAAAATATACGGTTTAAAAAAATGTATACACACACACACACACACACGGTTAATAGTATCAGTGACTTATAATATCTGCAGTATTCCAGATTTATGAAATTCCAACTAAGAAGTCTTATCTACGTAAAAAGACAGTATAATTTTGAACTGCTGATTTTTAGCCTGTTTTTGCATCGTACGTTTTGAAGGCAGAGAGCACAGTGTGAGTGAAGGCCTCCTTCCTGCCTATTTTAGAGGGTTTCTCGTGGTGAAACGTGTTCAGGTAGGTAGTGTGGTGGTTAGGAGCTCTGGTTCCAGAGTCAGCTGGGTTCAGGTCCAAACCCTGGCCATGTTGTGGAGCCTGTTCCTCTCAGCAAGAAGGGACAACAGGACGTCCTACCTCAGGCTTTTGGGAGGATTAGGACGGATAGTTGATGTAACATGAACAGTGCTGGGCAGACACTTAGTAGATATTAACTGCAGTCATTTTTGTTCGCACTTGGTCAGTGACTTCCTTCTTTATCTCCTAATGGAAGTCCTTTGGCACCTTGAGAGCAGTGTGTTGGGAATTGGACTTTCAGTTCTGGATCAAGATGGTGTAGGTGCACTTCTCTGTATTCCTTCTGCTAAGTCGGGCTGGAAACCCTGGGCATTGTATGTAAAACAAGCATAGGGAGACTCAGAGGTGGAGAAGAGGGCAGCCTGCCTAGGGGCCTCAGGACTCCAGGGACAGCCCGATGGTGCATTCTCTGGGTTCTCTTTTTGCCCCATGTTTCTCAGACTGGATGTGAGAGAAGCTATCGATCCAGAAACATGGGTGCAGACCAAAAAAGCCCCCAGGAGAGAAGCGTGCTTTTTCTACCCAAAGGACGAGAAAGGGGCAATTTAGCAAGACAAACTTTTAGACGGTAACCGCCCTACTTCGGACAAGCACCACGGAAAAAAAAACGTAGCCCCCCCGCACCCCATCGGAAAAGGCCGAGTGGGGAGTCTGGACTCAAACCTTCACCCAAATGTAATGAGGTTCCCCCATCCCCCCGCTGGCTGGGGTCAGAGAATACTGCACTTCCATCCCTGCTCCATGTAACAAGGCACCCTTCCTCACGGCCCATGCGTGCTGTCAGTGGAGGCCACGTGGGGAACTGGAGCTCCCACCTGTTCGGGAGCAGTAGGTATAAAACTATGGTTTCCTTCTGCCCGGCAGGGAGGAGGCTGAGGGGGGGACCTGGACCTTCACCCTCACGTGGCAGCAGCAGGAGGCCGCTCCCCACAGCCCTCACTGTCGTGGTGTTACGAGGAGACCAACTAAAACAGGAGATACACTTACGACCCACAGTCTCAGCAGTATACCCCAAATGTTTAGAGTACAATGAAAAAGCATGCATTACACGAAGAACCAGGAAGATCTCAACTTGAATGAGAAAAGGCAGTCTGCAGATGCCAGCACCTCGATGACACAGGCATTAGAGTTATCTAACAAGGGTTTTCAAGCAGCATTCGTGAAAGTGCAACAGTTACAAACAATTGACGCAAATGAAGAAGTAGAAAATCTCAGCAGAGAAAGAGAAGATATAAAGAAAATCCAGATGGAAATTTTAGGACTGAAAAATATAACAACCCAAAATAAAGTGAAAAAACTCATTGGACTGGTTTGGTAGCACAACGGAAAGGACAGAGGAAAAGAATCAGTGACCTGAGGATAGAATATAAAGGGTCCAGTCTGAACAACAGAAAAAAAATAGACTGGAAGAAAATTGTCAGGGACATGTAGGACTCTAATAACGGTCTGACATTCTGTCATCAAAGTCCCAGGAGGAGAGAAGAAAGAAGGTAGGGCTGAAAAAGTGTTCAAAGAAACAGTTTCCCAAATTTGACACACCAAACCTACAGATTCAGGAGAGTCAAGACTGGGGTCATGTTTCCTTCGTTCAGCTTTATAGACAGTGACTGTCCCAGCTCTCTGGAATGTTTATGATCCCAGTTGCCCATCTGTCCTCTTGAGGGGTCTTGTTTTCAGTCTTTTATTCTTTTTTTTTTTTTTTTTTTTGCGGCACAGGGGGTCTGTTTTGTTTTTTTTTTTTTTTTTTGCAGAACACGGGCCTCTCACTGTTGTGGCCTCTCCCATTGCGGAGCACAGGCTCCGGACACGCAGGCTCAGCGGCCATGGCTCACGGGCCCAGCCGCTCCGCGGCATGTGGGATCTTCCCGGACCGGGGCACGAACCCGCGTCCCCTGCATCTGCAGGCGGACTCTCAACCACTGCGCCACCAGGGAAGCCCAGTCTTTTATTCTTAATGACCAAAATCCGCTTGCCTTACCTTAGTCCAGGCCACATCAACCAACATTTTCAATAGAAGCAATACAAGATAGTCTTTTTGCTAAATATCTTATGTTTTCCTAAGCTAGCAATTACCTGGGTAATATACCCAGTAGAATTGAGTGCTGTGTTTACCCAGTCGTGTACATGAATGTTCATAGCAGCTTTATTTGTAATAGCCAAAAACTGGAGAGAGCCCAGGTGTCTCTCACTAATAGGATGGGTAATACACCATGGTATGTTAATCCCGTGCAGTAATACACAACAGTGAAGATGGCAAAGCCACCATGAGGTGCAGAGGTGGGTTTTGTAAAGGAAACCAGACACAGGAGAATGCGTACCGTATGACTCCATTTACCCCAGATTCCAGAAGAGGCAGAAATCATCATCTAAGGTGATGGAGACTAGAGTACCAGTTACTGTGAGGGCTTATCAACTGGTAGGGTGCTGGGATGTCCTCTGTCTTGATCTGGGTAGTGGTTGCACATGTGCAGACATATGTAGAGCTTCTAAAAGCTGTCACACTTAGGAACTGTGCACTTCATTGTAGTAAGTTAAATTTTAAAATAAAATGTGTACGTGTTCTGAAACACAGATATCTATGTAAAATCTTGGTACTGCCTTAGGGATGAAATGGAAGCTCGTGAGCTTGGCCTTCAGGGCCTTCCGTGCAGGGTTAGGTGTGCCCCTCTTCTGCATGCCCATGGCACTTCATGTCTCCTCCAGCTCTGGATACTAATGGCGGGGTTTGCTAGTCTCTGGGGCCTTTTCTCTCTCCCTTCTCCCCACCCCCACCCGGAATTTAGTCAGGGCAGCAAACGTGTCTAATTCACTCCTTAGTCCCCAACACAGGATCTGTCAGAAAGTAGCTATCTTTTAAATTTTTGTCAAATGAATAAGTAGTTGCAGATTAAAAGGTTTTCAAGTGCTCGCGTATTAACAAACAGGGAAATGAGTCGTGGAGAAGGGACCTGAAAATGAAGTGTGACTTTCCTGTTCAGGCTAATAGTGAGATTCCTGGGGGACTGGAGGAATGGCCAGAGTCCTTTCCTGCTGCTCGGGACGGTTCGGGTTTGGCACCAGAGGCCTCGTCCTGGGTCCCCTGAGGCTGGCAACGTGCCAGTCCCGTCGTTCCTGACTGCTTCCGGGCAGGGACCTGCCCCCAGCGTTCCCGGCCCGCCTCACTGGCCCCTTCCTCCCCCTTTCTCTATCCGGAGCACTCTCAACTGTATTCTTGGGATTTTTCCAGCGTATTTAATGTTATTTCAGTCATTATCTCTTTTCCGAAGACCTGAAGTATGTATCCTCCTGAAATTTGTAGGGTGCAATTGAAAAAAGCATGAATTTTAAACTTTAACAAACCTGGGCTTTGCCACTCACTCTGTGGCTGTGAACAAGTTGATCAACCCTTAGAAATCTCATTTTCCTTATCTGTCTGATTCCTACCTTGCAAAGCTCTTTCGAGCACCACATTTTTGCATGTGAAATGTTGGCACGTAAGGAGAGATTTGGTATAGGTGTCCTTCCTCTTTTCCATTCCCATTCTCTAGCAGAGCGAACAATGTTTCTAACGATAGGCGTGTTTCTGGAATGAGGCATCTTCATTCATAGACACACCCCCTCCTGGTAGTCTGCTTCTGAAAGGTGACAGTGGGCCTTCCACGTGACACCTTCAGAGGCTGTGACGGTGTCAGGCAGTCAGTCAGGATTCATGGTTGGCAGGCAGGAGAGAAAAGGGCAGGATGTTGGCCGCCCCCCTTGCCCACCAGTTCACCTGTGGGCTTCATTCCTGCCTGTGCCCAGAGGCCGAACAGCTCAGAGCAGGGCCCCCCTTCTGTTCTCAGAGCTGTTCTTACTCATTCATGATACTCCTTCCAAGGGCGGATCTGTGCCAATGTGTACATCCATGCGTGCCGATCTGTGCCGATGTGTACCGTGACTCCCAGACTCCCAGCACGGGCTGGAGGCTCAGGCTCTCAGCAAGTTTTTTTTTTTTTTTTTTTTAAACACAATTGGCCAGTTGATAAACAGATTCCGAGGCTATATTTATTAGTGGCAAGGAGCTCATCCTAATACAAGGAGCAGTTGAGATTCTGTCTCTGGGTTAAAAATTAAAAGCTGAATGTGTTCAGGACAGAATTCTGTTTGTTCAAGCACTGAAGTGTGACATGGTAGACGATGCGTTATGGGTAGGAATTATACCCCAAGTAGCAGAGGTGGAATGCATATTTTAAAAAACTTGCTCTATGGGTTATTTTTGTTCCAAACGTAGCTGTGCGTGTTGGCGCACATGTGCCAAAACAACTTTTCTGAGCTGCTTTGTTTTCTCTGCCACTGACACGGTTTCCCGATCCCTTTCTAGTATGACTGCTTTCTCGAGTCGTGTCTTGTGTACTGTAAGGAGGCAGCTAAATGGAGTGGAGCTTGAAGTCACGTGCACTCAAGTACATTAGAGAGAAAAGCTTAAGCTTCTGCTTAAAAACAGAGGTGTTTCATCTAGCTCTTCACATATTTCACTGGTCAGCTTTTGACGTTTTGCTTAAACTCCAGTAATGGAAAAATAGCGCTGTGCTTATACTTTTTTCCCCTCATTCTTCAGCTAGTCTGAAGTTCTTTACAAAGAATGCAACAAAAATGCCATAAGTAGGAGGATAAATAAAGAAGATGATGTTCATATCTAGCATTTTCTTGAACACTTCCTAGAAGCCAGGTGTTGTGCAAGACACTCTTTTCTCACCACCTACTTGATGACACTTTGTAGGAGAGCTTTTTGCCTGTCTTCCGCGTGAGGCCAAGGTGACCCATCCAAGTTCACGTAGTGGAGAGGGTGGCAGTGCTTGGGTCCTGCTCCCGCTCTCCTGCCACCGCCCCTGTCAGGTCACAGGGGCTGGGAGTCGGGGCAGTGCTGTGACGGGGGAGGGGCGCCGTCCTGCTGGAGGGGCCTCCTTGTCAGCCTCTGACCCTCATTCTCCTGGACCAAACACTTGGAGATGTCTTATGTTCCAAATCAGTTGAAAATACCTTTCTGACATCCAGCCCTGAGGTTTCTGGTTGCTTCGTGACTGGTCAGCGTGGAAGCAGATGCTTTCTGTGCTTTAGCATTCGTTCACTAGACAGTTTCTGAGTTTCCACCATGGGTGCGGCACTTCCTTCTCACTTAAAACAGTTGCTCTTCTTTCAGTCTTGTAAGCAGAATACAGTAAGCTTCTTTAAAACCAGTTAATTTCATTCATTATTTAAACAAATATTTTATCTGCTGAAGAATTCATGAGAAAATTGCGCTGTATCCAGATGCACATGTTTGCCGAAGAAAAGCGAGCTGTTAATCTTCCTGGAATTTGATGAACTGAAAAAATATTTTTATTACTCACATTGCTCTTTGTACTTCTGGACATTTTAAGAGTCAGTATTACTGTCCTTGAACAGCTTCTTTGTTTTTCCATAAATGCTTTCAGAGCACTGCTGCTGTACCCCATTGGGCTTCACTGTGGAACTGCAGTATCACTCTTCTCTCTGAACCCTTTTCTGAGTATACCTGCTGTAACAGCTGTTACATGCTTTTCTTTTTCGTGTGCTCTTCTTTTCTAGAGTGTTCCGCCTTGCAGTGTCTGGGGGGGGGGGCAGGGTTAGCTGTGGGCTGCAGTCTCTGAACAAGTCTGGGCACCTCGGCCCTCGCTGCCTCCCTGCCATGGCCCTCTCAGCCCTGCACTGGTGCTTTCCCTCCCACCTCCCAGCGTCCATTCCGAGGACTGACAGCTTCTTACCTTGGGCACTCGATAGACTCACTTCATGGGAATGCTGTCCATCAGTCTTCTTAAAGTTGAACTTCTCATCAAGTTCGTCTTTGGTCTTCTCGTGGCTCAGACTGGGACAAAATGAGTAGGTTGGGATTAAAATATTTTATGTATATCTATGAATACTATGTAATTTTAACAGAACAAGATAAGAAATTTGTATATTTCACAGTTAGCAGTATAATTTGTTTTGGAAGTAAGCTTTCTTTTTTTTTAAAGATAATTGCAGCATGTTTTATTATCTTTTTGTTTATAGCAATATAATGAAATCTTTTTAAAAATTTTTTTATACAGCAGGTTCTTATTAGTTACCTGTTTTATACATATTAGTGTATAGATGTCAATCCCAATCTCCCAGTTCATCCCACCCCACCCCCCGTGGAAATAAGCTTCTAAAAGAAGTTACCCTGAAAAATTATCAGTGGGCAGATAATCTGATGATCACTTTAACTTGTAAAGGAAATCTTACCACTGTGCATTTTCAGTTATTGGTTATCTCCTTCCAGGAAAAAAAAAGTTCATATTGCTTACAAATTAATCCACTGGGAATGAGTGCTTACATTTGCCCTTAGCTGTCTGCACCCACCCCCCTGGGAGACCCAGTTCCCAGGCCTCAAAGACCATCTGTGTGCAGATGACCCCAAAGTACCTCTCAAGCCCAGACCCGCCCCCTAGGCTCCATGGTGGGATACAGAACTGCTCACGTTCTCTGTATATGAAACACAGAGGATGTAACTGCTGACGTTCCCTTGGACGCTCCAGGCACCTCACCCCCAACCTGTCCCCCATTGTGCTCGCAGTTCCCCCAGCTCCTCCCCACGCCTTTTCTCCTCTAGCTCAGTAAATGACACCACCCCCATCCAGCTCAGCAGAAACTTAGAAGCTTTGAGTCATCTTTCTCTTACCAACCATCATTCTAGAAGAAACACTGTCTGCTGAGCCCTAACCGCAGTTTCCCATTCTGTAGGTCTGGGGTGGGACCTGATGATTTGCGTTTCTAAAGAACAAGGGCCTAGAGTCTGTCATACAGAGTGAAGTAAGTCAGAAAGAGAAAAACAAATACCATATCCTAACACATATATATGGAATCTAAGAAAAAAAAAAAAAAGGTCATGAAGAACGTAGGGGTAAGCCGGGAATAAAGACACAGACCTACTAGAGAATGGACTTGAGGATATGGGGAGAGGGAAGGGTAAGCTGGGACAGAGTGAGAGAGTGGCATGGACACACATACACTACCAAAGGTAAAATAGGTAGCTAGTGGGAAGCAGCCGCATAGCACAGGGAGATCAGCTCTGTGCTTTGTGACCACCTAGAGGGGTGGGATAGGGAGGGTGGGAGGGAGGGAGATGCAAGAAGGAAGAGATACGGGAACATATGTATATGTATAACTGATTCACTTTGTTATAAAGCAGAGACTAACACACTGTTGTAAAGCAATTATACTCCAATAAAGATGTTAAAAAAAAAAAAAAGAACAAGAACAAGAACAAGGGCCGAGATGACATTTATACTCCAGGGACTGCAGAGGAGCCACCACTCCATAGGGTCTTACTGCTCCCTCTCCATCCTCATCTCCTACTATTTTACCATCTCCCTGCACACAGCCATGCCGGCTTCCTTTCCATAAGTCAGTTATGCTCAACTCTTTTCACCCGTGAGTCGGTGTACTTCTGGTTCCCTCGAAATCTTTGAGCATCTGCCCCATATTTATGACACAGGTCTCAGTTCACATGTCACCATCTTGTAGAAAAGTCACCCTTTCTGAAATGCTGCCCCCTCTGCCACGCTCTAGTTGATCATTAGGAATTATCATAATCTGTAAACGTACTTTTTAATTTGTTTACTTACTTCTTACCCATGCACTCTCTCCCTCTCCCGCAGCTGTCCATCTGTCTGCCTCTGTCTGTTCAGTTTCATGAGCACAGGGACCCTGATCACCTGTATGCTGATGGACGTGTGGATGGGATCAGGCGTAAGAGCTGTTTTGCCTCCTTCACACACATGTATTTTTTTCAGCAGATTGACATCTAAGGACAAGGCAAGGGATGCAAGAATGAATGAAAGCTGCTTCATGCAGTTGAAGACCCCAGTGTCTAATGAAAGAATCAGACCATCAAATAAGTAGCTGTTGTCTATACTGTGGACTTAATACAACCAGACTCAGTAATCTGATTGTCACTACCCTGGGAAGGAGCCAGTCACAGGCCTCGAGAAGCCAAGGAGTATTATGTTAATTCAGCTCTCTCCACAGCATAAAGAGAGAAGAATCTTCCGCACCTCTCAGCATTCTTGTTTGCTTTTGTTGTTACTCTGCTAATGTATTGGGCCAGAGGTGTGTCCTTTCTTTGGAGAGAAGCTTAAGTTTGCCAGGACCTTTCTGCTCCCACCTCTGTAAGGCCACTCTTGCCTACACCAACCATACTCCTTTTTTTCTCCTGGACTCCTGGTAGGGAGTAGAGATTTTGCCCCCAGAAGACTCTTATGTGGGTCAGACCAATACATGAATCAAATTAACTCCAAAATCACTTTGACCTCAAGGCAGAAAATTCATTCCACATTAAGGGACTCCAGCGAAAGCCCAAATTCACTGTAATAATAAAATGCCCACAGGAGATACTCTGTATTTGAGTATTAATTCTATCTCATTATCAGATTCCCAGGGAGACACTAAAACCCAAAATTACATTTCATTTTAAATTAAAGTCCAAAGACATTAAAGTCAAATTCTCTGCCCATGTGAGTTAAAATTCAAAGAAATTAAAGTCCAAAATGTAGCCTCTGAATTTCTTATTCTGCTTAATCCCAGCTGGAGGGGCTCTTAACTCCTGCATGGGGTCAGGATTCTTTTAACAGCTGCAGCCTGGGTTGGTTACTTGGGGTTTCGTGAACCCCAATACTAAATCTCTGATATGCCTCACTTCTAAAAAGCGTTAACAGGGTGCAGGCTTATCATGCACTGGCTCCCCACACACACCAAAGTCAGGAAACAAGCCAATTCCCAGTCTTCTGATTGTTACCCGGAGCAAAAGTGTGTCCGTAGAAACCAGCACTTAGTGTTTGTTGTCAAGTAGCAGAAAGTCTGTGATAGCTACGGGAAAGCGGTGGATGTAGAGCATCTTAGTTTCTGTTTCACCAGCATTTCGGTTAGTCTGTGACAGTTAGTGGCCTATGACATTTGGAAGCAGTCTCCTCACTAATTTCCTGGGTCCTGCTCTCCTTTGTGTGAGTAATTCCAGGGAGCCAGAAGCATGCTTCTGCCAGCACCCTCTCCTGGGTTTTGTAGGGCTCCAGTCGCAGTTTCTGTTCTAGTGGCAACTAAAATACCGATCCCTCTTCTAAAAGTCAGCTTAGGAGCAGTTAGGACTAGGTACATTTTCAGTTCCCTTTAGATCTTTCTATCCTGACTGTCTAGATGATTATTTCCCACTTTATATCTGGGTAATCTGTCCTTTATGATTTTAACTGTTGCTCTCCCCACCCCCAGGTAAACAAAATTACTTTTCCTTAATCTAAATCTGCTGTTGCTTTCTTTTGTTTTCCCTTCATCCACTGCTTCTGTTCTGGTAGTAAGACTGAACCACTTTTTTTTTTTTCTTTTTTCTGGTTGTACCGGATCTTAGTTGAGGCAGGCGGGTTCCCTAGTTGCAGCTCGCGGGCTCCCTAGTTGCGGCTCGCAGGCTCCTTAGTTGCGGCTTGCGGGCTCCTTAGTTGCGGCTCCAGGCTCCTTAGTTGCGGCATGCGTGTGGGATCTAGTTCCCCGAGCAGGGGTGGAGCCCGGGCCCCTGCATTGGGAGCGAGGAGCCTTAGCCATTGCACTACCAGGCAGTCCTGAGACTGAAACACTTTTTCACACCATTCTAACCCCTCTTTGTTTTCTAGAGACAGAGTGCTCCAAAGACCTTTCACAACTACAGTATGCCATTCAGTTTATATTTCTACATCAGAGTAAGAAGACAGTATCCTTGTGTTTTTTGTGGTCTTGGGAATCTCTCTAAATTTTCTCTTAGGTATGATATTTGCTGTAGGTTTCTGACACAAGCCATTTTCAAGTTAAAATAGTTTTCTAGTTTTCTGAGAATTAAAAAAATAATAGGTGCTAAGCATTATCTGATGCTTTTTCTGTGATATTGAGATAATTCTTAGTACATTAACGAGGATAATTGCCTTGTAGATTTTCTGATCAACATTAAGATGATGATGAATTTTTAAGATATGTTTAATTAATCTAATATTATTTCCAGGAATTTTGGGTGGGGTTGTCTTGGGAGGTGGTGTATGTTCATAAATAGGCCTGTTGTTTTTCTTATGCTGGTCTGTCTTAATCCTGCTTTTAGAATCAAGCCATAACAGCCTCATAAAATGAATTGGGAAGCTTTCCCTCAGTTTTTTTTTTTATTGTTTTTGAATAACTTACATACATAATAGATTACCTGTTCCTTAAAAATTTGATGGTACTTACTTGAACAGCTGTTTGGGTCTTTGACTATTTTTGTCAGTGAGTCTTTGGTATTTTCATATCTTTAAATCATTTGAATTTAAATATTTAAAGTATTGACCTTTTCAAGCTTTCTATTTATTGTGTCAGTTTTTCTCAGAAATAACCATTTCATCTAGATTTTCTATGTTTTCTATATCTGTTTCTCTCTTTTCATTCTGTTCTTTTTAAGTAGATATCTCTCTTTTTTCCTTCATCAGTCTTTCTGGAATTTTTCCATTCTATTAATGTTTACAGTGAGCCAGGTCTTGGTTTTGGTTCATCTTTTCTCTGTGTTCTTCCTCTCTAATTCACTGACTTTTGCCTGTCAGTCAAGAGGAACAAAGATAACAGTGATAGCAGGCTTCTCTCCAGAAATAATGCAAAACAGGAGTCAAAGGAATGACATCTTTAAAATACTAATAGAAAACTAGAATTATATATCCAACCAAAATATCCTTCAAAAATGAGGGCAAAATAAAGACATTTCCAGACAAACAAAAGTTGAGAGAATTTGCTGTCAGCAGAACTGTGCTATAAGAAATGTTGAAGGGTGTTGTACCAGGTGAAGGAAAAGGGTACCAGCTGGAAACCTGATTCTATACAAAGAAATCAAAAATACTGGAAAAACTAAATATGTGAGTAAGAATAAAATACCTTTATCTTCAATTTTTAATTTTTAAAAAATATCATCAGCTCTTTGAAGCAATCATAATAGCAATGTATTTGGAGGTTTATAATGTATATAGAAGTAAAACGTGTGAGAGCAGTTGCCCAAATGTCAAGTGGTGTATACAGTTGTAAGGTTCTTACATTTATGTGAAATAGTATAATATTATTTGTAGATAGACTAAAAAAGTTAAAGATCCATATTCTAAACCCTAGAACAACCACTTTAAAAAAAAAAAAGGAAAGAGTTAGTTAATAAGCCAATAGTGGAGGGAAAAAGATGGAATATTTTAAAATACGCAGCCTAAAGGAAGTCAGGGTAAGAGGAAAAAGGAAACAAAGTACATTTAGGTTAAAAAGAAAACAAATGTCAGAATGATATACTTAAACACAACTATATTGATAAGTACATTAAAACTAAATGGCTTATATATTCCAATTAAAAGACAGAGACTGTTAGACTGGATTTTAAAAAAGCAAAACTCAGTTATATGATAACTACAAGAAATACACTTTGAATATAAAGATGAAGATAGGTTAAAATGAAAGAATGAAAATGATATACCATGCAAACACATAAAAAAGGTGGAGTGGCTATATTAATGTCAGACAAAATAGACTTGAGATATACAGAGGGATATTTCATAATGATTGAAGGATCAGCTCATCAAGAAGACATAAAAACATGAACATACATTGCAAATAGTAGAACTTCAAGTACATTAAGCTGAAACTGGCAGAACTGAAAGGAGAAACAGATCTGTAATCATAACTGAAGATGTCAGCTCTCTTAGGAAATTCTAGAACAAGGAGAAACTCAGGAGTAATACAAAAACTTGAACACTGATCAATGAACTTGACAAATTAAAGTTTATAGAGCCCTGCACCCAGCAGCTGAATACGTATTCTTTACAGTACACATGGAACACTCACCGAGGCAGACCACACACTGGACCATAAAACAAATCTCAGTAAAATCGTGATAATGTTTTCTTAGGTCAGTCTCCCAAGACAAAAGAAATAAAAGCAAAAATTAACAAGTGAGACCTAATCAAACGTATAAACATATAATCAAATGTATAAACGTTTCCTTTTGCATAGGAAAGGAAACCATAAACAAAAAGAAAAGACAACCTTCCTACTGGGAGAAAACATTTGCAAACGATTTGACTGACAAGGGCTTGATTTCCAAAATATACAGACAGCTCATACAACTCAATAGCAAAAAAACAACCCTATTAAAAGATGCGCAGAAGACCTAAATAGACTTTTCTCCAAAGAAGACTGTATACAGATGGTCAATAGGCACATGGAAAGATGCTCCGCATCTCTGATTATTAGAGAAATGCAAATCAAAACTAGAATGAGGTATCACCTCACACCGGTCAGAATGTCTGTCATCACAAAGTCTACAAATAGTAAGTGCTGAAGAAAAGGGAACCCTCCTCCACTGTTGGTGGGAATATAAATTGGTGCAGCCACTGTGGAAACCAGTACGGAGGTTCCTTAAAAAACTAAAAATAGAATTACCATATGATCCGGCAATCCCACTCCTGGGCATATATCCAGAAAAGATGAAAACTCTAATTTGAAAAGATACATGCACCCCAGTGTTCATAGCAGCAGTATTCACAACAGCTAAGATGTGGAAGCAACCTAAGTGTCCGTTAACAGATGAGTGGATAAGAAGATGTGGCATATGTATATACAATGGAATATTACTCAGCCATAAAAAAGAATGAAATATTGCCATTTGAAGCAACGTGGCTGGACCTAGGGATTATCATACTAAGTAAGTCAGGCAGAGAAAGACAAATATTAGATGATAACATGTATATGTGGAATCCAAAAAATAATACAAATGGATTTATTTACAGAACAGAAACAGACTCGTAGACAGAAAAACAAACTTTTGGTTACCAAAGGGGAAAGCAGGGCGGTGATAAATAAGAGTTTGGGGTTAGCAGGTACAAAGTACTATATATAAAATAGATAAACAACAAGGATTTACTATATAGCACAGGGAAGTATATTCAGTGTTTTGTAATAACCTGTAATGGAAAAGAATCTGAAAAATAGAGAACCAAATCACTTTTCTGTATATCTGAAACTAACACAATACTGTAAGTCAGGTATAGTTCAATAAAGAAGAAGAAGAGGAAGAAGCCATGTGAAGGTGAAGGCAGAGATCTACTAGCCGGAGAACATCAAAGGTGGTCAGCACACCACCAGACGTTCAGAGTGAGGCATGGAACAGATTCTCCTTCATAGCCCTTGGAAGGAACCAATCCTGCCAACACCTTGATCTCAGACTTCTAGCCTCCAGAACTGTGAGAGAATAAATTTTGTTGTTTAAGCCACTCGGTTTCTGGTACTTTGTTACAGCAGCCTTAGGACACTAACACGATAGCCAAAGCAATTTCACAGCACGGAGTTAGAGGACTGCGCTGCTGCTTTCGTGACCTACTAGTAGGCTAATTAAAGCAGCGCAGTGTTAGCATAAATATGGGTAGATGTATAGAGAGTCCAGTACAAAGTAGAGTCCAAATATAGAGTGAATGGGGAAAAGCTAGTCTTTTCAACAAATGGTACTGGAACAATTATACATCCTTATGGGGGAGAAAGAAGAACCTTGACCTTTATCTTGCACCAAACTCAAAAGTTGATTTATAATGGAAATACGAAAGCTAGAATTATAAAACCTATAGAAGAAAACATTGTGGATGTGTTGAAGAAAGCCATAATTGCTTAGGACACAAAAAGCACTAATCATGAAAAATATTTTGATAAACTGTTCTTCACCTAAATTTAAAAGTTACGCTCTTTGAAACGCAGTTAAGAAACTGAAAAGGCAAGTCACAGACTAGGAGAAAATATCTACAGTCCTTATATCTGGCATAGGACTCACCCGTATCCAAATTATGTGAAGAACTCCTACAACTCAACAAGAAAGAGTAGCCCAGGTAGTAAAATGGGCAAAATATTTGAACAACAACCTCATAAAAGAAGATACAGAAATGGCCCATAAAAGAAGATACAGAAATGGCCCATAAGCACCTGAAAAGATGCTACACATCAGTCATCACGAAAATGCAAACAAAACCCACAATATGATGTCACCTAAAAAGTCTGACAGGACCAAGCGTTGTTAAGGATCCAGGGTCACTCAGTTGCATGGTTGGAGGGAATGTAAAATGGTACAATCGTGGTGGAAAACAGTTTGGCAGTTCCTATAAAGTTGAACATACACTTTAAAAATGACCCAGCAAGGGCTTCCCTGGTGGCGCAGTGGTTGAGAGTCCGCCTGCCGATGCAGGGGACACGGGTTCGTGCCCCGGTCTGGGAAGATCCCACATGCCGCGGAGCGGCTGGGCCCGTGAGCCATGGCCGCTGAGCCTGCGCGTCCGGAGCCTGTGCTCCGCAGCGGGAGAGGCCACAACAGTGAGAGGCCCGTGTACTGCAAAAAAAAAAAAAAAAAAGTGACCCAGCAATTCCACTCTTAGACATCACCCCAGGAGAAATGAAAACACGTGTCCACAAGAAGACATGAACACATAGTGTTCATAGCACCTCTATTCATTACAGATAAAACTGTCCATCAACATGTGAATAGATAAATAAATGGCATATTCATAATCAGAAATAAAAATAAACTACCGATACATGTAACAACATGGATGAATCTCAAAAACATTGAAAAAGAGTTCTTTTGATGTGCTCTTATTATAGTATAGAACAGACAAGATCTACCTCTAGTGACAGGAAGCAGATGGATGGTTACTAAAGCAGTGATTATAGAGGTGCACAGGAACTCTGGGGTGATGGAAATGTTCTCTATCCTGATTTGTCTGTGGTTACACAGGTGCAATTGCAGTCCCCTGTGTGTAAATGGGGACATCTCAACAAAGTTTATTTCATAAGTAAAGAAAATAGCACCCGGGGGAAAAGTGTGAAGGACAGTGTCTTCTGTTTTAGGAGTTCTTTCAGGGTTTGCAGCAGATCTCAGACTTTGTTGGCCTCGATAGGTGCTCTTGGACTTTGCGTAAATCAGGAGTCCACAACTCACTCCATGTCGGAATCACCCGAAGAGTTGGTCTAAGACACTGATGTCCAGGCTTTGCTCCCAGAGATTCTGATTGATGTGTTCTGGGGTTGGGACCACGGCATTGGTTGTCTTCGAAATCTCCCCAAGTGATTCTAATGTGGCGTCCAGGTTGTGAACCTCTGGCCTAGGCTTTTGCTCTGAGTCCTAGAGAAAGACTGAAATGCAGGTCGTGCGCTTTCTTGTTGCTTCTCGAGTAACATCCTTAATTGTTCCTCTGGTATAGCAACTCAATCGTGAAATGCCTAGTCGTAAGCGGCACAGAACAGCGTGGAAATAAATGCAGCACACAGGTAAACAATACTTATTTTTTTTTTTTTTTGCGGTACGCGGGCCTCTCACTGCTGTGGCCTCTCCCGCTGCGGAGCACAGCCTCCGGACGCACAGGCTCAGCCGCTCCACGGCATGTGGGATCCCCCCGGAGCGGGGCACGAACCCGCGTCCCCTGCATCGGCAGGCGGACTCCCAACCACTGCGCCACCCGAGAAGCCCCAACAATACTTATTTTTGTGAGGCTTAGAGTTGATTGTGGAAGGCAGAAGCCAGCAGAGGAGTATGGATGGAAATTAGTAACCAGAGGTGTACCCAGTTCATGAGACAGTCAAGAACATAGTACTAACTTAGAGCAACCCATACCTACCAGATTTCCTATGATTGCAGAAATGTATGTTTATATATTCAGACTTTGCTGAACAAACAGCTTGTGCTCTGTGAAGGATTACCATGTCCAGCCCTTTTCAAGTATGGAAGGAATCCTATGGAACCTCAAAACCAAGTGAAAATAATATTGCAGACTGCTGCCATTTCCTGTGTCCTTACTGTGTGCTGGGTGCTGTGCTGAATGCTTTCTTGTGTAAACCTTACTTTAACCCTGTGAGGTGGGCACAACTCTCTTGTTACACATAAGAGAATCTAGACTTCATGAAGCTCAGAACCCTCCACAGGTTACACAGCTAGAGGGCTGAGCTGGATTCTCTTGTAGGTCTGTCTGCCTCCAAAAGTATCCCTCTTTCCTCCGTGTGCTTGGGATGGTAATTGGTCTCACCCCATGGGCGGGCACACCCACATCTCATACAAGATGGTGCACCTCATCCAGCATCCGCCTCCATCCCCTCGAGCTTCGAGCCTTCTGAGTTGCCGTCACGCCTCTGAGAATGGCTTCACCTGTAGATCAGAGCCTTGTCCGAGCGTTGCCACACCCATGTTGGTTGTGTGCTCGCTCCAGCACAGGACTCTGCTGATCTTTGTGTGTGTGCGTTTGTTTTGAGGCGCTATGTTATGATCACATTTTCACCAGATGTTAGTTACGTTGATTCATGGGGCGTTTAAACAGGAGATGCAGTCCTGCATTGGTATTGTGCTCTTGTCTTTCTTCAGGTTTTTTTTATTTTTGTATTTAGCGTTCAGTGTGAGAGCAGACAGAATAATTGAGGCTCTGCTTTTTGGTCAACCTAATACATTTTCCTAAAGAAGCTTAGATATTAATTCAGGTTGGGCCCACACACTTTGCAGGGTGCATTCTCTGAGATTACTATTGGCTTCGGTGGGAGAGAACAGTTAGCAAATCAGTGAGTTGTCCTGCTATTTACAACTCTATTTCCAGAGGCTAAATGTTAGTTTGTTTAAGCCAGACTTACTGCCTTGTTGAGATGTGTTACATCCTGAAAGCGTTGACTGAGCTTGGCTCCTTGTTAGGAACTACAACTTGTGACTCATTCATGGTGGGTCTAGAATCAGTTCCCAACGTGTTAGGTAAAGAAACAAACAACTTCCTTGTTTCAGGAAGCACGAACAGAAGAAAGCGTGTTAATTCCCTAATTGTTTCCCCCCTCTCCTGACAGGAGCTCCATGCTGCAAGCCCAGCGGCAGCAGGAACTTGTAAAACTTGAGCTTGGTGATGACACAGAGCATCAGTCACTCCTCCTGGAGGTGTTGCATCCTGGGATTCTTTTCCCAGTGACCGTAACCTGTGTTCACTCTTCAGTGTATATTGTGTGTTTGTCATGATGCCACTGCTGTCCTCGTCTAGAATAGTTCACTTATGTTATCAACATTTAATGAATTTCTATAAAAAATTATCTAATATCATTTCATAATGCAGTGGTGTGAATGAGAAATATTTATCTTAGGAAAGCAGATCCCTCAGTTCAGGCATGGCTCTAGTGTAACCATGATTTTCAAGATCTCTCTAATTCACCCTTACTGCCTGCTTTAAAATGTCAGTTTTTAGCCTGTGATTTTATTTCCTTTACCCATTTAACATATCTGAGAAGTCTACTCCCCACACCGAAAACAAGATGTTTTTCTTGCACTGAATAAGAGATCCTTAATACTTTCTCACTTACAAAAAAAAAAGTGGTTTTTGAAAATACATCTACAGTTTTGCCTCATACACAGTCGAATTGTGACTCGGCTTTGTGGAAGTTATCCTCCAGTTTTCCTCGTGCTTTTCTTGGGAGCCAGCCCTGAACTCCTTGCCCCAGCCAAGTGAACTTCTTTCAGTTCACAGCACGAAATTGCCAACTACGCCGTCACCCCTGTGGCCCTGTATTGAGTCTTCACTGAGTGCTAGTCAGCACGGTAATCCGTGCCATTCTCAGTCACCCTGTGAAGTAGGTCCTATCATCCCCATTTGACAGGGGAGAAAACTAAGTCTTAGAGGGTAAATGACTTGCCCAAAGCCACCAGCTCAGAAGTGCTGGAGGGCCAGACTCTGCCCCCAGCGCCGGCTGTGCAGCCCTCGCTCTTCATCCCTGCACCGCCGCCTCCCGGTTCCTGGAACACCACATGTTCCTTCTGATGTCCCAGCTCTTGCGTGTGCTCTTCCCCCTGCCCGGAGCGTTCTCCACAGCCCCTTTATTTCTGTGTTTAATTCCTGTTCGTTGTTCTCACCGTGAGCTAAAGATCACCTCTGCAGGGAGGCCTTCCCTGGGAGCCCCATGCTATGTGGTCCCCTAACAACATCAAATACCCAGCTCCTCTGGCGTGGAGATGCACCCACGTTCCAGAAGGGTCTAGATCACACGTTCGCAAGGAGCTGGTGAGAGTCCACGGCTGTTCTTGCGCTCTGTGCCGGGCAGCAGGCATGGCTCCTGTCCTGGGTCTCTCCGCTTCACCCCGAGACAAGTGCATGTGGTAGGAGCCCTCCTCTCCCATTTGCAGGCTTCGTTGTTAGCACCCTCATCCTGCGGGTGGGTGCAGGGCTGATTATTGGACAAGTGGGGGTGTGAGGGTTGCATGGAGAAGCTTTGGATACAGTCTCAGGTGGGGCCACTACCAGTATGGCCATAAAGTTTCCCTCTGTGCCTCTCAAAAACATGAGGTCCAACCCTCAGTAGTGGGCTAACCCTCCATGCCAAAGCTTCTCAGACTATCTGTGATGAAGAACTAGCTATCTTTTCCCCAAACCATCCTGGACCAATATGTTTATAAAAGATAATATAAATGAATTACTAGAAAACAAAAAACAATTTTAAGACATAGAAAATTCAAGCCCAAATTTTATTATAAGATTCAGCAAACATAGCATAAGTATGTTAAATTGCTGGCACAGTTTCTCACTCTTTCACACACTTTCTTGCAGACTGACAGTGCTCTCCAGACCTCACTTTGAAAAGCACTTGTTAGTTTAAGTGGCCATGGGGAGAGTACCTAACTTTTGAGCCTCAGTTTCTTTGTCTGTAAAATGGAACCAGTAATACTTACCCTGGCATTGTCAGAATTAAGGGAAGTCATTTAAGTGTCTGTCATTGCCTGGTAGATGCTGGATGTCTGTTAAATAGCAGTTCATTAACCACCTTCCAGTGCCTCGGGAAATTTATAGGAATTAGATTTCTTCTCTTCTTTCCTGCCTTCAGCAAGTCTCTGTATCACAGCCAACTGGAGATCTGGTTTCTTTCAGTTGGACCATGGTGGTTAGAATCCTTAAGTCATGTTGGGAATGTTCATTGCTACTGGCTTGTCTTTGCTTCTGTGCCTTTTCAGTAAACAGCTAGGAAGTAAACATTTTTTAGAAAGAAAAGAGAAGAATGTATCATGAGTTCATGCTAGTATTTCTAATTGAAATGTAAACTACTTTGATTTGATACTTCTTTTTTATGCTAAGAATCTTGGTTCCTAATGACATAAATTACCCATTTTCTTTAAACTAGATCTAGGAATGAGGGTTCAGAATGCTAATCCCAGTGTTAATGGTGCTGAGACGACCTCGTGCAGCTGTGGGACTGCAGTTCCATCTGAGCTCAGGACACAGCTCCCTGGGGACGTCCCATCAAAATACTGTTTCAGTTCTGTGAAGTAATTGTCTTTGTTTCACATGTTGTCGGATTAATTTGTTTCCATTTTCTGTTTTTATAACTTTATAAATTCATTTCTTCAGAATTGAGCTGTAATCGACATATAACAGTATGTTAATTTCAGGTGTACGACATAATGATTCAGTATTTGTATATATGGTGAGATAGTCACCACAGTAAGTCTAGTTACATGTATTATAAACTTAATTTCAAAAATTTCATAAAACATATACAGGATCCCAAAGTCAAAATTGTACGACCGGGTACATTCACAGAGGTCTCACCTCTGTTCCTGTTTCGTCCACTTCAGTCTCTGCTTTGCTCTGTAAATAACCATTATTAGTTTTTTATTTAACCCTTCATTTTTTTTAATATAAAAAATCATCTGTTTCTCCTCCTTTATTACACAAAAGCTTCACATATAATCCTGTTCTGCACTCTGCTTTTTTCACTTACCATTGTATCCTGATATCTCCATAGCATTACGTTAGTGATCGTGGTTTATTCAACGAGCCTATATCGATGGATGCTTGAGTTGTTTACAGGATTTTTCTTGTAAATTGTGCTACATTCAACATCATTACTCCTCAGAGCAATGCAAATCAAAACCACAGTGACGTACCACTTCACATCCACTAGGGTGGCTAAAATAAAAGACAGTGTTACCAAGGATGTAACGAAATTGGAACCCTCATACATTGCTGGTGGAATGTAAGATGGTGCAGCCGCTTTGAAAAACAGTCAAGCAGTTCCTCAAAATGTTAAATATAGAGTTACCATATGACTAAACAATTCCACTCCTCGGTATATGGCCAGAGAATTGAATACATATATCCATTCAAAAATAGGTACATGAAAGATTGTAACAGCGTTATCATAATAGCCAAAAGTTTGAAACACTTCAAATGTGTGTCAGTGGATGAATGGAAACTGAAATACATATGCAGACATTAGAATATTATTATTCAGCATGCTGATACATGCTTCAACATAGATGAACCTTGGAAGCATTAAGGTAAGTGAAAGAAGCCAGTCACATACTGAATGAGTCCATGTGTATGAAACGCCCAGAATAGGCAAACCCATAGATACAGAAAGTGGGTTAGTAGTTGCTAAGGGTTGGAGAGAGGGAGAAATAAGAGTGACTGCTGATGGGAATGGAGTTTAAAAATTCTCTTTTAAAACTCTCTTGACAAGGCAAGGTCTTGCCCTGTCAGCCCAGTTTAAAAACTCTCTTGGGGGTAATGAAAACGTTCTAAGATAGTGGTGATAGTGAGACAGCTTTGGGAATATGCTAAAATCCGCTGAATTGTATATAAATGGGTGAGTTTTATGGTATGTGAATTATACCTCAATAGAAGTCTTATAGAAGTGTAAGCTGTGCTGAAGTAAATAACCTTGTACAAACATAATTCCATGTGACACTGTATTTTTGATCCTAGAAATGGGATTACTGGGCCAAAGAGTACATAACACATGTGATTTTGCTGCGTATTGTCCAGTTGCCTCCCATAGGGATCGTGCCACTTCGCATTCACTCCAGCAGTGTCTGAGGGTGCCGTTTCCCGTCACCTTACCAGCAGCGTGTGTTGTCACACGTGGTGACTCGCGCTTCTGGCAGCTGAGAAATGGTATCATAATTTGCCTGCATCTCATCAGGAGCACAGTTGAGCAGATTCTGATATCTCTGTAGTCCATCCGCATTTCTTTTTTTCTGTGCCATTTATGTTCATGTGTTTTATCCATTTATCTGTTGGATTGTTGGTCTTTTCTCAGTTTCTACAAGCTCTGTATATATTAAAATATTAACCCTTTACCTGTGACATCTTTCAGATAATTTTTACAGCTTTCAATTTGCCTTTTTTAAAAATGTAGTCAAATTTTAAAACCTTTCTCTGTTGCTTCTGGATTTTGAGCTGTAGTTAGAGATGTTTTCCCTGCTTCTGGCTTAGAAAAAGAATTCACTTACCAATAAACTGAGACTCACTTGTAGTATATCCTGGTGAATAATGTTAGGAAGAGATCCACTTTTATACGTTTTAAAGAAATTTTATTGAAGTATAGTTGGTTTGCAGTGTTGTTTAATTATACTTTTTTTTTCCTTTATTTTTGATCTAACTTTTTCAGCCATATGCATACACATATCCCCTCCCTCTTGGACCTCCCTCCCACCCCACCCCCATCCCACCCCTCTAGGTCGTCACAGAGCACGGAGCACGGAGCTGAGCTCCCTGTGCTGTACTGCAGGTTCCCACCAGCTATCTGTTTTACACATGGTAGTGTATTTATGTCAAAGCTAATCTCCCAATTCATCCCAATTATACTTTTTTATATGGCTGTCCAGTTGCCCGACATTTTTGAGGAAGGGTGAAAGGAAAAAGTATCACTTTTTGTTTATGTCTGTTTTTAAATATTTCTGGATTGATATAGGTGTTTCAGGTAATTGCACAAACAGTATAATTATAGCAGGGAGTAAGGAAATAAAAAAGGAGCAACAGATCACCTATAATCTCCAGCCCTTCCCAGGCTGTTTCAGCGTGTCAATTTGTCTTCTCTGTTCTTCGTAGGTGAACGAGCTGGATGGCATCGCCCTGATCCTGGACAGCTGTAGCATCGATGACAAAAACCCCTGTATCCTTGATGTGACTCACAAGCGTTAGTTCACCCTCGGGGGCCTTAGCGGAACAAGGCCCTTGCCTGGTATTCATCCAGGAGGCAGCTGGCTGGCTTTCTTGGTGGCCCGTTCCTAAGAACTAAGCCACGTTCTCAGGGTTCGGGGCTGGAGGGTCCCTCCTGCGGTCTGTGCAGTGTAGTGAGCTCAAGTTTTCGAGGTGACTAGGACATTCTGAACCAGCCTTCTGCTACAGAGTGCCTTAAGACTCTGAGGCAGAAGCTCGTCCATGGCCCCTGTGTTCGCTGCATGTCACTGATGTCACCTTTCCAAACACTATGTGTCCCTGGAGTAAATGTGAAGAAGCTTACGTTTTTTTCTGTGGAGATTTGAGGTATCCAGTCCTCTGGAAGAACCATTCCAGAGGCCTCTGAGACCTCAGGAATGGGGAGAAACGTTTCAGTGGCTCCGGATTCTGGTTTTGGTTGGGTACGGTCTTGCGACCCTCTGTTAGTGATGCTGGGGGCTCTGGCTCTTGCCCTTACCTGGTTTGACCACCCTTCTGGAAGGTGTTCTGCAGGGAACTTGCTTCTTCCCCCGCACTCCACCAGCCAAGGTCTTGCCCTGTCAGAAACTGATCTAGTACAGTGATGAGGAGCCAGGGACTGGGTACAGCCTGCTAAGTTTGAGAGGTAATCTGATTAACTTCAAGACCTTCCCTGGTGAGAATCCAACTCAGCCCAGTCCCTTGCCCTGGCTACTGTGTGGCCTTGTGCCTATTGCAGGTGGGGGGCAGGGGTGAATAAGGCCATTGCAAGGACTTTGAGACTGTAACCCTATGGGAGACCGAGGAGGAGGGGAATTCTATTTTTAAGATGCTCACTGTGGTTTCTGTCAAGAAGAGAAAAGGAGCTGATGAAAATCATGTGTTTCAAAGTAAGTAGATTGAGAAATGCTTATTATTTGTGCTAAAGATACTGTCATTTGTCTGATTAGCAATAGAAGAAAATCTCCTATTTTAAAGAGCATGATAGCTTATAAGCTCAGTCAGGGAAAGACAAATAAACAGCCTCAGAAGACTTTTTTGTTCAAGGTAAAACACAGTCGGTTCACTGCATTGCATTATGGTCAGGCACCACAGGCTGTGCTCATTGGAGAGTTTTGAAATATTTTAGCCCCAAAAAAGGAAAGGAAAAAGAAGAAAGCTTTCTGTCACAGGAAAGCAGTAAAAGAACGTTCAGGTGTAACTGCAGGTGTTGCATTTCCTGATGAAAAAGATGATTTATTGAGAACAAAGAAATTCACCCAGCTTTACTCTTATATTCCCTGAATTGACCTTCTAGTGAGAAAAGGTTTTTATTGCTAATCTTTGGCCTTTAGCAAAGACCAAAAACTTAAAAGGCTGTTGCACACAGCACATCATAGTTCTGCAGATAGGCTGCATGTGGCTCATGCTTACAGAGTCTTCTATGTTGGCATCCTCCTTGCCGGATATTCATTCATTCATTCATTCACTTCTTTCAGGCAACATTTATTGAGTCCTTACTGTGGATTTACATACATGACAACACTGTGAAGCAGATACTGTTATCCTTATCCGCCCTATTTGTGAGTGAGAAGATAAACTGAGAGAGCCTTAGTGACTTGTCCTGAAGGTCAGACCCAGAATTTAAACTTGGTGTGTACCTGATTCTTAGCTGCTTTCCTAAACTGCCTCCTTGTAAGTCACTGGGAGGGAACAGAACACGTACAGAGAAAGCACAGTAACATATTCACGTAGTGGAGAAATTACTAAGAATTATAAATTGAAAAAATATAGATGGACAATCTACATAGATAAATGTTTTTTTAAATGATAATTAATGAAGCATTGCAAGCTTCCAGAATCTCCTTTAAATTGTCAAGAAGAGGCAAAATGTTACATGTTTCGTGTTATGTACATCTAGTAACTCCTTGGACTTTTGTTTATAAACCTACTAGATTTTCAAGACGTACAAAATACACTTAACAAGATATGAGACACATACCAAAATATGAGAGCAAAGGGAGAATGATGGCTGAATGGTCAGAAATGAAGAAGTATTATAGCCTCGGGATTCAATTTTTAGATGTGAGCCATAAGTTAAAACCTGGCCTCCCTAGTAGCCAGAGCAAATAGGGCCATAATACAGATCACAGGGTAAATCCGCCCCATGTTCCTCCTCCACACTGTTTCTCAGCTCCTGCTCTCAGGCAGGTTTTCCCAACAATTATTTAATTTCCCTGACCTTGCCTCCTTACCTCTCACTCACTCCCCCACCCCCATTCATATGTTTTTTTTCTTTCCTATATTTTTTATTCATCAAAATAATAAATCTGTTTGTTTTTTTTTTTTTAATGCCAGAAGGTGTAGAATGGGGGAGTGAGTTCTCTGGCTCCACCCTCCACACTTTGCAGTTCACTCTCTCGGCTCTTTCTTCTAGTAGTTGCTTTTCTGTAACTAAGTAATATGCTTCGCTGCTGTTTCTTGATATATCACATCTTGATGTTACCTGTTTACTTTGTTATGACACTAGGATTTAGCTCTTGTATACCACCTCCTCTCCTCCCTCCCTCATGCTCCCGCTATAGTTACGATCCCATTTGCTCTGTTGCCTGCATGACTGGTGAGGCTGAGCATCTTCTAAAATGTTTATTTACCATTTGGATTGTGTGTGTGTGTGTGTGTGTGTAAAATGTGCTTGATCAAAACCTTTTGCCCATTTTTTCATTGGGTTATCTTTTTATAATTTGTTTGTAATAGATCTTTATATATTCTAGATAGAAGTTCTTTGTCAGCTACATGTGTTGCTAATATTTCCTTTCCCTTGTTCTATGACTTATCTTGTCATTCCCTTTATAGCTTTTTTTTTTTTTTAATTAACAGAAGTTCTTAACTTTTAGTCAAATTTATCACTTTTTCTTTATGGTTAGTTTTTTAGGTGTGTATCTTGTTAAAGAAATATTTTCATACCCTCAGGTCATGATGATAATCTGTATTATCTTCTGAATACTTCATATTTTTATCTTTTTATTTATTTTTTAAAATTTTATTGGAGTATAGTTGCTTTACAATGTTGTGTTAGTTTCTACTGTACCGCAAAGTGAATCAGCTATACGTATACATATATCCCCTCTTTTTTGAATTTCTTTCCCATTTAGGTCACCACAGAGCATTGATACCTTTTATATTTAGGTCTATAGTTCACTTGGAGTTGATTTTTTTGTATGGTGTGAGTTAGGGGTCTATTTCTATGTTTTTCCATATGGACACGCAATTATCCCATCCCAGTTATTGAAAAGAACACACATTGTCTACTGTAATGCCAGTCGTATCGTAAGTCAGGTGTCCATATATGTGTGAGTCTGGACTCTCTTTTCCTTTCCATTGATCTCTGTGTTCTATCCCTGTACCACTACTATGGTGTTAAGTACTGTCACTTTCTAACATATCTTGATATGTCGAGTGAGTCCTTCCAGCTTGTTTCTTCTTTTTTAAGAGTATTATGGCTATTTTTGGTCATTTGTATTTGCCCATAAAAAATTTTAAACCAGCTAGTCACATTCTATACATTCACACTTGTGAGTTTTTGTGCACACGTGTGCTTACACACATGTACACACATGAAATCACCACCAACAAAAACAGTGTAAAATCCCCACATGTTGAATTACTCATTGAGATTGCTTTGGCTAAAATCAATGTAATGAGAATTGACATCTGAGTCTTCTAACCCATGAACATGGTATATCTGTCCATTTATTTAGGATTATTACTTTTCAGCTTTTATTCCTCTCTGTGTATTTTTATAGCTTCTTTGCGTGGATTTTAGTATGTATTATTTTGGTTATCATGCATTTCAAGTGTTTTCTAATTTCTATTATGTTTTTTTTTTGACCCATGGATTATTTAGAAATGCATTTCTTAAATTCTGAACAAATAAGAATTATCTTTTGGAGATTGATTTCTAACATAAATTCATTATGATCAAAGAGCACATATTGATGTTCTTTGTCCTATGAAATTTATTAAGACTTGCTCGATGACCCAGTGTATGGTCAGTTTCTGCAACTGTTGTGTGTGTGCTTGGAAATCACATCTATTCTCTAGTAGTGGAGTACAGTTTTTTTAGGTCAAGTCTGTAAAATTTTTACATTTTTAGTGATATTTTTGTCTACTTTGGTTTATTGGTTGTGGAGAGAAATGTTTTAAAATACCAGCCTACGATTATAGATTTCTCTAAATTTCTCCTTTTAGTTATATAACATCTTTCTTTATATATTTTGAGACAACATTATTAGACTAAGGTGTATAACAGGTCTTGAAAAATATCCCTGTTGTCACTGTAAAGTGACCCTCTGTATCTCTCAAAATGCTTTTTGCCTGTTACTAATACAGCTACTTTATCTCACTTTTGGTTGGTATTTACATGGTATAAACCTTTACAGTCCTTTTATTTTCAGTCTTTCTGTGTCAGAGGTGTTTGTTGTAAACAGCATAGTTGATTTTTTCTTAATCTAGTTTCTTTGCCTTTTATCTATTGCATTTAGCCCGTTTATATTTACTGTAATTACTGATGTGTTTGTATTTAAGCTACTCTGGTTTGCTTTCTATTTTATTTTATTTTTCTCTCTTTCTTTTGGATTGATTGTTTTATATTGTTCAATGTTTATCTTTTTCTGGTTTAAAAGTTTTTAATTCTTTTTTTCTATTCTGTTAATAGTGCCCTGGGAAATTACAACATGCATCCTAGACTGAGGAAAATCTAATGTTTTTCAGACCTTTACCCCCTTCCCAGATAATACAGGACCACTCAGCACCCCCCAATTTATATGCTGCTGTTGTTATATATTTTTATTCTATTTTTACAACTCTGTAAGATGTTATTATCGTAGTTCTATAACGTCAGTGTTCATTTAGATCTATCCACATTTGTACTGCTTTCCTGCCTTTCACCCCTTCTTATAGCTTTGTCTGTCCGCCTGGGATCATTTTCCTTCGGCCTGAAGTCCTTCTTTCAGAATTTCCTTTAAAGTGGGTTCATGGGTGAGGAACCATATGAGTTTGTTTGAAAATGTATGCCTCATTCCAGCATTTTGTTGTGATAGCTACAGGATCTCATTGTTGTAATATGTATACTTTGACTTAATTCTAGTATTTCCAGCATGGTATCTGCACCCTCTGCATCTGGTATCCTCCATGCCAGAGTGTCTCTACTTTACCCTTTTTGTTGGATGGATTTGGGACATAATCTAGAAGGAGAGTCAACAAGACTTGGTGACACTTCAGAGGCGGGAGAATAAAAAAGAAACAGCATCACAGGTGACTCCCAGGTTTCTGACCTGAGCAACTAGATGGATGGAGTTATTCCCACATTTATTGAGAAAGGGAATAATTTCAAAGGAGAATATAGACAGATGAATGTGTTCATAAGCTTCATCATTTGCCTTTTGTCACCAGTCACCTCTGAATTTTCAGAGTCAATGGATGCTTTGCAGTTCTCATCATATTAAAACTCAGTTCAACAGATCTCATCACTTCCTCCTTAACATAACACGTTTTTCTTTCATGATGGTACCTCCTCTTGTTTTTTTTTCACGTCTTCCTGGCTCCTTCTCCTTATTCTCTGTTGTTTCTCCCTCTTCTACACGACTTTTAAACGTTGGAGTTCTCCTGGACATTCCAGAGCTCAGGCTCTCTCTTCTCACTCTACGTTTTCTCCCTAAAGAATCTCACCCATTTATTCCTTTATTCGTTTATTCATTCAATGCTTATTGAACACCTTTTATGTCCCAGACACTATTCTGGGCCCGTGGAATGACAGGGAATCCTGTAGGGAGGCTGTTGACATCATGCAGGCAGGAGATGACAGTGGCCTGGGTCAGGCTGGTAGCCATGGAGATGGGAGATGAAGTTGTATTCTGGGTATTCTGAAGGCTTTAAACATCATCTGTTCACCTTTGTCTACCAGATGTAACCTCTAGACAGACCTCTCTTCTGAGTCTCAGGCGTATGTCTCTGACACCCTGCTTAACATTTTGCTTGCATATCTTACTGACATCCCAAGCCTAGGATGTCCAAAGTTAACCTATTAGTATCTCTGCAAAATTCTCCCCTGTCTTTTTCAATAAATGTGGGAATATCTCCATCCATCTAGTCGCTCAGGTCAGAAACCTGGGAGTCACTCATGATGCTGTTTTTTACTCTCTTGCCGCTAAAGTGTCACCAAGTCTTGTTGATTCTCCCTCCAGAATACATCCCAAATCCCCCCATTTCCCTTCATCTCCACTGCTACCATCCGGTCCATACGCACCTCACCCCTGGCCCGGATGTCAGCAGTAGCTTCCTAACTCATCTTTCAGTTTCTGGTTTTGTTGTGTTGCGGTGATATTTATTCCCCATCCATTCAGTGCAGTCTTTTAAAACCAAAATAGGGCCATACCTCTCTGCCTCTTGACTCTCCCTGCCCCACACCATCCCTCATAAACCTGCCCATTTACGAAACCTCCAAGCCTGTCCATTGTCCTGAGAATAAATCCACAGGCTCCAGCACGTCCTGAGAGGTCCTGTGTGGTCTTGCCTACCTGCCTTTTCATTTACCTCCAGAGCGCTCTTCCTTTTTTATTTTTTCTTTTGCCCTACCCAGGTACGTGGGGACTTTCTTGCCTTTTGGGAAGTCTGAAGTCTTCTGCCAGCGCTCAGTAGGTGTTCTGTAGGAGTTGTTCCACGTGTAGATGTATTTCTGGTGTATCTGTGGGGAGGAAGGTGATCTCCGCGTCTCACTCTTCCGCCATCTTGAAGCTCCTCCCGGTCTCCCTTTTCTAGCATTCCCCAGAGACTCTTCGTTTTTTGTGTCTCAGATCTGTCTGATTTCTCACCTCAAGGCAGTCGTTAATGCTCGTCTCTCAGCCTGGACTCTCTCCCCTGGCTCAGTCCTCCTCGTCTCCATGTCCACCTTCCTCGTCTCTTCCTCAGGGAGGCCTTGCCAGTTGACCCCTCCTAGAACCTGCTCTGTTCCTTCAGCTTATCACAGTCTGTAACTGGATGAATATTTGTGCATTTATGTCTTAATTACCCTCTAGGCCAAGGCCCATATGGCAGGGGCCATTTTTTCTGTTTTTCACCTAAGTATAATATGTTGCTGTCAGGTGCATAGTAAATGTCCAATAAATATTTCTTAGATGGGTAGGTGACAGAGTAAAACAGTGAACAAATGCATGAAAAAGCAGCAGCTTGAGGAAGGGGTGTGTGTGTGTGTGTGTGTGTGTGTGTGTGTGTGTGTGTGTGTGTTTGGTGGGTGAGGGGTGGTTCAAAGCACAGGAGAAATTTCTCCCATGGGTTTGATGATTCTCTTGTGAATTGAATAAGCGTGGTTTGGCAGTGATACTATTTCAGCTTGGTTTGGTTTAACCCCTTCTAATAACTCACACCAGTCAAGCTTTCATTGAACTTTAATTTCAGTATTTTGTGTTAAAAAGCAATAGATATTTCGGATATGCCTAGGCTAGGAATCAGTGCAGAGATAGTAAACGTCAGTTAACAAAAATACCTCCGTTCTCTGATCACCCCGCCTGGACTGGCTGCGTCCGTGTACTCACGCGTCCTCCACGGGGTGGGTGGGAGTGAGGGCTCGTGTTACCTTAGGGTAGTAGTCCTTGTTCCCCGTGGGCAGTCTGTGGTTTGGACCTTATGAAAGACTTCCTCTTTACTTGGGGATTAGGAATTTCAAGGTGGCTGAAAACTCTCCCAGGCTGAGAACAGGGCTAGGAGGCTTACTGTCCCATCTCTTGGAGGTGGCTTCTAGAGACTGACTGGGGTTTCTAGTTCCAGGGAAAAGACAGCATCTCAAAGGGGTGCTTCACCCCAAAGGACAGCGCTCCGCGACGGCTGCTGCGTCAGGGACACAAGACCAGCTGTTCACTCGCCGGCTCCCTTGCGGAGACCCGCAGTAATGACACAGTAGCAGATGCCATCGGAAAATTCCAGCTCCGCTACCACAGGGTCCATTTCTTATTTGTCATTTATTGTGGCAAGTGGGATTTTTTATTGTTGTTGTTTCCAAATAGAAACAGCTGAGCTTTATTTGAAATGTTTTCCCTTGATTCTCTTTTGATCTATGTTTTGATCAGTTGTCCTTGATGTGGGTTTTTTTTTTATATTGTTTTTATTGGAGGGGGAGGGGACAGGGATAGGATGAGAGTCTAAACAAGGTTGGGGTTTTTTTCTGTTCTTTCTTTTTCTTCCTTTCTGTTTCCTTCTTTCTTTTTTTATTGAAAGCCCTCATTTGTAAGTTTTACTTGTGTACGGAAATGTAACTGTTTATAGGAATAGTAACCAAACAGCATTTCCCCAGTGATCTCGTGTTCGGGAAGTATGGCATAGTGGCAAGACCATCGGTTCTGGGGCTAGACAGATGCAGATTCTGCCCCTTCTTAACCTCTAAACACTTCACTTAAACCTCTGTTGTGAGTTTTAGCTTATTTATCTAAAATGGGACCTATCCCCGCAGGGTTATGGTGAATGTGAAAAGTCATCATGTTTGCAAAGTGCTCAGCCTATAGTTTCTCAACAAGTAGATGTTCTCGTACAAATATCCTGTTACAGCTGTTAATGCCTAGGAGAAAGGTGTATTTTCATCTGTGACTGCACTGAGTCAGTGGTAAAACTGAAATAATAATGATAATAATATCACAGGACAGAAGAGAGAGTCCTCAAACAGATTAACACATGCCCAACAAAGGCGCCCCTGTAGCTGAGCAGAAAAGGATGGTCTTTTGGGGGGTTTTGGGGTTTTTTTTTTTGGTCTTTTTCCATAAATGGTGCTAGACCGATTTAATATCCGTAGGGGGGAAAATGCCTACCACCCCTGCCTCTTCCCATTCATGAACATTAATTCAAGATGAATCAGAGACCTTAATGTGAAAGGGAAAACACAAGAGCTTCTAGAAGGAATCATAAGAGAATACGGTTCTTGTCTTAGAAGAGGCAAAGATTTCATAAACAAGGCATCAAAATTATAACCGAAAAGCGCTAACTGTAAGAGAAAGACTTTGAAAAGGTTTGTGCATTGTATATATCTGACAAAGGACTCATACCCATAATAAATAAAGGACTCCTGCAAAACAACAAAGAAAAGGTAATTCCGTTTTTAAGAATGGACAAAAGACCCGTGGCATTTCACGAAAGAGGAAATCAGATAGATGGCCAGTAAATGTGTGAGAAGGGCTCAGCGTCATCGTTCATCAGGGAAGTGCAAATTGAGCCCACAGTAAGGAGCCCACCAGAATGGCTCGTAAGAGGACTGACAGCACCCAGTGACGGCAAGGATGTGCAGCAGCCTGAACCTTAGTAAACCGATGGTGGAGACGCCAACTGTTTTTTTTTTTTTAACAAAAGCCTCTCTGTTGGGAACTGTTATTTTACAGATGAGAGAAGTAAAGCTCCGAGAGTTGGTTCCCTGACTGCAGCTGGTCCGGGCTCTCCCAGCTCCTGAGTGGCAGGACCAAGGTGCGAGCCCAGGATTGTCTAGTTCAAGTGTCTAGACTTCCTTGCAGGTGCTTCCTTCACTCCCTCACAGTGTTTCTTCCAGTCTCCCTTTCCTGGGGGACATGTGGGCATTCAGATGGGTTGGATGCAGCCTTGAGTTAATTAATCCTGTTGTGTCTAGCACGTGGTACCCACTCCTCTGCTTTGGCCTCAGGTAATAATCGAGGTAGATACCTAAGCCCTGAGGTGGTAGCCGCCTTGGAAAACAGGTACCTCTGCCATGGCCAACTCCTTCCTCTTCTAAGACTTGAGCATGTGTGTCTTCCTCCTGGAATTTTCCCACAGTCCCCCTTAACTGAGCCCGAGTCCCTCGTCTTGATCTTCTGCAGATCCGTTGTGTTACCCCTGCCACTCTGTGAACATAGCACATGGAAACACCTGGATACGTAACTCTTGCCCTCTAAAAAAGTCTATTCTAGGCGGGATCTGTATCATATTGCACACCCCACATTGGACCCTGTGTGTTACCACAGTGTGTCCCAAAGCATTTTTTTTTCTGCAGTATCTTAAATAGCTATTATATGAGGGAAGGCTTCTAAATAATACATATATGTAGGACCTGTGTTAAGCAGGTGTCTCTCTTGCAGGGCACCACAGAATCTTTACTGTTCTCATATGCGTTTTGGAAACTCTGGACTACAGTGCCACATCTTGGGGAATGCAGGAATTATAGTATAAACATGGAGACGCGTTCCATTCTATACTTTTTCTTCATGAGGAGTCTAGCTTGTGACTGCGCCTGCCAAGCAGCCACCAGAGGGAGGCGTTCAGGGAAATGCCTTAAACATTTCAGAATGGCACAGCTGGCTAAACTTGATGTTGTTTATAAAAGGCATCCGTGAATTTCCACACCGGAGAAGTACTTATGCGGTATGCACAAAATGATACGTTTCTGCTTTTAATATCTTACTGTGCCCATCCTAACGTTCAAAGCAGAAATCTTTCTGCTGAAATCAGTCTTTCCTCCTCCTCCGGAGGGGAAGGACTATCTTCTATTGACTTCTGTGTCCCCAGCATTAAACAGCTGGTGAACCTTCAGTGATCATTTGTTCAGTTGTTGAGCTGACATTAATTAAAACTAGAAAACCTCTTAATGCTGTTTGGCTTTCAAAAGGTAAACTTTGGGTTTGGCTTCCCAGTGATTTAATTTGGTTTTTTAAAGCCTCTCATTGATTCTCTTACCCTCACCTAGTGTGATTGAAGATGTGCAAACCAAATCTTTCTCCCCGTCCAAAGCAAACAAGTGCACACACGACTTCGCAGGTTAGCGGAGGCCTCCCTGGGACCCTGTGTGAAGCAAGTCAGTGAGGGGCTATGGGTGGGCGATGCTCAGGTGCCACTCCCAGGCTGAGGAGAGCGTAACACGCTGCCACCCTGCACCCCACACACGCTCACACAGATGCAGGCCAAGGCGTCATCTAAATAGACCCGTTCAGGGGCTCCCCTGGTGGCGCAGTGGTTGAGAATCTGCGTGCCAATGCAGGGGACATGGGTTCGAGCCCTGGTCCAGGAAGATCCCACATGCCACGGAGCAGCTAAGCCTGTGTACTACAACTGCTGAGCCTGAGCTCTAGAGCCTGCGTGCCACAACTACTGCAGCCCGAGCGCCTGGAGCCCGTGCTCTGCAACAAGAGAAGCCACCACAATGAGAAGCCCGCGCACCACAACAAAGAGTAGCCCCCAATCGCCACAACTAGAGAAAGCCAGCTCACAGCAACGAAGACCCAACACAGCCAAAAAATTTTTTTAAAAGAGTCAAAGAGCACAAACCTGATGGATTTGACTATATAAATAAATAAACAAACGTGTTCAGAATGAAAGAGGGAAGAAGCCCTGTTATACGTAGCAACTACGGTATCCTAGCAACTCGTTCCCCAGGGCCCGAAGCCGAAAGTTGGAGGAGTGGGATGTCATATCTTGCAGGAGGCTCTCACAAAAGTGGACTCTGTTTCCTTGTTCAGGTGTTTCGGCAAATAGTCCCAACTCTTTTAAAATGAGACTAAAATACTTCAGGTTGTACTCCTTCAGATGGTGTCTACTTAGCTCTTAGTTGTGTGCTTCTCGTTTTCTTACATCCCTAAGATCATAGCGGCTAGAAATGAAAACTATTGTCAGCACGCTGAAACGTTCGCATGTGAAGGCTGCCGAGCCGCGCGTGTTTCCTACGCGCACGGAGAGGCCAGAGTGCGTGGTGTGCACACCTGCCCGCTGACCTCAGGCCTGCGCACTCGCCTGGGCTCTGGGTCGGTCTTGCCAAGCCTGCCTCGCTCAGCTGTCCCCGTGCCTCTCGGAGGTCAGAACGCATCCGGTCCTGCTCTATCTTGTTTACTTGCATGGAAAGCACAATTGCTTGAGGTTTATTGTCACGTAAGGTAGAAAATGGGAGTCTGTCCTTTTCCAAGGTGAGGTGCCTGGCGTGAACTGCGTCACCCTTGCTCCCACTCAGCCTGGGTGGGGACGGGGCAAGGCGCCCTCACACCAGAAGTAGTGAGACAGGGTCCTCGGAAGCTGCTCCCTTCGACTCCCTGGCTGCCACTTTAGCCACCTGGCTTTGAGGTGACACTGTGTTTTCTTAATTTTACTATCAGTGTTTTAAGTGCCGCCATATAAAATTAATTTCAAACCAGAAACAAAGCTTTTGCGAACATTTGTTGCCATTAATTTTTGTTCTTAAGGATCCACTCCTGTGGCTGATTGATTTAACAAATGCTGTCTGATGAGCGAAACTTTAGGGAAAGAACGTCGCTGGGAAACCACGTTAGAAATAACTCGCTTAAATGATTTCGCGTTAATAGTCTTCCGTGGCAGTTGTGAGTTCGCTAGCCTAAGTATTTTGAATTTTGAAACTAAAAGAAACTATATGAAACATCTGTTTATTGTTATATTACTTTTGGTTTTCTTTTAAAAACTTTTGACGACTTTATTTTTTAAGAGCAGTTTTAGGCTTATGACAAAGTTGGGAGGACAGTATGGGGACTTCCCATTTTCCCACAGCCCTCACACATGCAGAGCCTCCCTCATCAGTAACCCCCAGCAGAGGGGCACTTCTGTTTTTTTAACAGAAGTTGAACCTATGTTGACACGTCATTATTACCCAGAGTCCATAGTTTAAGGGTCCACTTTTGATGTTGTACATTCTGTGGGTTTGGACAAATACGTAATGACACGCCTCCATCGTTGTAGTATCACACAGAGTAGTTTCACTGTCCTAAAACTCCTCTGCGCTCCACCTCTGCATTGCCCCTCCCCTGACCCTGGCAACCACTGATCTTTTCCTGTCTCCATACTTCTGCCTTTTCCAGACTGTCACAGAGTTGGAATCATACAGCACGTAGCCTTCAGATTGGCGTCTTTCACTTGGTAAAGTGCACGTAAGCCCCCTCCACGTCCGGGCATGGCTTGCTAGCTCCTTTCTTTCTGTAATGCTGAAGAATATTCCATTCTCTGGGTGTACCAAGTACTTGTTTTTCAAAATTCTTTTCTCTAACGCTGTTTGCATCATGGTCGCTCTGCACACCTCCCCGGTTCTCTCTATAGTATAAAGTATAGTTTAAAAGAACTTCTATAAGTCTTGACTCTGTATTTCAGAAGTTGTATATATGACGTATAGATTAGACCATAAAGTAGTAAGTCTGAAATATCAGCCTAAAATTCACCTGCATGACAGTTTCCCTCAGACACTGCCTCCCGTGGGGCTGAACTCAGATTCCAGGGAGCCTGACTCTGCAAAGGATGTGCCGGACGCCTTTTGAAAGTACATTCAGCACACAGTTTACCAGCACGAGGACATCCAGAGTTGCAGTGCTTGGTAATCTTACCTCACTTCTTTCCCCAAATGGCATTACCAGGCTGTCTCACTGGCCCTGTTGTAGTTGAGGTAGACTCCTCCGGCTGTCATGCTCAGGGTGGTCCCCGAGGGTGAAGATCTGCCTTCAGAAGAGCCACTGAATTTAGAACAGCAGGATGACTGCCTGCACGCAGAGTGCCCAGAGCACTTCCCGGCACGTGGTTTGGGCTTTAGAAGTGTTGCCGTTGTTATTTAGATGTATATATTTTCTGACAAAGTTAATTAATTGGCAGTTTTTCTTTTTACGTTTGCGTTCTTTATTCAAATGAGCAGTGACTTTGCGTGTGTTTTTAAATCACTGTACTTACATAGCACTGCCACACAGAATCCATATTTTACAAGACACTTGAGAGGTCGGGTTGCTGAAGTTTGACGCAGAGAAACATGTTCTAGGTACCCTGACTAATGTCAGTATTTTTGCCTGAAATGACCTTAGTCAGAGGTAGCAGTGACAGAGAAGGGCCTGGTCAAAACATCGGTGTGCCACAGCCATTTCACACCACCGTTAAATAGGAACTGGCTGGCTGTCTGCTTTGTGGTCATCATTCTTAGCAGGAAGCGTTGGATTCTCTGTACCACTTATTCGTCTAGAACCGTTAGATTTTTAAAAAAGCCCTTACTGGGCGAGTGAGCCCGTGAAGGGATGAGGTTGGCCCTAATTGGATACAGACAAGGGTGCCGAGGGCCGGGCCCTGGAGCCGCCGGGGCAGGAGGCTGGCAGCCCTGCTCATGGGCTGTGATGGGGGAGCGCGGCCGGGCTGGCTCTGTCCCAGTGCCAGCCCTGGTGGCAGCTTTCCCACATTTGTTCGTGGATCTGAGCAGCTCGAAGGGAAGGCGGGGCCTGCTTTCTGCCTGGAGCTGACGGCCTCATGGGGGTGACAGGGGCAGGGAGGCCTCCGGGTGCTCTGGCCTTTCTTGTCCTCATGGCTCTGTGGATCCACATTACCCCCCCTTCATTTAGATAACGGTCGCAAACTTAGAACATATAAAAAAGTAAAGCTAACTTTCAGACATACTCGCCTTTTCCATTCTTACTGTCCTCAGGTCTGGACGTCTCCTCTGAGGTAGAGACAAGGTGCCTTTGCCCCTGGGGCCGCCGGAGTGGGGCATGGCCGTGTGGCCTGTGAGCCCGGGCCTGCCCCCTCCCCACGCCGGCAGCTGGCCTCTGAGCTGCCAGGAAAGGCCGTGTGGGCAACGGGCAGACCTCTTCTTCAGGGTTAACTGAGTGCAGCGGAAAGCAGGCCCCGAGCTGTGCAAAAGCCTCACTGCTGGACAAAAGCCCGGCAAGAGCAAAGCTACGAGGTGGATCGCAGCTTCCAGCACAGGCCCAGCCCTGTGCCGGAGAGTCTTCGCGTGACTGTGACGAGCCAGCTCTTCATTCTTAGTTAAGGGCCTAATTTTAACATTCTCATGGAAGCTCACGGAATGAAGACAGTGTCAAATGCAGAGAGAGATCTGCACTTTCTGGGTAAGGATAGGAAAATCCTCTCAAAAGTCAAAACATTTTCCCAGTTTTTGAGAGAAACCAAAATATGTCAGAATCAAAGCTACTCTGCTGTCTTTCTGTCCTAAAGCACCTTCAGAAACTAGCACAGCTCTTGTTCACGTGTTTCCTCTGGGTGTAATTAGGAAGCGCCAGGGAATCCTAATGGGTTTTCAAGAAGAAAATGACAACGAAAGTTTCTGATGCACAATCCGTCAGACACCCGGGCTGTGCATGGGCTGTACATCCTGGGCAGCACTTGTGAATCACGGAGACAGTGGGAGCCGCAGAATGCAGAGAAGCTTTGGGGCGTTACGGGGCAGTATTTCTTAGGGCTGTCTAGTTGAGGAACATGTGAATTGCCATTTGGCAAATCAACCCAAACTTCAAGTTCAGTCATCCTGATTTTTTTAAATTGTACTTATCTTGAAATGCAGTGTGCATACCGAAAAGTGGGAAGAGCCTATGTGTGTTGTTTGCAAATAATTGTAAAGCAGACATGTGTAACCAACACCCAGGTCAAGGCGAAAAACACTGCCAGACTTCGCTGAGCCCCTCCCCATCCGAGCTCCTTATCAGGCGTCCCTGCCCTCCTCTGGTTAGCTCCTGTGCATGCGGCCTACATAGTGTGCTTTGGGTTGGCCGTCTTTGAAATTCATATAAATGGAATCATGGCTTGCATTGTTTTGTCATTTGTCACTCAAAAGCATGATTGTGAGATTCAAGCAAACCGTTGCGTGTAGTTTACCGTATAGTATTCCATTGCAAGAAGATACAACGTTTATTCATTCATTCAGTTGGCAGACATGTGGCTCATTTCCACTTTGGGGCTGTCACAGTTAATGCTGCTATGAACTTTTTCATACATGCATGTATCCTGGCACGTGAGCGTGAGGTTTCTTAAGGAATGGAATCTCTGTGTCTTGCGTATCTTCAGCTTTATTCTAGATGATACCAAACTCTTTTTGGAATTGATCGGACCAGTTTTTACTCCCATCAGCAGTATATGTGCTCCCTTTCCTTTACCTTATCGACACTTGATGCGGTCACTTAAAAATTTTTGCCATTCTGATGAGTATAATATGTCCTTGTGATGTTATTTTAAATACTCTAATTAGTAATAAGTACATTTTGATTTTTTATTGATCATTTGGTTTATTGACCATTTGGATTTCCTGTGTCATGAAGATGTTCACTTTTTTTTATTCCTATACTTATGTTTTTTTTTTTTTTGCGGTACGCGGGCCTCTCACTGCTGTGGCCTCTCCCGTTGCGGAGCACAGGCTCCGGACGCGCAGGCTCAGCGGCCATGGCTCACGGGCCCAGCCGCTCCGCACCATGTGGGATCTTCCCGGACCGGGGCACGAACCCGCGTCCCCTGCATCGGCAGGCGGACTCCCAACCACTGCGCCACCAGGGAAGCCCCCACCCCCTCTTGACTGGGGACTCTCTGGGAGCTGCTGGGAGGGGGGGAGGGGTGGAGAGCCCACCAGCATGGCCTGGGTGACCCATAGAGTTCATCACGCCCGGAGACTAGTGACATTTGGACCAAGGACAGTGCTGACAGATGCTTAGGCACATGTAGGATGCTGACGCTTTGGTACCTGCTGGGTCTTGTCGAGTCCAAAGTCCTCCAGAAGCGCCACACTGTTTGTGTTCTTCATTTAAGCCTTTGTGTCTTAGAACTATTTTTGACCCTTGGCTATGCTTTATTAATGTCAGATGTCATTAGTACTAGAACAACAGTTATCTTCCATAGTTGGATGGGGTTACTTAACGTTCTCTACTCGAAATTTTAATTTCATTTTGAGCTGTTTATTGTTACTTCCAAAGGCGTTTTGCAGAGGTAGTCACTCTGACTGGTATCTGAGAGCTTATCTTTTTTTTTTTGCTGTACGCGGGCCTCTCACTGTTGCGGCCTCTCCCGTTGCGGAGCACAGGCTCCGGACGCGCAGGCTCAGCGGCCATGGCGCACGGGCGCAGCTGCTCCGCGGCACGTGGGATCTTCCCGGACCGGGGCACGAACTCGCGTCCCCTGCATCGGCAGGCGGACTCTCAACCACTGCGCCACCAGGGAAGCCCTGACAGCTTATCTTATCTTTCGAGATTTCTTTGCAGAGAAAGGGGCTCTGTTTCAAGTGTTATAAAACCTGCTGCTCCTTTGCTGTTGTGTGGGCAGAGCTCAGAAGCTCGCGGTCAGACTGGCCGGAGGAAGGACCGCACTGGGCCTCCCCCAAGTGTCCTCCCGTCGGCTGTGGCCCCTGAGGAAGGCTTAGGAGCAGTGGGGTGGGTGCTGGAGCCTGCATCCAAGCCAGGCCCGCCCACTTCAGGTGTGTGACCTCGGACAGGACCTCAGCCTCCTGTGTCTGAGTTTTCTCATCAGTAGGATGGGTTTTTAACACCTCCTGCAGGTGGTGTGTTTGTGAAGGTTGAATACTTTCAGTGAGTGCTTGTAACAGCCCCTGACACATGTTGTACACTCTGCAGGTGATAACACCCGCTGCTGTCATTACTTTTATTATTATTACTGTTATTATTTTAGGCAGATAAACTGGCAGTCTTGGCTTACATGAGAGACACTTAAGTTAATTCCTCTGGCAAAGCTTTGCTTACATGGAAGGTAGAAATTCATTCAAGCCAGCGATTCCTTTACTCCAAAGAGCACAGAGCACTATAGAAATACCCTCCTACCTGGTTGCCAGGGCCTTGAGTGGGCTCTGTCTCTTCTGGGCTCTCACTGGCTTCTCTTCATAAGCTTCTCAGTCGTCAGAGCCCAGGGGTCTCAGGTTACATCACACCCTTCTGCGCCATCTCCAAAATGCAGCTTACTGCTGGCAGTGCCCCTGGATGTGAGTTGAGACTCTGGGGCAGTAGCTTTTCTTGAGAAGTTTACTGTGTCCAGAAAGCCTCTCCCTCAGGAGGTCTCCCCTGCAGCCCAAAGGCTGAGGTTGTGTAGCGCGGGGTGGGGTCTGTGTGCATGTGTCATTGATGCCTCACGTACAGCTCAGATCTGACGGGAGAACTGGGGTGCCTGCCCTTGTTAGAGGACGGAGGCCAGACACCAGGGAGCATTCATCCAGAGGTGTTTAAAACTTCCCTCCTCCTGTGTGCGCCAGGAGCTGCAGTGGCCCAGCCCGGAGTCCCTGCACACAGGTGAGCACGCGTTCCATAGAAGGGCTCAGGATGACACGGTGACAGTATAGTGTGCGGGGACCCAGGAGAGGGGGAGGGGGACCCCCCATGGGACAGGCCCTGCTCCGTGTCGTGAGCCTCTGCTACATGCCCGGCATGTGCCAGGCTCTGCTGAACACGTTACGCGCAGTGGCTCCTGTGGAGTCTCAGAAGTGACATTAGAGCCCTGCCCCAAATACACATGGAGCCGCTTGGTGGCCCCAGGCCCTGTGGTTTAAGTTAGAAGTGGCCTTGGTTGGTTCTGATATGAGACCTGTTGTGTGGCAGACGCCAGACCGACTGCCTCTTACCACGCCCGGCTTTGAGGTGGTGAGTAAGATGACTCCAGAATGCGCGATGGACAAAATTGGTTTCGGTGCCGTAGGATCCTTTACCACAAAACCCGGTGGATGTGAGGTACCTGCAAGCCCAGCCCTCGCTCGGCCACAGGCGCTTTGGAGTGGGAAGCGCGTGGTGACTGCGGACCCGAGCGGGTATCATCTTCCCGTTACTTCACCGCCACACTGACAGGCTCGCTGGGCGGGGTGACAGCAGCCAACCTTGGGTGCCTGCGCTTTAGCCATCTGGGATTTGTGAAGGACAGAGGGCTCATCCCGGCCAGGGGCCAGGCTGAGGACCATGGCTCCGCGGCTCTTCGCCCACGTGATGACGCTGACGGGCCTGGCGAGATGGAAGGACGGCTCAGGCTCCCGAGAGGGGCCTTCAAGCTGGGACCAGCTCATCTCTCCCTTTAGACGTTGGGTTGACGGAAAGCAAGTCGTGCATACTGAGGACAGTGAATGGAGCCTTTGTTCCAGAATCTTTAAGAAACAGGTTATGCACAGAGACATTTCTCTGGTTGACCCTTGTATGTTAGGATATTTCTGTCAAAATTCAGCAGTGTTTTATTGGGCCTTTGTACCACTTCTTTGATGTTCTAGTTCCCTAGAGATTTAAGAGACCGAAAGGCAGCCTCGGCTTTCAAAGCAGTGGTGTTTCTGAGATGACTTTTTCCCTCGATAAAGACTGAAAGTCTCTCCTCCTTCTTGTAGGACATATTAAACACCAGTATTGTTTTATGTTCTTCAGACTGTAACCTGCAGTTTACAGATCTGCCAGTTACTTGTTCCCCCACCCTCTTCTGTTAGTTGGGGTTTATTTTACCGTGTTCAGTATTAGCGATTAGCCGTTAATTGGCAAATGAGAGCGTACACATACATTGATTTATAAATGCTGTTAGGATACACTACAAAACCTAGAACAGTCCGCGTCGGCACGGCACTGAAACACTTGAACCACAGATGTGCCCTCGTATTAAAATGCAAAAATGCAGAGGGAAATTAGACATCAGATAGACCAACAATTTGGAGAAGGAAGAGGGAGCCCAAAGGGTGGTTTGTGGTGGTTACTGAACACACACTGGTTTCCAGCACCGTGAGAGGAGGCCGGGTGCACAGTCTGCACGATGAAGACTTCCACTTTAGTTTTCTGAGTGAGAGGGAGTGCGTAGTTTAACTGAGTGACTTACGTGGAAGTTGAGAGAATCGTTGCAGATGAAGGCAGAGCTGGGATGCACTTTACTGCATAGCGAAGTTTCTCTTAACATTTGGAGGTAGAGTCACCTCTGCAGAAGTGGTTGGCACTTCATACAGGAACACTAACGGTGTTTTTCAGGTTTATTTCCTCCGCGAGGACCCTCTCTTGTCTGTGCCCCGTGTCATAGGTAAGTTGCCCTCCCTCCTCTGCCCCCGCCTCGCCCCAGTCAGGTGCCCCCTGTGGCGTGTTTGGACAGGTTCCTCCTGCAGCAGCCAGAGCCTCATTGGAGCCTGGGGTTCCCTGGGCAACCGTTTGGGAAATACTTTTTTTTTTTTTTTTCTTCTCTCCTCAGAAAGTGAATACTTGAAGAGCAGGGCAGAGGTGGGTCAGGACGCCTGCAGACGGGGTCGGGGTCGGAGACCTGGGCCCACCGGGAGCGTGGCCCCGGAGGTGCACAGTCTCTCCGACTCACGTGGCTGGGAGGGAAGCAGAGCTGGTTATCTCAGCAGGAGGAGAAGTCATCCTGTCGGTGTCACATTCCGTGCCCTTTTTTTCCTTCGGCTGACAGAAATTGCCATATTTTGAAGTGTTTGGTTTTCAGCAACGTAAAGCATTTTCAGAACATTTTAAAACTGAACTACTACTTTGCAGTCTGAAAAATTACGCAGTTTTACCATAGTCTGAGAAGATACTAGTTTAGATGTGGAAGCTGTTTATTAAGCATCCTCACCTTGAGGGAGGTCTTGTCATGTTGTGGCAGAAGAGGACATGGTTTCGTGGAGGCCTAATGACATAGTCTTGCCTGGTATGGGGCGTCCTGTTCTCAGACCAACTTCATCAAAGGTTTCTGACGTATGTTCTGTGGCCTACTAAGTAATATGCTTTGGAAAGTTTGCCAGTACATAAATTCCTTGCCATAAATGGGTTTGTTGTCTAAAAATAATTTTTAAAAATATCCTGGAAGCAAAATTAAACGTAGATATTATGTATAGTAGACATATTTGTTATATGTATATTATACATTTTATATTAAATGTAGATATATATATTTCACATCTACAGGTATATTAATATGTAAAACACCATTTATAGATATTACACATATAGTTTTGTCTGTACACACATATATATCCTGAAAAGTCAGTAAAATCTTTTATCATTTAAATTGTTTTAATTTAAATAGTTTAAGTTTTTCAGTACCAGTTCCTTTAAAAGCTTATTTTTTCATTCAACAAATATTTATTGGTTCCTTCCATGTTCTAGGCCAGAGTTTTGCAAACCTTTTCTGTGAAGGGCTGCATTTAGTCAGTAGTTTTGGCTTTGCTAGCCATACTGTCTCCATTACAACTCACCAGCTCAGCCGCTGCAGTGTGAAAGCAGCCGTAAACAGTTCATAAATGAATGAGCGTGGCTGTGTGCCAGTAAAACTTTATTATGGATACTGAAGTTTGAACTGCAGATAATTTTTGTGTGTCACAAATTGGTATTCTTCTTTCGATTTTTTTCCCCAACCATTTAAAAATATGAAAACTACTTTTAACTTGCAGCCATGCAAAAACACGGGCCATAATTTACCACCCCCTGTTCTCAGCAGCCTTCTAGACACAGCAGTGACCAGAGCAGAGTCCCTGTCATAGCGGGGCCTGCGTCCCGGGCACCTGCAGGACTTTAAGTAGCACTGATTTCAATAACTGAAAGTTAGGTGGCGTCTTTCTCATCAGACAGTTCCAGGTTTAATGTTTTAACTCACCTAACTTGACTTTAAAAATGAATTGGGCACATACATCTGCTGGTTGTGGACTCTTTTTCTGTCTCGGTTAGTCCCCCAGCCTACATCCTTCTGCCCTGCCCTGTCTCCTCACCTACCTGGTGCAAGGCTGCAGGGCTCAGCGTGGAGCCCGCGTCCTCCCGAATCCCGACGCACCACTGCCGCCACACGAATGCTCGGCGGGGGGTGGGGCAGGGACCACTTCTCGCTTGGACTCGCCAGGCCCTGTGGTTTCCAGGTGCTCAGTCCCACGCTCGTCTCTGCGGCTCCTTCAAGACACCACGTGTTCTGATGAAGAGCTGGCTGGACTGTCGAGTCCTCACCCTAGTGCTGATCGCAGGGTTCTTTGAAGGCGGTTTTGTAACAAACAGGCTCACGCCTTCTGTTTGGAGTCGCCATGGAAACGTTAGAAGCTGTCTTTCTAAAGCCAAGCAGACAATAAAGCACTTCGAGTGTTAAGGATTAGAGGCTCTAGAAGATGTTTAATTTTCTCCCCCGCTCTTGCTTGCTTTCTGTCTCCGTAGAGAGGGAACAAGAGGGTGATGTGAATATTAACCGGGGCACGCTTTCATCTCCCTGTGACCCTCGAGGCTCGGCCTTTCCTGCGCTAACGAGGGGAGCCGCGCGTGCATATTCATAAGCCGGGCTTGGGCATCAGACACAGCTCACGGCGGAGAGGGTCGGGCTGCGGCTTTCCGTGCTTCTCTTTGCGACGCAAACGTTATGAAAGCAACGACTATTAAAATTTGTTTTTTTAATTATTATTAAGTCGGAGACCCTAGACAGTAGTGCCAAAATGTTCCCACTGGAAATAGGGACAAATTAGAGGACCTTTGTGTGGTATTTAATTTATAGGCGGACAGTACAAACCCCAAAATGCTGTGCTTGCTTAGGGTAGAGATGTAGCGCACACCTTTCGTATCTGCGCAGGAAGAGCAGGAGGCGGCACGTCGTGAAATCCTCCTTAAAGAGGAAATGAGATCAGTTTCACTTACAAAGAATATGAACTATATACATTTAAGTGAAAGTGTTGGGGGTTGCACTGTTGTTCGTGTGTCATCTCTGATATTCAAGGTTCTGGAAGGGCATTGACCCCACCGTGGCTGTATGGCCTTCCTGCCCCCGACCCCTCCCATGCCTTCCACTTAACGTCTTTTGCCCTTTGAATACCGGTTTCGGAAGAAGACTAGATTGCCTTTGCTGCCTTGGACTCCAGTGCTACTTCCGCTGGGTTGTTGGTATGGTGGCTGTACCAGGAGCCCGATCCTTGGGAGACGTGACGGTCACGTCCGTTCCTGAAGCCGTGCGGCCCAGCAGGTCTGTCCATCAGGAAAATCGTCATTAATCTCATCCTCTTCCGTGCTCCTTTTTCCTGCACATAAAACGGGGATCGTGTAAGTTTCTCTACAGAAATGAGATACTAAACACTTCTTAGAACACCGTTACGGGACTTCCACAAAGTGTGCTAGTTACCCCCGCAGGTGAACATGATTGAAATCCACCCTTGCATCCGTCCACATGGGAATTCTCCTGCGTTTTGTTGTCATGGACCTCTTATTTACACGGTCCAGCTTCCTTGCCCAGGTTGCATTTACTTTCATCTAGTCTCTCAACCCTGCAAAGCCCTGAGTCAGGAAACCACACCAAGGACTGCTGCAGAAGGAAGAGCACAGCCTGTGTGGGTCACTACAGTGCCACGGTGCCTTCCTGCGCACGCGCGCGCGCGCGCACACACACACACACACACACACACACACACACACACAGTGAGTGGGAGATAGCGTTTGCTCACTTGGACATCAGGCAAACATTTCCCAGCACCGTTCTTGGAACGGAGGACAGAAGGGTAAATAAGACATCAGACTTGCTTATGAGGAGTTCACAGGGTGTTCAGGCGGACAGAGATATAAACATAATCATAGCTCACATGACGTCAACAAACACATTGAGAAACCACTCTGTGTCAGGACCGAGCTGTGTGCTGGGGATCTAGAGGTGGATTCTGTGTGGCTCCTGGCCTTGAGAAGCTCATGGACACCTAAGCAGATAAGTAAGTGCAATGGGATGAGAACTAGTTAAAAAAAAAAAAGGGCGGGGGGGTGGGGGGAGGTGTTTTGGAAATACAGAGCAGGCGCGCCTAGCTTATGCTGGTGACGAGGGGGGGCTGGGACAGAGAGGGTGGGCTTCCAGGAGCGTGAGCTCGGCTGTGCGCCCTGTGGGGAAGGGGCAGGTGAGGGGAGGCGTGTCCCGGGGCAGGGCCTCGTGTGGACAGACAGGTGGGGCCTGGCGAGGTGATGTTGACAGAGCCTGGGGTGTGAAGGGCACCTGGCACAGAGGGATGCGGGGACCCTCTGCAGGGGTCTTATTTGCCCTGTAACTGAAACCATTTGACATTTCGAGCTCTGCATGGTGGTTCCTTCCCCCAGAGACACTCGGCATTGGCAACTGGCAGTGACAAGGCTGGCATCACATTCCTCGATTACAGAGCCAATCAACCCTCCAGTTTTGAGGTGCTTGCGATGCATTTCTGGGAATTTCCCTTTTCTTTCAATTATATTTAAGCTTCCTGGTTAGGAAGCTTCAGGAAGCAGCTTTTTGCATCTGTCGTTTAGCGTTAGAGAGTTATACCTATGAACTAGAATTCTCTAGGCTTGCCTAAATTTACCCTCAGATGTTCGCTTCGCCAGTCGGTTCTCATGATCACTGCCTCCCCCTTTTCCTACAACGAGTGAGGAAATGGATTTGAGTAATGATGATGTCGTCCTGCATGAGAAATCAATTGGAGCAAATGATTCATTGCTGAGAAATTTACTGATGTGTTGGAAGTTTCTGTCGCCCGGATCATTATTTTTATTCTCTATCCTGTCACAAAGTGGGGGTTTGGTGATGTGGCAAAGAAGGAGAAACGCAGATTTAGGTGTGTTTTTTTGGGGGTTTTTTTTGGTACGTGGGCCTCTCACTGCCGTGGCCTCTCCCGTTGCGGAGCACAGGCTCCGGACGCGCAGGCTCAGCGGCCATGGCTCACGGGCCCAGCCGCTCCGCGGCACGTGGGATCTTCCCGGACCGGGGCACGAACCCGCGTCCCCTGCATCGGCGGGCGGACTCTCAACCACTGTGCCACCAAGGAAGCCCAGATTTAGGTTTTACGTGTTGTGAGTACTTGTGTGGATTCATCTCCAGGAAAGGAGTACCGTCTTCTAAAGGACCTGGGCTTTATCATGAGAGGATGACAGGCAATGGCGAGATGAGAACACTTTCCCCACCAAAGGGGGCGGCTAACTATAGAATCACATCAGCTGGGCGCCGGCCGGCAACTCCCATTCTTTGCCCTTTGGAACATGTTAGCCATTTATACCCCCGAGTGGTTTTGATGATAAGCCTCTTAAGACCAGTGGGTCATTTACTGCACAGCGTTTGCTGGTCCTCTTCCTCATGCAGCCCCGTGGCCCGTCCTGGAGGAGCTGGGGAGGCGGGCCGGCCGGCAGCTGGTTCCTGTGTGAGGTCCCAGTGTGATCCGGACTGCGGGCCAGTGTGGGCTGTGTTGGAGGGACTGACAGGGAGCAACCACAAAATGCTTCCTGAACACAAAACTGGTGCATTTCCTGTTTCATTTGCCTAACTTTAGTCTCAGGCTCACTTTTTAGTTTCCTTTGAGGTTATTGCACTAGGGAAACAGTTTGATACACTTTCTTTGTGCATATGGCGGCCTTTCTCTGTGGCTTCCTGTGTCCAGACGAGGAGCCAGAAGCATCTCGGCCCCAGCCTCACCGCCGTGCCGGGACGCGGGACGAGATCAGGAGTGCGACTCTCCAGCTGAAGGACCCGCCTCTCATACCTTTTGGGGGCACAGAGCCCCAGTTCTGGCATCAGAAATGCCTGCATGGGAAACGTCTGGTAATAAGGAGAAAGGGCTTTTTTCCTGCTGCCTTCCATCTGATCTTGGGCAGGGGGGCCTCTTCTCATTGGAGAAAGTGTCTGTTCCACGCTTGGCACTACAGAGGGTGCCAGGCCCACTGTTCTTGATATCTCTCTGTGTCCCTGGATCCAAGACTACAGCAGTTTTTATACAACCTTTAGAGAAGGACATCTAGCCGCAACTTAATGCCTTCGCGAGGTTTACACAGCTCTTGGTAACTAAGTCAAAGACTTCAGAAAACAGTGCAGTGATTCTATATTTTTCGTAAGGTGTCTCCTGTCTGCTGTGAAAGACGCCGTGCACAACATTTAAAATTAGGGCCAGGGCACAGTAGGGCACAAGGATGAGATGCGTTCTCAAGGGCACAAGGATTCAGACTGAACAGTAAATCCTTCAAAGTCTTCCTTCGTCTTTAAAATATGGAATGAGGGAAATTCCATGGTGACTCCCAGCAAACAATTCTTATCTGTAACTGGGCTTACTTTAAACAAGATGGTTTTCTTGTCTGATTCCAGCCCGGCGTCTTCATGCCTCATCCTGCAGCGCTCTTATTCCTTGCCTGCTGACTCAGTAACATAATCATCCAGCGTACGTGTGTGTGCGTGCACGTGCAGTCCTGCACACAGGCTTGTGTTCACGTACCTCAGATGTGACTGCTCTGAGCCTTTGCTTCCTCGTTCGTTCATTCAGTTCAGGATCTCTGTGGGCCGGTTGCTGGACATCTCACACACACACACACATTGGACATACATGTGTATATGCGTGTCTTATAACTTTTTAATTATTACTCGCTTTGCATGCGTATTCGTAGCACATCCTTAAGAAAAATGTGTTGATTCTGGGCTTTTAGGGTTGCTTGCTCCTCTCCTCCTTTTCCAGTAATGCTCGTGGGAAGTTCTAAAACAGGAAAGTACATTGGCAGATTCCTTCACTCTGGTTCCAGTTCTAACCCAGTGGGTGGTGCTCGCCATCCGAAACCTCACGGAGGACAATAGCCAAAACCAAGATTTGATTGCAAAGATGGAGGAGCAGGGCCTGGCAGACGCGTCCCTACTTAAAAAAGTGGGTTTTGAAGTTGAGAAGAGGGGTGACAAGCTGATTCTGAAGTCTACTAGTGACACACCTCAGCTGGTAAGTATGCCAGAAGGAGTGGTAATTCCCTTTCAGTTTGTAGAAAGTGGTCCCCGCTTCCCCGTCACCTTGGGCGTGACACAGTTCCTTCATAAGGACATGGATGGGAGTAATTTTGCCTTCTAAGATGGCAAAGAAAGCCCTAAATCTAATTGCAAGTAATTTTTCATTCAGGCTTTATGCTGCCATTTTAAGAGAGTTGAAATTTCAGACTCGTTCTAGGGGAAGAATAGAAAACGGTATCGAAATTTTCACGTGGTCTAAAAGTTTTTGGCAGTAATTAGACTTTCTTTAAAAGGTGGCTGATGTTCGGCAGTGAAAAGAGCAGAAAACTCCTTGTGTGATACTGAATGAGCTGTTTCAGGTTTCTTTCCACTACTTCTATCGTGGACCAAAATTCTCTGTATGTTTTTTCATTTGACTGTTCTTGTAAATAGCTCTGTTACATCTGCAGTTTTGTTTCTTTTTTCTTCTTAGTGAATGAACTCTCCATCCAAAACTCTGAATTTTTGGAATCTGTTTCATGGATTTGTCATCTTCCGCAGTATGTGAACTTGCGAGTGTTTGAAGATTTATTAAGTACAAATTCAAGAACCCGTGAGTCTTTTAGACAATAGAGTTAAATGCGTTTAAGCTTAGAAGTGAAAGTACGTGAGTATTCTGTGGTTTCTTTGCTTTAAAAATGTAACTGTCTGGTTTGCTTTTGTCCCCGTGGATACAGTGTGCGTTTAAGTGATATATTGTACTTACTGTGGCTGCACATAATAAATTCCTCTTGTTGAGCGCATGTCCCTTCCTTGGCAAAGGCTTGGAAGTTTGCTCGGGTCCGCTTGCTCCTCGGCAGGTCGGCCTCCTTCCCTTCATTGTCTCTTCCCGTGGGGTTTTCTGGGCTGTGGCAGGCAGTTGAAGTAGTTTCTCACTGTGATTAATTCTAGCAATCTCTTTTCACCCCTTCTGCCTTTCCAAAACATTGACAAGACTCATTTCCAGTTAATTAATTCAAGAGATGCTGAAGAATAGAGGGCTGTCCCTCTTCACTTTAGGTCCTGGGCTGTGTTGTCACTGAGCCCTGTCCCTTCGGAATGTGGCGGGAGTGAGCGGGTGAGGGAATGTGGGCGCCGTTAACTCTTCCCTTCCCAGATCACCCTAGACTTGGGCTTCTCCAGACCCGTGACGTTTACCAGCCATGCCTGCATCTTACCCACTGTTAAGGCTGTAAGTGGGAAGGAATAGTTCATGGTCGTCTCTGTGTGCCGGGCCACAGTGTTAAACGCTCATCCGTGTCTTCCTCAGTTTAAAAAGCACCAGTCTTGGAAAGGCATACCACTCAGTTTTGGCCAGGGCTTCACTGGAATTGCGAGAGTAGCTTTGAAGAGGTGGGAGGTTAATTGACCTGTGTCTGTCTGTCTGTACCTCTCTCTGTATATACACACACTCAGAGGTAGAACTGGATTAAGTGAGCACTAAAATCTTTGTAACCACCCAGATCATTAATACAATCCACAAAAACTCTCATGGGAGGTCCTGTTGCAGACGCTTAAAACACGTTATCTTCTTGAGCAGCCATGTTACTAAACTATCTTGTGAGATTTTGCACAATTTCTGTTGAACCTTCCAAAATGAAAACAGCAAAGACCCAACCAGAAGTTCTACAGAAATACCGACTGTTCCAAAGTAAATGCTCCTAAGTTTTTGTAGCCATACTTAAATTGCTCTGTAAAACACAGCTTTAAGCATGTTAAGAACAAAATAAAAGTTTTCCCATGTGCGATCTGATGCCCTCTATATAACTGAAGAAATACCAGCTTCTAGGACTGTGATAATCTATGAATAACATTTTTTTTTTCCTCTCATTTGTGACATTCTGTCAGTAAAGAATCCTTTGCAAAATTCAAAATGCACGAAGAAGTCATTCTCTTCTGGGACACAGAGAGTTAAAACCTTATTCTCTAAATAGAAGTCTGGCCAAAGGGAAAAAGCAGTGGGGGTCCCTTTTTCCTTTTAACAAGTTTGCAATAGACACTTCTTTTTTTCCTCTCAATGGATGTATGCACACCAGTGGCATCACACAAACATGTCGGTATAAGCCATATAATAACAAACACAAATAAATAAAAGGGAGCCTGTGAGAGTACAGAACGGGGTGATGGTTATGTGTTTTCTAAATAGGAAATGTAGGGCTTGCACAGTGAAAACATGCCGATGGCTGCATTGTCGCAGCTTTTGATGCCTTTGGACAGATTAATTCCTGAGCACAACAGCTTCCCTGTCCTCTGCCAGCGGACTTAGAGCTTCTGAGAACCTTGTTTTACATGCTACAGAGGATTAAAGCACCACCTCAATCAGTCATTTAGAAGGGGAAAAAAAAAGGCAGGCCAGCCTTACAAAATTTGTAAAGAGACAGAATGGTCACAGCAAGTTTTGTGACCGTATTATTGCTTTCAAGAGCAGACTGACAAAGCAGTTCAATTTTTTAGGCTGCTTTATTCTGAAAGGTAGCAGAGAAAGGCTTTTCTGCTTGACATCGAGTTCAAGTATTTGCAGAATGATTTCTTTAATACCTTAATAGTGGGTGTTAATATTTCAAAAATATTTATTTTCACAGTTTTAGTAATAAACCATTAGAATTTGTCCACGTGTCCATATATATGAGTACATCTCATGGGTATGGCGTTTTTGGAAGCTAATGCCAGATGCATTTTTGTTCAGTAACTTCCGAAGCTAACCACCATGCTTTGGAAACTGCTGAAAGATGTCCATTTTGCAAAATGGGAAGTAGAGGAATGATTGAGGTCATTTGGGCTACCAATTAGTAAATCTTAAAAAATTTAGATTTTACATATGGGTATCTTGTGTCCATTAACTTCTGAAGGCACTGATCTGCTTTTAACAGCAACACCTGAGATTTAAATGTTACTTAAGTGATTTTTCACTATCCTTTAATTATATGAATAATGATAAGATGGATAAGTAAACAAAGGTGATGGGACAAAAATGCCAGTTTTTGTTTGCAAGAGGAAGACGTAAATATATATATATATTTCGCCATCGATAAGTTCTGCACATAAAGGAATCAATTTTTGTATGAGAGGCAGTAAAATTAAGACAATTTTTAAATGCAGAGAAGGGAAGGAAGTACCTTAACATTTAGAGTCTACCACAAAACCAGTCCTTTGGAGGAAAAAGGCCCTCTCAGTGCTGTCCAAGGTTCTGATAATTTCAGCTCCAGTGGCCTGAATATGGAAAATCAATTAAAAACCTTTTTTAAAGGTCAGATTTTTTCCCTTGTATTTATATGATAGAATATCTGTTTTCTTCTTGCCTGCACATTTTAATATATTTATTTGGATTTTTCAGGTCAAATGTTATCTAGATAGTACTTTACAGTATAAATTCGATTTACCATCTACAGCATATATGAATTCTAAAGGAAAGCTCTTTCTGTAAATGTAGCGGTTACAGTGTTAACTCCTCCGTCAGACTTTCCTCATCACAACCAAAGACAATCATGTCGGTGGGAGTGGCTTTCTGAAGGTTTAGATAGTTGTTTATTCCTGCTTAAATTGCAGCCTTAAATTAGGAACGTTAAGTTAAATGTTTCTTCTTGTTTAAACAACATAATGTACGTTCTTCATCTATATATGAAACCGCGTTATGCTGCTTTTACTTCAGTTAGGCGAGCGCTTGCGTGTTTTACAGGCTGGATCTGGTTTTCACCGCCGCTGTGTATAAGCATGGTGGTTGAGAGCATAAACCGAGTGAGGGCCTGGGCCCCAGGCGCCTTCTGCGGCTGCGCGACTGCGGGCAGATTCTGTCATCGCTAACGGGGGGCTTGTCCCACCAGCAGCGTCCAGGAGTGTGTAGGAGGGTGAGATTCTGTCATCGCTAAGGGGGGGGGGGCTTGTCCCACCAGCAGCGTCCAGGAGTGTGTAGAGGGTGAACCTAGACGAGGGTGGAGTGCTCGGGCGGTGCCTGGCTCGTGGGGAGCACTCGCCGATGCTGGCCGTGTTCTTGCTGCAGCGACACGCACGTCTAAGCCTCTGACACCTTCATCGTGAGCCCAGCTGACGGACGTGCGTGGGAACTGCGCCCGGTCTCTTGCTCCCCGTCTCGCCACAGTGCTGGGCATACAGTAGGTGCTCACTTAGTGTGTCTTGTGTCTTTAACAGATACCTGTATGATGCTTTCTGTGTACCACACGACGTTCTAAGCACCTTAAAAATATTCATCACTTTATCCTCATCGTAATTATACGGTCTGTTCCAGTATTAATCCCATTATATGAATGAGGAAGTTGAGTTGCAGAGGTTAATGCCCGGGGTCACACAGCAGTAAATGCTTAATGATTAATTGCTGTGGTTAATTAGAAGGGAATGAATGAGGGAAAAAATATGGCTTCCTTCCCCAGAAGCATAGAGAGTAAATGTAGCAGAAATGCCTAAACTGTGGCTGTAGACGGGGGAGGGCCAGGGGAGCTTCATGGGTAGAGCACGGGCTTTGCAGTTAGAACAATCCAAGCTCAAATCTCACCTCCACTTCTTGCTAGCTGTGTGGCCTTGAGCAGGTCGCTTAACCACTCTGAGCCTAAGTTTCCTCCTTGAGCAGTGTACCAGGCAGGTCCTGGGGATACAGCAGTAAACAAGACACAGTCCGTGCCCTTGTGAAGCTTACCTTCTGATAAAGATGACAAAGTTAACAAGCAAGCAGATAAAAACAAGAGCGTCACATATTGTAGTAAATGCCATAAAGAAAATAAGTAAGGTGAGGCTGTAGGTTTAGTTTTGACCTTCAGGTGACCAAGAAGGCAACAGCAAGAGAAAATTCACTCAGACAGATGATTCTTTTCTTTCCTTTAAGTAAGCTAAGTAGTCATTGTGAGCAACAGAGGGGAGGGGCTGTTCTGTCAGTTTCCCTCCCTCCCTCTCCGTGCCTCGCTGTCCCTCGCTCCCAGCCAGCCGTCTAGAGACCACCTGTGGATGTTCCTGCCCTGATCTGCACAGCGGCTGGAGCCATCATAAGGTCAGCGCGCAGTGGTCTGTCCTCTTAGTGAGTGGTGAAATAAGACAAAAATAATCAGGAAGGATAGGAAGCATTTGATCAGTGCTGTTGGCACGTAGACATGTAGAGCAACACACCCAACAACTGCAGAATACACATTCTTTTAAAGTGTATATGGAACCACTTACCAAAATGGGTCCTTTTGCCGTGCCGTGAGACGAATCTCACCGAATTTCGAAGGACTGAAATCGCACATGGTATATACTGACCCCAGTACAACTAAGCTACATATCAATACCAGGAAGGTAACTCGAAAATCCCCACAATTTTAGAGATTAAATAACATTTCTCAAATACCTAAGGGTCAGATGAAGAAATGGAAATTAAGAAAAATTTTTAACTGGATGTTAATGAAAATGCTACATGTCAAAGATTGCAGGCTGCAGCTAAAGCTTTTCCTAGATGGAGATTTATTACCTTAAATGTATATGTGAGAAGAGAAGGCAGAAAACCAGTAACCTAGGCACTATCTTAAATAGTTATGAAAAGCACTTAAAACCACAGTTGAAGGTTTTTAAAAAGAACTTAAAACCACAGTTAAAAGAATAAATATGAGATCAGAAAATAATTAAACAGGAAATAACCACAATAGTAATATTAAAACACAAACACACACACACACACACACACACACACACACACACACACACACACAGAAGATAAAGCCCAAAATTGGTTCTTTGAAAAAATACATTAGATTGAGAAAACTGTGGTGAGACCAATAAAGAAAAAAGATCACCTAGAAAATCATTATCGCTACAGATCTCGTGGACATTAGGAGTCCATAAAAGAATACTGTGAATATTTTACATTAGTAAATTTGAACTTTTAGATGACATGGACAAATTCCTTAAAAAAACAGAAAATGAAATAAAATCTTATAATATTTAAAATACTGAATCTTTAAAAATTCCACAGAGAAAACTCGAGGCTCAGCTTCAGCAACAGATTCTACCATATTTTAGAAATACCGCTAACCACACACAAACTCTTCCAGAAAAAGAGAACATTTCAGAACTCTTTATAAGGCCAGCATGATCCTGATATCAAGATCTGAAAAGTTTATTGGAAGAAAAGCAACGGCCAATCTCACGTGTGAACATAGATCCAACGATCCTAAACACGTTATTAACAAACTATATTTTAGAGATGCAGGATTGGGATGACATTTTTTTTTAAGTAGTAAACTGCATTAACAAATTAAGACAAAATCATAATTCGTGCAGAAAAAAGTTCACAATAAAATTCAGCATCCAACATATTATTAAAACACCTTAGCAAGTTAGGCACAGGAGGGAAGTTCCTTATTCTGATAAGGAGTCGTCTCCAAAAACTCCCTCAGCACATACCGAACTTGAAGAAATGTTGAAAATTGTCCTCTTGACATTAATGAGGCAAGGTTGGTCACAATTCACCACTTATGTTGGAAAGGTGAAATAGCTGATGGAAAACATCCCAAAAAAGAGGTGGAAGGGTAGTAATCGGAAGAGAACTCAGGATTGTTTATATAGCTAATGCAGAAGTCCATGCATAAAACGTTAGGATGAATCAATGAGTATAGCCAGGTTACTGAATACAAGGTTAATATACAAAGATGCATTGAATTTCTACAGACTAGCAACAAATCTTTAGAAAGTAAAAATTTTAAGTAAATTCTGAAGGAAATGCAAAAAGCCAAGAATAGCCAAGACACTGAAAGAAGAACGTGGTGGTTAAAACTATTCAAAGCGAGATTCCTTAGAACAGTATTTTATTGGCACAAGGATAGGTAAATGGACCAAGGAAGCAGAGCAGAGTCCAGAAACAGACCCTCACAAATGGAGACTGGGTATATGTTTAAAGTGGCATTACAGAGCATGGGGAAAGGGTGATCTTTCCCAAAAATCCCGCTGAGACCATTGAATATCTATAGAGGGTAAAGGAAATTGACCCCTACCTACCTTGTACCATATGAACATATCAGTTCCTAGTTGGATTGTAAATCTGAATAGGAAAAGCAAAATGCTAGAAATTCTAGAAAATAAGTCTCACAACCTTAGATAGGGTAAGAATTCTTAACTCTGTTACAAAAGCGATGAAAGTGGGCTTTATTAAAAACTAAAGAATCACCTTTAAGAGACTGAAAAGGCAGTGGGAGGAGTGATTTGAAACATACGTAATTGCCAAAGGGTTCATATCCCAAATGTGTAAAGAAAGAATATGTATCCATTAAAAAACTTAGAAAAAAAAATGGGGACAAGACCTGAACAGGCGCTAGACACAGTAGATACCCATTTCACCAACAGACACATGAAAGGTACTTAACCTCCTTAGTAATCAAGGAAATAATTAAGACCACAATGCAGGGCTTCCCTGGTGGCGCAGCGGTTGAGAGTCCGCCTGCCGATGCAGGGGACGCGGGTTCGTGCCCCGGTCCGGGAAGATCCCACATGCCGCGGAGCGGCTGGGCCCGTGAGCCATGGCCGCTGAGCCTGCGCGTCCGGAGCCTGCGCTCCGCAACGGGAGAGGCCACAGCAGTGAGAGGCCCGCGTACCGCAAAAAAACAAACAATGCAATACCACTGCTCCCCACCAGAATAGCTAAGAGCAGCAATGCCATGCGTGAATTGGTGAGGATGTGGGGCACACGGGACTCTCGAATGCTGCTGGGGGAGTGTAAACTGGCACAACCTCTTTGGGAAACAATCTGGCATTTACTGTCTGCTAAATTTGAAGATAAGCGTAGAGTGTGACCGGCGATTCCACTGCAAGGATCATACTTGACAAAAATACATGCGTTGGTGAACCAGAGGCACAGACGAGATGCAAACGTTCGTTACTTGTGACGGCCAGGACAACCCAAGTGTCCTCAGCAGTGACACATTCACGGAGCGTGAGACTCGACAGCCACACTCAGCAGGGGTGGGTTCCCAATGTCGAGTGAAAGACGCCACGCACAGATGATTACCACATGACTGTGTCTTTAAAGTTCATCAACAGATGGGACCGTAGAAGCAAGGAGAGCAGTCACATGGGTGTGGTCACTTTGTGATCGTTCACTGAGCTGTGCACTTGGCTTTGTGTCCTCCTCTGCATGTTCTATATTCCACACTAACAAAAACGCTCCCCTGCTCCCCTGGGTGCAAGTTGAGCTGCTGTACAGAGACCCCAAAATACTGTGGCCCCACCAGACTGATGCTTCGTTCTCATCATGGGATGAGTGGCCTCTGGGCTGTCACTCGAGGGAGACGGGCAAGCGGGCTGGGGACCGAGAGCCCTGGGGGCCGGCAGGAGCCCAGTTCCTCTGTGTCTGGCGGCTCTGCCGTCTCCTCGGGTGCCACCGCTGCACAGCTGAGGTTGGGTGACTACCGCGTGCCTATTTCCTGCCTTTGGGAAGAAGGAAGGAGAGGGAAGGGCAAGCACACATCTTAACACTCTCCTGTTGGTGCGAGTTTAGCCCCATGGTCACACTCGGTCCTGAGTGAAGCTGGGCCGGGCTGTGTCTAGTCGGGTGGCCGTGTGCCTCCCTCAGGGCGCTGGTGGTCCCTGACCACAGGAAAGAGGCAGAGTGGGTGGTGGGGATAGTTGGCAGGGTCTGTCACAACACCCAGAGTTGTGATGTCGAGCCCTGCGTGGGAGGGGTTTCATCTCCCAGCCCTTCTTTCTAGCGTCCCCAGCCCCCTTCTTGTGCGGCCCAGGGCTGTTTGGGCAGATGTATGTGGCTGGAATGTCCTGAAGGATAAGGCAGCCTGAGGATACACTCCACACTGCCCGGAGGGGGTGTCAGGGGTCAGGCCTTAGGAGCCAGCAGTGTCCGGATCCCAGAGCTGAGCATGAAGGCGGGGCAGGAGCCAGGGCAATTCAAGAAAGAAAGAGAAGCCAGGGCACGAGCAGAGAGCGGGGGATGGCGATGGGGGCGAGGGGTTGTGAAGCCCAGGGTGCCTTCCCTCCAGTAGGAGGCCCCCACGGCAGGGAGCTTTGAGAGTCCTTGCTTGAATTGTGCGGGTGCCGTGGCCAGGTCAAGGCCTGGAGGACTGACTTGTGCAGTGAGTGGTTCACTGTCTGGGGGGCCAGGAGGGAGCAGCAGGTGAGGCCCCGGGGCTCAGGAAAGGCGGGGTGGAGCCCCCGCGCCCTGGAGGAAGGCCTGCAGGCCTAAAGGTACCCGTGAGCCTTGGCTTCCTTGTCGGTAAAACGGCGAGGATGCTGCAGCGCCTCTGTTAGGTTCTCAGGGGCATGGAGCCTACAGGATGTGCGCACACACCCTAAGGTTGACTGAAGGAGCTGCGGCCTGTGGCTAGCGGCAAGTCCACGAGAACCAGTGGTGTAAGTGCAGTGCGAAGGCCTGCAAGCTCCATCCCCAGAAAGGGCCAGTTTCACTTCAAGTCCAAAGGCAGGAAAAAAGCCAATGTCCCAGCTCAAGGCAGGAGGAGGAGAAGCCCTTTCCCAGGGAAGTGGCAGCCTTTTTGTTCCGTTCAGGCCTCACCGGGGAGGGCCGTGTGCTCCAACTACCCAGATGCTGGTGTGGATCGCCCTCCCAGGCACGCCCAGAGTCATGTTTGACCCCTCGTCTGGACACGCCGTGGCCCAGTCAGCTTGACACAGAACGCACCATCACGCCTTCTAAGGGTCCTGTGAGGGTCCATGAGGTGGGGGACGTGCACGTGCCTTGTCGCCGTGGCCACCGGGGAAGGGACCCTTAGATGGCGCTGCTGCCCGCCGGGGCCCACGTTAGCTGCTTGTTGGACTGCCTGCATCCTCACTGGGCTAGCAGGCCAGTCAGAGCAGGGCTGGTGTCTGATGTCCGTTGCGTATTTAGCACCATTAGGGGCTGAATCATACCCCCACCCCGTATTTATGTGTTGAAACCCTAACCCCAGCACCTCAGAATGTGGCTATATTTGGAGACAGGCCTTTAAAGAGGTGATTTCATTAAAATGTCAGGGTGGACCCTAGTCCAGTCTAACTGGTGTCTCCATGTAAGAAGAGGAAATTTGGACACACGGACCCCAGGGCCCTGCATGCCCAGAGGGCCGATCACATACAGAGGCAGCAAGACGGCGGGTGTCCGCAAGCCCAGGAGAGAGGCCTCAAAGGGAGCCACCCCTGCCGACACCTTGATTTCAGACTCTGGCCTCCAGAGAGAAAGGGTTTCTGTGGTGTAAGTCACCGGTCTGTCATCTTGTTGCGGCAGCCCTAGGAAATTAACACAAGTGCACAGGGCTCGGCGTTTGCTGAAGGTTGAAGCAATAAGACGCTTTTACCCTTGTCCTCCACGAGCCCCCTTTGTAATGTCAGGAGACAGACGTGTAAACAGAGAAGCTACAGTGCCCGCCCCGAGGTGACCATAGGAACAGAGGGTGTTCAGAAGAGGCTTCCTGGAGGAGGCAGCTCGCGGTGGGTGTGGGCTGGAAAGGCGCTCTAAGCAGGGAACCAGGAAAGAACAGTGCCTCTGGGAACATCCTCACCGCCGCTGAAGGGTTGCCTGCTGGGGAGACCTCGAGCCTCCCTGCGGAGTTGGGGCCCCCGGCAGGAGACTCTCACTCTGGCAGCTGCAGACGTGTTGGATGAAGCAAAGCTGTTGGCACACGGGCCAGGCGAGAGGCAGCCTGGTGGAGCAGAAAGCCTCGAACCAAGGTCCCATTCCCGAGTCTGAGCTTGGCAAGTTACCTGGCGTCTCCGAGCATCAGCGTCTCCCTCTTAGCCGTCAAGCCAGAATCAAGGTGAGGATTAATCTGACGGTTTATGTAAGGGGCCTCGCTCTTGGAAGATGCTCAGCCTCAGCGAATGGCAGCTCTCCTGGGGCTCCCACAGGGTGGGGTGGCAGGAGCAGAACAGGGAATCCTACTCCCGCCCACAGAGGGCAGAGGCAGGGCTGGCTCCAGCCCTGCCCTGCTGCCTTCCACTGGATCCGGGTTGGGTTCCTCCCACTGTGCTCCTAAATCCTGCTCAGTTTTTCAAGCCACTGTAACACCCTCCTCCTCCAGGAGGTTTCCAAAGACTTAGGTTCTCCTTAATCTGCACCTTCATCAATCGCTCGGCTTTGCAGCCACTGCCTAGTTCATTTCCTGTATGAGGACCACTGACTCAGGAGAGGCGCTGGGGGAGGGAGGCAAGGCTGCTTCCCTGACACAGCAGGTCGCTGGAATCTCGGAAATGACTTGCACAGAGCTCTGCTCTGATGACCCCGACGCTTGGCCAGCTGTCCCTCCCTTCAACAAATAGCCGTGTACAAGTGCCGTGTACTGTGCTGAGTGCCAGGACTAGGTGGTCAGTGGTCCCCGTGCCACTGCCAGTTCTCAGAGGGAGATAGACATTTATCAGATCATCACAAAAGTGCAGTTACAGCCGTGGTAAGTACCCAGAGGGACACACGGGCCTGCTGAGTGCATAGCGGTGCCCCATCATACCCATGCCCATCACACCATCAGCACCCCTGGAACTCCACAGCCACTCGGCAAAACCTCCATTCTCGCCCAGTGTCTGGCCCCACTGTCTCCCCTCACTTTCCACTTCACCAGGGCCCTTGAACAGGAACTCCCAACATTTTTCACCACCAGACAGTCAAGCCTTCCTCCTCTGCACCCACCTGTTCCTCCATCCCTCCTGTCACGTGAAGGAGCCCCACCTTCTTTCAAGGCAGGTCCCTCCACACGTGCAGTGGTGACATCCATTCCATTCCCGCAGAGATCTCAGCAACAGGCAGCATCTCTCGTATCATCAGCCTCTCCCTCCTTCTTGCTTCCTTTCCAACAGGCTCAAGTTTCAACTGTCTTTTAAAAAAATTCCAGATACCCTTTCATTATTTAGCTCAGTTGTCTTCAAACTTTTTGTTCACATTTCACTAAAAGAACTTTGAAAAAATCTACACCAACATTTTTATCTTGAGTCTTTATAGTTACAAACATAATTTGCAACAAATAGTAGAGATGCTTTAAAGAGAACTATTATATCACCCCTTTAAATGATTTTAATAGAATTGAAATACAGAAAAATGTGTTTCCCAACATAATCCATCTTAAAAGTGAATGTGCTTTTCTTTTAATGTTTGCAAATAATATTTTTACTTTGTCTTCTGGAGTCTGCATTTCCACCTTATTTTACTCACAGAATTTTATCCTATTGTAGTATTTTTATGCTTGAAATCATACAAAATATGTATGATTTCACATACAGAATTAAATTCTGGCCATAACAGAACTAAATTAAAATCCATGACTAAAAGGTACCTGGAAAATACCTGAATATTTGGAAATTAAAAAGCACACCGCTGAATAACCTGTGGGTGAAAGAAGAAATTATAAAACAAACTTAAAACGTTCAAATGATAAGGAAAACACAATACAGTCACATCCCTTGGTATCTGAGGGGGATTGGCTTCAGGACCCACCGCAGATACCGAAGTCTACGGATGCTCGAGTCCTACTGTCAGCCTCCATATCCGAGGTTCGCATAGTACTGTAGGATTGGGAAAAAATCCGAGTATAAGCGGACCTGCACAGTTCAAACCTGTGGTGTTCAAGGGTCAACTGTATATGAAAATTCTAGAAATGCAGCTGAAACAGTGTTTAAGGGAAATCTGGAGCTTTAAAATGCTTTGTTAGAAAAGAGGAGAGATTTAACATTGATGATCTCAGTTATCACTATAAAAACCCAGAGAAGAGCTAATGAAACAGAAAGTAAGTAGAAGGAAGGAAACAATACTGATAAAAGCAGAAATCAATAAAATAAGAAATGGGCAAACAGAGAAAATCAGTGAAACCAAAAGCTGGTTCTTTTAAGAAGATTAATAAAGCTGACATATCTCCAGGGAGCATGCTCGAGGAAAAAGACACCCACAAAGAGCAGCAAGAAAGATGGGACATCGCTACAGATCCTACAGACGTTAAAAGGAATGAGGGAATATGAGGGGAACGTGACCAACTTTATGCCAGAAAAACTGAACACTTAAATCATTTCTGTTAAAGACATGACTTATCAAAATGGACGCAAACAGAAATAGAAAATCCAAATAGCCCTATGTCTGTTAAACTGAATTTGCGGTTGATCTTTCCACAAAGAAAATCCCAAGCCTCTATCTTTGATCTTAACGCCTCTAAAGCATGCCGCACATGGCAGCTGGAGTGACCTTTCCAGAGCACAAATCTGCCCTGTCATTCCCCTACCGCAAAGTGTGGCTTACTCTGCAATATGACTTTCGAGGCAGTTTGACCCAGGTGCTGCCTGCCTCTTCACACCCTCATCTCTGACCGCCATCCTTCCCCCCTCCGTGCACACATACACCCGCGCACGTACACACACTGCAGTGCGCACGCGCCTGGTTTCTACCCCGCTAGTTCTCTGCTGGCAGAACCCGGCCCCCCCACCAGGGGGCATCTGGGAATGTGTGGGAGCATGAGTTGTCACAACCACTGAGGGCTGTCACTTGACATTGAGTGGGCAGGGGTGTCAGACATCCAGCAATGCCTGGAACAGACCCCACAGTGAGAATCACGCAGCTGAGATGCCACGAGAACCCCACTGAGTCTTGCTGGACTGAATTTTCTCTCGGCTTCACCGCTGGGAATTAGACACGCCGTTAGCTCTGCTTGCAGCCCCTTTACCTCGTCTTTACCCGCCTAATCCTGACTCAGCCTTTGGGGCTCTGCTTCCAAACATGTGCCCAGCAAATTTACTGCGTTGAGTTTGCCTCCCTCCACCTGCACCCCTTTTAATTAAATATAAGTCCGGTTCAAGTCCAGGAGCAAAGACTTTTAGTTTGGATATACCCTAAAAGCACTAAAAGCATTAAGGGGGGCGGGGGGCGAGGAAACTCTAATATTTACTCTGTAACCACGGTTAGGCTCCCCTACTCTTGAAAGAGAGGCTTTTTCCAGATCTTCCTTTTCTTGGATTGTGAGTGGTTTCTCTGGGAGCTCTGGCCCACACCTGGGCCCTCCCGGAGTGCTCCAGTCTCCTCTCCGTCCCACTTCCCGCTTCCCGGTACCCGTTAATCTCTACTTTTTATTATCCTAGTTCATCTTTCTCCCAAAGTCGAGCTTCTGTCGAGCTTTCCCCCTCCCCGCTCCCAGTGGGGGGGGGGGGCCCATCTACCTGCGGACCACCTGTCCCCACCCCACAGGGCAGATCCTCAGGAAGAGAGGTGACAATCTGTAGGTTAAACGGGGGAAGGGCAAGGGCCACCTTCAGCACATTCCCTGTGTGTTGGCGGGGACGCACGGCAGAGCTGGCCCCGCTGCAGGTCTGCTATCACTTTTTTAAACGTTCTGCGTTGTAATTACAGGTTGTGGTCTTAATGAAACCTGAAAATGTCAGGAAGAAGAGAAGTGCCCCCACCCCTTGCTCTTCTCATTGATTCTTCGCTTCTTTATGTGTATGGCGAAGTCTAAAGACCTGTCAGTCAAGGCAAGAGGATTAGCCTCACCCATGTGAAGGGAAAATTGGGAAGGAAAAAAAAAAAAAAAATCCTTGTCTGAACTTGAAAATAAAAATGCTGATGTGGTTTTTATTCCAGAAACATATCTTACTGATTAAGAGCATGGAGAGCTCCCGGCTCGTGGGTGGGCCAGCCGTCGTTGGCCTCCCGGCTCTCCAGGGCCAGGCCCGGCTCGCCACCCGCAGCGTAGCAGAGGCAGAAGGTGGCGCGGACGCTCCCAGCGCAAACCTTTGCTGACGGGATGGCCGTGCGTGCATGCACGCGGGCACACACAGGGCGTTGAAACGGACCCGCTAAGACAAGGCAGGTTCCTTCACTCGGCTTGTTTAGCTCTACATCAGGGGGACGGAAAGGCAGCAGGTCACCCCGGAAGGAGCGTGGACTTGGAGTCACGCAGGGCTGCCGCTCATTAGCTGAGTGACCCTGGACAAGTGACAAACTCCTTATGCCCTAGTCTCACCATCTGTAAAACGGAGATCGTGGCACCTGCTTTGTTGAGGTTGATGAGATGACGCAAGGGCCGCCATCAGCACCTGCCCACACAGAACGGATGTCCCGCGAGCGGCCACCATCCCAGTGCCAAGGTGGCGGCACGGGGGATACCCCTCCCACCCTCAGCCACCTGAGGCCACTTCCTCCTCCAGGCAGCCTTTCTCTCCCAGGGTTCTCTGCCTGCAGGAGAGGCCTTGGCCCCGGCGGCCTCAGTTTCCGTGACTATGAAATGGGGCCGACACCTCTGCACACGTCGACCACACAGGGCTTGCGGCTTGGCGTGACCGCAGAGGCTGCTGCCAGGAAGGCAGCCTTCGCCAAGGGCTGGCTTCCTCCCGGCCAGGCGCAGCTGGGTTGGGTTGCAGAGCGATGACGGCGATCGATAATGCTGTAATTGGGGTGACTTGGGCATTTTTCCTATAGGTACCGCTGACGACGACTCACGCTCGGTAAGTCAACATTCCACTGTCATCAGATCCAGGAGACACTTCAACAGCCTCACGGGGGTTCAGGTTTCACAACTTCGGTGTCTGAACGTGAGGTCCTTGAGTCACCCAGAGATTCCACACCTCAGAAGATGTTTCCGTGGAGCCTTTGTTCCCAGAGTCCTGCGCAGACAGGGTTTTCTCTGAGGCGTTTAGCTGGCACTTAGAGGGTTTCCAGCTGCAGTCTCTTACCAGCAGTTAATATCCTGTGAATCATACATCTGCCCGGGACCCCGGCTCCCGAGGCCTGAGGCCCCTCCTTAGCCCCTCCTCTTCCTGTGCTCTTGGTGCTTCCAGCTGCTCCCCTTCCCTCGCTTCCTCTCTGTTTTCTTATGCTTTTTTCTGGGGTCCCTGCCCACCTCCGCCCCACTTTCTCCAGCTCTGGGCCTCGGTGCTGGACACACTCACTTCTCGCCCCCCCTCCCCCCGCGGGGCGCAGGGCCCGACTGGCGTTGGACAGTGGAGGGGACGAGCCACGACCCAGAGGAGGGGCGGGTCCTGGGGGGAGCACGGAGACATGGCGCGGGATACGGGGCACCACAGGCGTCCCAAGCCACCCACGGCCCTGTCACCGCTCGCCAGGGGCTGAGCCCCAAGGAACACGTGGTTCGGCCCCAGAAGGTGTGCGAACTGCATTGTCCTGTGGAGTGCCCCCAGCTCCAGCCTCCTACCCCGGAGCCACGTGGCGGGAGGAGCAGATCCAGGGACGAGAGTGCCCGGCGGGTGCCCAGAGCGGGCTCCCTCCTCCTGTGACCACGTGCAGTCACCCGGTCCCCACTCAGCGGCGGTCACCAAGTGCCCTGTGCACGCCGACCAGGTCCCTGCCGTCCCGGAGCTGATGTCCAGGGGGCGGAGCCCAGTACCAGTAAGTTACAAGACAACAGATGGTGACGGGGCCGAGAAGGGAGGGAGGACTGGGACCCTGTTTGCAGCATCAGGGAGCATGTGCACCCTCACCGCACAGCGGAGGGATCAGAACCCCGGTCCTGGCACCAAATCCTCACCGATGTGAACCTCAGCCCCTTCCTTCCTAGCTGTGTGGCCTTGGGCAAATTGGTCGACCTCTCGGGGCTTCCGTTTCCTTCTCTGTAAAAGGAACAGAGCTGTTCATAGTAACGACTTCTTGGGGCTGCTCTGATGGCTCAGTGAGCTGACATGCACACAGCAGCTCAGGGCAGCGCCGGGCCTGTAATGCTTTCAATCCAGGGCCGCGGGCCAGGAAAGAAGAAACACAGGAGCTTTAAGAGTCGAATCCAATCGAGGCAGGTGGAGGGGTTCCAGAAAGAGCCGGCTTCCCAGCCGGGGGAGACCTAGTATGGCCGAGAGGTGATCCTGCACTGCCCTCTGGGGGTCGCCCCCGCAGGAGGGAGGCCGATGTGGCCACTGGGCCACAGCAGCCCGGCACCCGGACCACCACCCCCGCCCCGTCACCCCGGCGCTCCCCACGGGGTTGCCGCTGCTCCTCCCTCCTTCCCCGCAGCCCCCGGCTCACCACACGCTCCTGCTACTTTCGCAGTAGTGCCTGGACACCTTCCCGCCAAGAGATGGTCCTGGCAGCCCTGGCTCGGCCTCCACCGCCCCTCGTCCGGGGATGATGGTGAGGACAAGAGCTGGCGCTCGTCCAGTGCTTCTTGTTCACCAGGCACCATCCTGAGAACGTGATCACACACCACGTTTAACCCTCAGCAGTCTCTCAGATGGTGCCTTTATTATTCGCATTTTACAGATGAGGAAACTGAGGCTCAGGGAGCGACTCCAGAGACCCGCTCAGCCTTTCCCTTCCACGGGCACGGCCTGGAGCTTGTCACTGACAACAAGCGCATCCTGTTCCAGGTGCCCCAAAGCCCACTGCCTCCCACGGTCCTCCAGCTCTCCCAGAACCCTCTGCAGCCTCACTTCCACACCCTTGTCCGTGCTCTTCATTTTCATCACACTCCCGCACACCCTCAACCCCTGCGCCCTCTCCCACGGGGAATTCTTTTCTGGCATAATGCCAATCCTGGCTAAATCCGGCCTCCTTCCTGCTCCATGGCTACAGCTTCCCTGGGGGAAGCACTTGCCCTGCAGCCGGGTAATGCAGGCGTGACCCTGTCCCCGACGCCTTAGCGTCTCTAGCCACGGACCACACCTCTGCCGCCTGCGCCCCTTGTTCCAGACTCTGCCCCGTGCACCACCCTGGGCTCAGCTCGGGGTCTTCTTTCCCGGCTCCAGAAACAGCAGCAACCGGCAGACACCTGTTAAGGCCACTGAAAACCTTCACGCCCCTCAGACGGTGATGGGCGCTCAGACCTCCTCGGATGCGCCCGTGGCTCCGGCCGGTTCCCTAGCCCTTTCTCCTCCCTCATCACGGCTTCTGGCCACCTCCTTTGCTGGCTTGTTCTCGTCTCCCAGCCCATAAAGCCGGGAGCTCTCCAGGGTATAGACGGTGGCATTTCTGTCTTAAGCATCTACTCACTCCTTGGAAATCTATCCAGGTTCAAAGCTTTAAATACCAGTTGTGCTCTGACAACCTCCAAATATGTCCGGCCCAGACCGCCCCCTGAGCTCCAGACCCTGCACCCAGACCCCTACTGGGTGTCGCACTTCTCACCGCCTCCTAGTCTAAGCCACCGCGGCGCGCTGTTGCTCTTTGGGCTGGGATTGCCTGCTCGTGTCACTCTTCCACCAACAGTCCCCTAAGACTTCCGTCTCGCTCAGGGCACAGCCGAGCGTTACGGGGGTCGACAGGGCTGCCCTGCGCTGACTTCCGTTCCTCCAGCTCCCCTCCAGCCCCGCAGGCTCCCAGGTGCTCCTTCCGCAAGCCCACTCTCTCCTGCCTCAGGGCCTTTGCACCTGACATCCCCTTTGCCTAGACACTCCTCCCTCAGCTGTCCACCCAGCTCACTGCCTCACCTTCTCCTAGTCTTTGCTATAATGTCACCTTCTCGGTGACACTGCAACTTGGCCTCTTCTCCACAGTCGCCCCCCTCCTTCCCTGCTTTATGCTTGTCTCCACTTACAGCCATCCAGCCGGCCCGGTGTCGGTTCCATGGATTCTTGGAGTCATGAGGGCAAGGATTTCTCCCTCTCTGCTCACTGCTCCATACCCCATGCCCAGAACAGCACTGGCACACGGCAGGTGCCCATGACATGTCCACCAAGTGAATAGCACAAGGAAGGCCCTTTGCCCCTTGCTCAGAACCAGGCATCCCAACAGGAAGGTGCCAGGGACAGGTTCTCTCCGGGGCCCCACCCCCGAACCCTTCAGCCTTCAAGTGGCTTCAAGTCAGGCTGGGTGGGCTGGAGTCACACTCGGTGTTTCATCCGGGGCTCGAGCAGGTGGCCTGACCCTTGTGCCCTGCATGCTCAGTGGGTCGCCATCACAGCCAGATTAGCTCGCAGTTCAACCCCGGCTGCCACATTCTTGTGACAGTTACAGGCGGGGGAGATTCAGCGGGCCCCAGTCTCAGACTTGGACTCAGACCTCTGGGCGTCCCCGCTACCACACACACGCACACACATGCGCATGCTGTTTAGGGAGCCAGGTGGCCTCAACTTTGCTAATAACTCCTCGTGGCCCTGGCGTCAGACTGGAGCCTAGAGAGTCAGCGCTGGTTGGCCCTTCCTGTCGAGACAATCTCGCCTAGCATCTTACATCACAAGCAAGGACGCTGCCCAGAGAGAGGATGCGGTTGGCATCACCTTTTACTCCTGATTCCAAGGGCAGTGTTGCTCTACCGTGCCACGTTTGCACGTGGTGAGGGAGAGTGCCACTTCCCAGGCCAAGCAGCAGCCTCAGTAACTACCTCCCCACAGTGGGCATGGATAAAAGGGGCCCCCCGGTCTCTGTGTGCACCAAGCCAGATGACCAACGGGAAGTGCCCAAAGCACAGCGGCTTCTCAAGAACAGGAGTGGTGATGACCGTGGCTGCTGTTCCCATAATTCTAGGCTCGGCTTGAGGCACCCTGAACTACATTAAGCCCCTCAACCAGCTGTTATTTTATTCTGCCCTCACCTGGGTAGATTGGTTCTCACCCTTCTCCCTGGCCTGTCGCACCTAGGCCTTTCTTGCTGGGCCATCAGTCTGTTTCTCCAACTTAGGAGAAAACTGCTCTCTGCTCACCAACCAGAACCAGAACTTGGGGTTCCCGGCTCTCTCGGTGAGCACCAGGCTCTTCCTGTCTGTGTGAATGAAGCCCCCAATCCTCCTTACCAGGAAGCTGTCTCTGGCTGGCTTGCCTCCGTCCAGGTAATGTGTCCTTCCCTGACCGGCCCAGGTGTGAAACAACCTGTGTCAAATCACATTTCACTCTATTTCTGCTGAAACCTCTGTCTGTAAGTTGTTATCCCTTGGGAGGTGTGGGGAGGACTTGTCGTCAGGAGAGGGCTGGCGTTTTGTCCGGCTTTGCATGGGGTCGCACACCCAGCGAGAAGGAGGCGGCCAAAACTTGGTTTAAAAAGACGGAGACCTTTTGCTCCTGGCCAAGATGAAGTAATGGGCTATTTTTACCACCACATGAAACAACCAAAAGAACCAGACAGAAAATATTAAATAGCAGTTTTCAAGACCCTGGACATCGGGCGATGAAATGAAGTGACCCCTGAGAGACAGGAAACAAGGTGAGCTCTACAATACGCCCAGCTTTCTGCCTTGAGAGAGTTCCCAGGCCACAGTACAGGGAAGGGCAACCCAGGCAGATACCAGGAGTCGACCTGAGTTCCAAAAATGGAGCTGAGAGTCCAGGAGAACCAAGGTGGCTGGAATTGACAGGGCTTAGTATCAGAGAAGAGAGAGCTGCACAGAGAGACAGCCCTGGAGACGTGCATAGGGTCCCCCTCAAGTATTCCCCAGAGGACTGATCCCTGCATGTGTGTGTGAGGAATTATCCTAACGGATTAAAGGAAACAGTGCCCAGTGCTCTCACAGGGCTGGGAACAATGCCTGTTCCCACCAGCTAGACTGGAAGAAAAATAATTCTGGTGAGCGAGACATTTGGGGGAAGAGGGTAGAGGACTCAGAAAGGTAGTGGAGAATAATTATCCCTAGACTGAGTCCTTACCCAGACTTACCTAATATATGGTGAAAAGCAAGACCCAGAGGATCAAACTGAGTCCAAGTAACTTAACTGCATCCCAGATCACAGTTCAAGAATGTTTACTGAGATACAGTACTATCTAGTGCCCCCAAAGGTAAATTTTTACAAATGTCAAGCATTCAACCAAAGATTATGAGGCATGCAAAGAAGCAGGCAGCATGATCCATGATGAGGAAGTAACTAATCGATCAAAATTGACCCAGAATAGACACACATGTTAGAATTAGCGGAGAAGGACATCCTAACTGTATTCTTCTGCAAGATCAAATAATAGAGTAGAGATATGGAGGATTAAAAAGAGACCCAAATCAAACTTGATCAAAAACTACAATGCATGAGATAAAACATACAGTGGATGGAATGAACAGAAAATTAAGATATCGCAGAAAAGATGAATGAACTTGAAGATGTAGCAATAGAAACTATCCACAACGAAACACACAGAGGAAAAAGGATCCCCCAATGAAACAAGCATCAGTGAGCTTGGGCCAACTTCAAGCAACCTAATATATGAGTAATTAGAGTCCCTGAAGGTGAGGAGGCAGGGAACAGAAAAAATATTTGAAGAAATAATGACCAAAAATTTTCCAAAATGATGAAAGCTATAAACCCACAGATCCAAGAGCTCAACAAACTCCAAGCACAAGAAGCATGAAGGAAAACAAGACACATCATAACCAAATTGCTCAAAAACAGTGATAAGGATAAAAATCTTAGAAGCAGCCGGGTGGGGGGGGGGGAAATATATTACACAGAGAGGAAGAAAATAAGAATGACAGCAGATTTCTTGTCAGAAACAATGCAAGTGAGAAGACAGTGAAGCAATGCCTTTAAACTACTAGAAGAAAACTATCAACCTCTACCTATCTCTAAAACAAAAATACCTTTCAAAAGCAAAAGTGAAATAATGACACTATCAAACACACAAAAGAAAGAAAACTTCATCAGCAGGACACTTGCCCCACAAGAAATGTTAAAGTCCTTCAGGCAGAGGAGAAATAATACCAGCTGGAAACATGGGTCTAACAAAGGAATTAAGAACACTGGAAATGGTGTCTACATAGGTAAGTATGTAACGCTTTTTAAAAATCTGAATCTCTTTAGAAGATAATTGAAAAGCCTAAAACTATAAAACTTTAGAAGAAGACCTTTGTGATCTTGGGTTAGACAAAGATTTCTTAGATATGACACCAAAAGTGTGATTCATTGAGACAAATTGATAAATTTGACTTGATAAAAATTAAGCTTTTTTGATCTTTGAATGAAAGATATTGTTATGAGAATAAAAAGATAAGCCACCAACTGGGAGAAAATAATTTCAAAGCAATATCTGATGAAGGACTTGTATCCAGAATATACAAAGAATTCTCAAAACCCATAATAAGAAAACAAACAACCCCATTTTTTAAGTGGACAAAATATTTGAACATTTCTCCAAAGAAGATATATGAAGAGCAAATAAGCACATGGAAAGATGCTCAATATTATTATTCATTAGGGAAATGCAAAGTAAAATCTCAGTGAGGTACCCCACACATCTATTTGAATGGCTAAGATCAGGAAGACTGACAATAGCAAGTGTTGTTGAGAATGTGGAGGAACTAGAACTCTCACCCACTCCTGGTAGCAACGAATATAAAACGGTACAAGCACTTTGGGAAGCAGTGTGGCAATTTCTTAAAAAGTTAAACATACACCTACCTTAGGATCCAGTCATTCCACTCCTGTGTTTATCCAAGGGAAATGAAAACACAGCTCCATACAGAGACTTGTATATGAATATTCACAGCAGCTTTATTTGTCACCCCAAACTGGACCCAAGCTAAACGTCTATCAGCCCGTGAATGGGAAAACAAATGATGGTATAGACACTGAACAATAAAAAGAAACTCACTATCAACTTGGCGTACAACATAGATGAATCTCAGAATCGTTATACGGAGTGTACAAACCCAGACAAAAAGAGAACATACTGTATAATTCTATTTACCTAAAATCCCAGGAAATACAAGCTAATGTATAGTGGCAGAACGCAGATCAGTGGTTGCCTGGGGACAGGGTGGGGGTGAGAGGAGCAGGAGGAAAGGGTTGATTACCAAGAGACACTTGGGGATAACGGATGTGTTCATTACCTGGATTTTGTGATGGCAGTTTCAAGGATGCACACGTGTCAGGCTTATCAAATTGTACACTTTAAACATGTACAGTTAATTGTCCAACAATCACACCTCAGTAAAGCTGCTTTTAAGAAAAGAGCAAGAGGAATGTTCCAGAAGTGAGGCCCCTTCCTCCCCGTGGCCACAACTCGAAGGTACTTGATAATGGAGAGCTGACCCAGAATCTGAATCGCCGTTCCGGGGCTCATCAGAAAACCAGAGGTTCTGACCTTTCACTCGTCCCCTTCCCTTCTGCAAATTGGCTTCACTCAGGAATTTCTCAGGCGGAATCCCCCGACCCCAGGAGGGTCTGCCTGTGGCTGGCAAGGCCAGCCCAGTCAGAACCCCCATCCCCACCACACGTGCACGCTCAGAGCCCCTGGGCCCAGGGGGAGAAGCTAAACAGTGTCCCCAAAGGAGCAGCTCGGGAGCTGTGCTTCTGCCGATCTGTGGGCCAGCAGACCCCTTTCACACGTGTGCCCTGGGGCCCTGGAGGCTCTGCCCTCCACACTGGACCGGCCATCCTGAGGCTATGTGTCCGTGGCCAAGGCGCTCACCCACCTGCCGGTGGAGGAAAATGGGACGTATGTGCAGGTGGGTATTTTCTATCAAAGCATCAGCATGCCAACGCACAGACTCGACCACAGAAGAGGTGGCACGGGGGAAACGCATTGCTCAGCCTTACCGCAGGCAAGCCCACACCCCCGCCGACCCTCAGTCCCCCACCTATAAGACGGGGGTGAGCTTGGACTCCAGGACGTCCAGCCTCTGGGACAGAGCCTGCGAGTGTAGCCATTATTGCCCGATCCACAGCGTGACTTGGGTGTTCACCGCCTCTCACCACGGTGATCGGGATGCAGCTCTGGCCGCTGGTTTGTCACTGGCCCTGCCTCTTCCTAGCCCACCTGTCAGATGCAAACAATAGCACTGACCTCCGGGAGGCACTGTGAAGGGCGAGTGGGATCGGGCCTGTCCATCGCGCGTCACAGTGGCTGGCGCGTCTTTTAAGCCACACCTGGCTTTTTGCCCTCTGCCAGGACCAGGCTTCAGGGGACCTCTTTCTGCCAGCTCCAGTTCTCTCTCTAGGCCTTGCAAGGGCCTGTGGCCCCCCCTGCTCTGGAGGGGGTCCCAGGGGGAGGGAGGGAGGGAGGGAAGATTCAGGATGCCACCTTCCCCTTCCATTCAGAGACTGTTCCCATGGCAACCCTGGCCTGTGAAGCCCCACGGGTGCTTCTGCACCAAGCGTTGAAGACGACACTTGGCCAGCCTTGCTGCCACTCCTAGCCCATCTCTCAAAGGCACGCAGTGGTCCTGCCTCCCCTTGGAATATTCGGACACGTTTGAACAGAATCGCTTCCAACAGTGACGTCCTCAAAGCCAGCACTGATGCACAAAGACTCCCCGCCCCCCCCCCCACAAAGCTACCCACAGGGTCTTTTTGCAGAAAAGGCTCCAAACTCGCTTCAAGATCAGACGTGCTTCTGGGATCCCGCCTGCCCCAGCAGGACAGATTGCTTTGCCGAGTCGATCAGGTTCTAATTAGCGCTAATTAGTGCTGCGGCAATCTGGGAGACAAGTCACCGGTAGCCAAGTCGCCCTCTGGTTCAGAACATCAAAGGGAATTGAAGATAAGCGGACGCTCTGCTGAAACGCACGGGTGTTTTCTGCCCCTGCCGGCTGGGCGACCTTGGACCGGTGGCATCTGCAGAACAGACTGTGGGGAGGATGGGGGGAGGTGGGTCTCTCGGTGGCTGGGTCCTGGCCCCCTGCTCTTCCCGAGGGGACGCCACCTCAATGTGGGTGCAAGGCAGGGGCGTCCACCAGGCAGGACGCAGAGGCGAACGCAGGGCAGACCAGTGGTGCCTTCTTGAGGACACTCGCCACACAGCTGAGAAGACACGGCTGCCGTCAGGGTGGTTCGCCGAGTCCCTTCCATGTGCCAGTCCCGAGCTGGGGCTGGGGGCCCACCGGTGGTACGAGAGAGGGACTGCCACCCTCGGGGAGCCCTCAGCCTGGGGGAGGTCAGGATGCCCGGGGTCTTGGGGCAAAACAGGCCCCTTCTGGAAGAAGAGACAGCAGAGGAGCTGGGGGGGGTGGTGGGTGCTGGGGAGGCGGGCAGGTGTCTCCCCACAGGGAGGGGAAGGGAGACCGAGCAAAGGCCCAGAGCAGCTAGCGTGCAGACCACCGCCCGACCTCCAGGTCAGAGAGGGGCTGCGCTGAGACGCTGCCCTGCCCCGTCTTCCCCAAGTGCTCTGGGTCCTGGGCCCAACCCGCCCACTTCCCTGATGGGGTAACAAGCGTCTGCCAAGCTGCACTGAGCCTGGCAGGGAGTGCGGGGTGGGCGGCGGGCAGGGAGGGGCGTGACCAGAGCCCAGACCCCGGGACTTCGGCTCCGTGGTCTCCCCACGACTTGAGGTCACGGATGGACTTGGCCTCCGCCCAGGGGCCTCTCTTCTAAAAAGGCTGATCGATTTCTCTTGGGTTTCATCTCGATGTTCTGAAAACAGTTGGCCCTGTAGGCAGAGTGAGTCTCCGGAGACATGTGGCATCTAGAGATAAGACGGGACACTTGGACGAGCCCTCAGTCCTCTTCCAGAGAAGGCCACTTGCAGGCCAGGAGCGGCGCTTGGCCATCAGGATGGCTCTGGGAAGGCTGGGATGGATTCCGTGGGATGGGGCTGCTCCTCGTGATGCAGGGGGGCAGGTGAAGCCACCTCCCGGCTCTACGGAACCGGTTTAGGAGCGATGGCTTCCTGAGGCCCTGGGAACAGCCTGGAAGGGACCTGGTGACAGAGGCCATTGCGGGAAGCAGGCCCCGTGGGTCCAGCCGCCGGCCGTGACTCCCTGCGCCCAGGCCCCGGAGCACCCCTGCCTGCTTTGGCAGCTCTGGGCAGTGGCCAAACCCCAGAGGAAGAGCAGAGGAGGAGGCCGGGCAGCGGGGAGATGCTTTCTTCACTCAGAGCCCGGCGACACCCGTGACCCGACTAGGTCTGGAACAGGGAGGTGGCAGAGCTGGCCTGGTTTGCTGGCCACCCCTCTTCTTGGGGACAGTCTTGCTTTCACACCACGGTTTGTGGGGCAGGAACAGGGTCAGGGGCTGGAGTGAGCTCCATCTGTATTCATCAGATTCCCTTACCGCCCGGCCCCCGTTGGGTGCGGGAGAGAACTTTCTGGCTGTAGCCTATGCATTTGGGGAGGAAAGTGCACGGGACCCATTGATCTCATTGATTTGCTAAGGATCTGGGAAGATGTTTGTCTCCTGCAGGATCTTTTTAAAGCACTATTTGGCTGGACTTGGGTTTCTTCTTTCCTAATTGAATTCCATTCGTGCAGGAGAGAACAGAAAAAATACTGTTTGACTGCCCCGCCCCTCCCCCTGCACAGTTCAGATGAAGCCGAGGAGGGCAATTGCCTGGAAGGGCCTCCTTTCAGGCCCGTGTGAATGAGCCAGAGCAGTTGTGACCCCGGTGCCCGCCCGGGACAGGACAGGTGGCCGGGGGACAATACCCACAGGCCCCTGGGCATCCCTCAGGGGTGATGGCAGGCGCTGAGGATGGGGGCGTGGTGCTGGGGACCACCCCAGGGAGAGAATGCTGGAGGTGGCACAGGGTCCTGGGGGGCGGGGCCCAGAGGAAGCTCCCCGCCTCCCCCCCACCCCGGGCCCAGGGGACCCCCGCTGAACGCAGACAGACGCCCGGGACCCTATTCAGAGCGTGGCAGCCACATATGTCCCAGTGGGTGGAAGCCTCTGCAGGCACCAAGGCGCTGGTGAGGGCTGGTGCTGCGTTCTGTTTGGGTTTGGGTTTCTCGTGCTGAAGCCAGTGAAGCGAGGGAGGCCTCTGCTTAAGCTCGACTGCCTGGCGGCTCCCAGACCGCTGCCCTGTCCCCGCACTCCCTGGGGACCCTGCGACGGCGACAGGCGAGGCGCGGGAACAGTGATGGTAACCGGGCCTCTTCCTCACAGCGGCTCTGCCGGGGCACCTCTGCTCCCTTCCCGTAGAGACGAGGAAACCGAGGCCCAGGGAGGCTGAGCCACTGGCCTGCAGGTTGACACGGCCCCGAGGAGTCCGGGCCGGGACTTGAACCCAGGCCTCCCCGCTGCCCTGGCTTTGTGCCTGTCTCTTGCGGGTCCCTGTGCCCAGCCTCACGCTGGCACGTCCCTTGGGGTGGGGGGGCCTGGATCACCCAGCTGCCTAGGCTCAGGCTAGCCCCATCCTCCCAGGGCCTGTGCCGTGGACACCTCCCACCTCCGGGCCAGACCTCCATGGTGTCTGTCACATCGTATGGGGATATGTCCATGGTAGACGGTGTCCAGAAGTGCTCAAGACGGGCAAGCGAACTCAGGTGGACTCTCACCTCCACCCCACCTCGCTGCCATGACGAGCCCAGGGTCAGACGTCTGCCAACGCCGTGCCGCTGGCCTCCGACTTCTCCCCATGCCCGTAACTCACTGCCCCCCAGGCAGGCTGCTCCCGCAGGCGGAACTGACACGAGGCAACGTCACGCAGTGGGAGCCAGCAGACGCCCCTCCAGACGCAGCCCACGCTTCTAATCCCGGGAGGGGCCCACCCTGCTCTGACTGCCGAGGGTGGGTGAGGGGCACCCACACACCGGTCCCGGAGACCCCTAATCCACAGCCTTGCACTGGGGCAGCTTGCAGGCCGGCGGCCGACAGGCTGACTAGTATGTACCTTGTGTTAACAAGTTGGCCCAAGTGGCCAGGGAGGCCCTGGGAGCCTGGACGGTTGGTCAGGGGCCCTAGCTCTGGCCTGGGGGTTCAGGCACCATCCCCAGTGCCAACCCGACTCGTGCTTTTTGGCACTAGGCTGAACACCTGTGATGTCCACTGAGCCCCATCCACCCCTCCCTGGGGGAGACAGCGCTACCATTATTAACAGAGAAGAACCCGGGAACAGAGAGGTTAACCAAATTTCCCAAAGTCCCACAGCTCTAAGGGAAAGAGCAGGCTCCGCCCAACACCTGCCAGGCTTCCTGCAGAAGATGGATGGAGAGGGAAAGGACTCCCAGGGCACGAGGGCGGGGAGGGAGGCCCAGGAATGGAGGCTGGGCGGGAGGCGGCTGGTTCGTGTGGGTGTGGGTGCCCATGCCGGGGGCCTGGCCCTCGACTGGGCAGCCTGGCTGTGCAGCTGCGGCACGTTGGTCCCGTTCTATAGTCAGAGGGGAGGGAAGGGGTGGCGCCTCCACGGGTCCCAGTCACTGGGCCTCATCCCCCTGGGCTCCTCCCCAAAGCCTCCACCTCCCCGCTGCAGGCTTGACTTTTACAACCTGCAGAGTCACCACGCTGCCATGCCTCCCTCGCTCCTGCGGTGGTCTTCACGTGGCCAAGAGCAATAATGTTGTTGAGAATAATCGACACCACCACCACCACCGGGCACGTGGGACACGCCAGGCCCTGTGCGGGGAGGTGCACGCCCGGGCTCGCGGCCGTCTGCCCGCTCCGGGCCGGTCGTGCCCCGAAATCTCCTGGTGTTGCCTCAAGTGAGCCCTGGGGTCGGTCTTTGTGCACCTTTTCTCTACCTACAGCAGCCTTGCCCCTATTTTGCAGATGATAAAGTGAGGCACAGAGAGGGTAAGAAACTTGCCCAGGGCCGCAGTGCTGGCAAGTGTCAGAGATCCGAACTCCTAACAGGTCTCGGGAGCCGCCGCTCTGTGCCAGGCGCCAGGATGGGGCGATGAGGCGGTGTCTGTTCTCAGCTACCAGGACCGGCCCAAGTATTGTGTGCATGCAGACAGCCCGAGCCTCCCTCTGTCCTCGGGGTGCCCTGAAAACCCTCCTTCCCCTGGGAGGCAGCACCCCGAGCCCCCCTGTGACGGCCCAGGTATGTGGCACTGCTCAGACCGGCCCTTCCCTGGGCAGAGTGGCCTGCAGCCTGGGGACACTTCCTCACCAAGCCGTGGGCACCCGCCAGACCCTGGGCCCAGCTGCTCTGTAATTTCGGGTGTAGCTGGGCATGTGTGTGTTATCGGGTGATACTTAAATCCTAACCTTTTCAAACGCAAGCCCAAGTAAGTACATACTTGGGAACCATAATTCCAAGCTTGGAGGCGTCGCTTGAGGCCGACGGGGAGCATGGCGTCATGACCGCTAACCGGGTCCTTTGGTGTCCTCGGGTTTGACGACATCTGTGTCCGTCAGGAGGGAGCTCCTGAGACCAGTACCTGTCCAGCCCGAGGTCCGGCCCACACCACTTTACAGCAGGGTCCAGCGGGACGCCCAAAACGCAGCTCCCACACCAGTGCCTGGCCACTGGGTCTCTGCGGCCAGACGCTGGACGCAAGTGAAGGGCGGCCTCCATCCTCAACGAGCCCCGAGGGGCGTGATGCCCAGCGGCCTCTGCCATCAAAGGCTCAAACGAGTGCACCTCGGAGCCAGGGGCTGGGGAGCGGGGTGGCGGGTGTGGATGCCTTGGCCCCAGACTAAGCCCTAGAGAGAGCGCAGGGTCCTGAGGGGGGACACGGTGCAAGGCCCTCGCGGCAGGAACGGCAGGGAGAGGCGTGGCTATGCCAGGTTCAGGAAGAGTGTGAGGAAACTGACACTGGGCTCCCATCCACCACGTTCTGTGGGCAATGGGGAGCCATGGGAGGTGTTGGAGGGAGCAGAACGTGTTTTAGGAAAAGTGCAAACAACCCATAAACCTTAGCAGGTTACAAGGTTGCTCCTACCCTTATCTCAGGGCATGGAGGTCAAGGGCACGGCTCTGGAGCCAGACTGCCCCTCACCCAGAAGACCCTGGGAAAACCATGGGACCACAATGGCCTCCCGTGTTCATTGCACGATGGGGTGACCTCAGTGAGATGCTCCTGATGGGGGGAGGATAGACGCCCGGGGCCAGAACACAGGTCCAGGCCACGTCCCCGGCATAAGGCCCTCCCGAGAGGCCACCAGGAGGCGGCTGTCCCTGCCCCTGTCATTGACACCCTGGAGAGAATGGCCTGGCTACAAGCAGGGCAGTGGGTGCTTAGCAATTTCTGGAAAAGTGATTTAGTGCCAAGAGGCCCTGATTGGGAGTCTGGACCCGATCCTCAGTCCTGCCCCAGCTCCAGCTGTGGTGTCATGGAAGCTCCCCTCCCAACACTACTCCCCGCTCCCTGGAGCACCCTGCCTCGGTTTCCCCGGGCTCTGCAATCCCAGGCTTCCTTCAGGGCTGGGTTCAAGCACCCTCCCCCTCTGCCACCTTCCTGGACCCGTCGGGCAGCCTCTTCACCCCAGGATCCTGCGCTGGCCCGTCTGCTCGGTGGGTCCTGGAGCCCCAGGGAAGCCAGCAGTAGGCCCCACCGGGTCTTGCAGTCTGAGCGCTGCCGCGGGAGGTCAGCTTGGGGTGCACATCTCCTAACTACCCCCCGTGGAGCCCCCTCCTGCGAGGAGGCCGAGCAGGGCCCTGGGACACAGCTGAGGGCGACGTCAGGCAGAGGGACGGGCAGGCCTGTCCACAGCCCTGCTCGCCAGGCCCCTCGGCCACCTGGCTGCCCCTGTTCGTCAGGCTCACCCTTCACGGTGTCCCCTCTGTCCCTGACTGTCCCCGCTGCCACCACCACCTGCCTCGAGGTCTCCCTGCCTACCCACACCTGACGTGAACCTGGGGGGCCGGGGTGGGCGCCCTCCCCGTGCACAGGGAGGCCTGGCCGGGGGTGGGGGAGGGGAGCCTGGGGGTTACCCCCACCCGCAGTCTGATCAGGACCTGGCCAGTTCTGCTGACTGTGATGAGGCCCCCTGACCCCTGGACTCCAGCTCCCAGAGGCCGGGGAACAAAGGCCAGGCCCAGTGATGACCAGCAGTGACCGAGCATTCCGGGCCGCTCACTTGCTCTCTCCAAACACATTAGCTTTTTGGAATTTACGCGCCCTCCGCCCTCATTATCCACAACGCAAATGCCTTTCCCAGGCGGCTTTGGGCCGGCAGGATCAGCTGAGTGCCCACTGCAGTCCCAGCCCCCTGGGAGCTGCGCGGCCATCTACAGAGTCCAGAGCAGGTCCAGCCACCTCCTCGTCCAGGACGGCTTTGCCCGCCTGCCCCCGGCATGTGTGGACCCACACACCTGCCCACGCCACCCACAGAGATGGCCCCTGGACACCCCGTGTCGGGCCGGGGGGTTGCCACCAAACCCTTCACATCGGGCGCCCGGGGTTGGAAGGGAGGGAGTGGGCACCGAGCCCACATTCTACGTGGGCCTCAGGTGATCTGTGCCCCTGCTCAGTGCGTCCCCTGGCCCTGCCTGACACACCTCCACCCTCCTTCCTGCTTCCTCCCTACATATCACTCAATCCCACACGTGGACTTGACGTGCAGCCTGTCTCCCAGGCCTCTGCCCGTGCTGGGCCCTCTCCGGGCTTGCTCCTCCCTCTCTTCATCAGACCGGCCAGTGTGTGCACATTCTATACATTTAGCTCAAATGCTCCCTCCTCCAGGAAGCCCCCCTTGACTGCACCCGAGCCCCGTGAAGCAGGTGCTGCCGCCCCGTCAGACTTCAAGAGCAAGCACCGGGTTCTAATCATCTTGGGATCCTTAGCCCTTGACCCTCGACCCAAAGCCTGGTCTGCTGTAGGACTTTGGGAAAGGTTTGCTGAGTCCGATGGGATATCCAGAGGCTGTAAGGAGGCCATGATGCATGCCGAGGTCTCCGCGCTGCCTCCTCGTAGAAGGTCTCGCTGATACCCTTGGCCAAGTCCCTGAAGGCTCCGGACTCTTCAGAGGGCAAGTGACCACTTACTGAGCACCTGCTTCAGACCAAGGGCTACTCTAGGGGGCTTGGAGAAGTGACCTCTTTTCCTGCCGTTCACAACAGGCCTGTGGAGTGAGAATCATCACCGTCACGTTCCAGCTGGGGAAGTGGAGGCTCGGACGGGAGGCTCAGCTGCCGGACGAGGCAGAAACTCTGCAGAAGCAGGGACCTGAGCCCCGGGCGGTCTGGGTCACGGTGGGGCCCCCTTCTCCTGGTGCCAGGACCTGAGGGCAGAGCCACACACATACATGCACACACACGTGCACACACGCACGCAAGCACACACACACACACACAGCCACTCCCGACGCTCTGAGTGCCCGCTGGGCTCTGCTGCTGCCCTCCCCGCAGCCTGCAGACCTCGGTCAGGCCTTTAGTTACATCCTGGAGGAAGGCCGTGGCCGGAGCCTGGCGGCCAGGGCCTGGTGGCAGCCGGGGCGGCCTCCCGGGCACCACCTGATGGGGGATGGATCAGCTGCGTTGTTTCCTCACCAGAAACGCGCCCTCCCAGCTGGGGGGAAGCCAGGCCCGTCGGCAGCAGGCCGGGCCCCTGCGGCTGTTTCTCCTCCTGCTACGGACGTCACACGCTCTTGGCCGAGGGCAGAGCTGATGGGACCCAGATGGGAGTTGGGACGGGCCTCAGAGGGCAGTGCGGGCTGGGGTGAGGCTGGGGCCTCCACCTCCTGGCTTAGGGGCCCTGCTCTGCCTGAGAGAGGGTGACGGCGACCCTGGCCAGGCCCGCGTGTCTTCCCGGCGGTGCCCCCGGGGCCCCAGGTGGGCTCAGTGTTGGGGTGAGCCGGACTCACCTGCGGGGACCGTGCAAGCATTCCCACGGGAGCGCACGAGGGTCTTGAGGTCGGCTGGGGGTTGGGTTCGTTAAGGCAGCTGCCAGGCACGGTGAGGAGAGGCCCCCGAGGTCCTCAGGCTGGGCTTGGTGCTCTGGGTCCCCCAGCCTCGGCTTCCATGGCTGTAAACGAGATAGCACCCTCCGGGCCGTCCTGAGGACTAAACGATGTAACCGTGGCGTGCGGAGACGCTGTCCCAGGCCTGGCAGGTCAGGCCCGTGTTTCCAGGGCTTGCTCTCCTGGCGTCCGGACGCCCCTTAGAGCAGGACATCCCCCTGCTGGCCCCAGGCCTCACTGTCCCCCCTGCTCACCCAGGGGACCCTGGCTACCCGCCACCACCGCCATCCCTCACCTCGACTCCATGCGGTCCTGAACGGCCCGCAGCGGCCTCCCACTGCCCGCCCTGGTTAGGGCCGGGCCTCCCCGTTCCCGCTGCCTCGCAAGGCAGCCTCGAGGGATCTGTAAAATGCAGGATGAGCCTGTCACCCCGTGCGCTCCTTGCTGATACCTCAGTGTTTGCGGGGCTCCCCCGCCCTGCCCGGGGCCCACGCGACCACACCTTCCAGAACCCCCTCCTCCCTCTGTCCCTGTTGTCCCTCCTTCCCCAGCCTGAGGGGAAGCACCGTCCCTGCCCCGCTGCTTCCTGCCGTCCGTTGGGGCCTTGGGCACAGACGGGGGGCCTGGCTGCTCGCTGTGGGCCCAGGGCGCAGCCTTGGATCCTCAGACAGGCCCCGGGGGGCCGAGGCCAGAGGGGCCCAAACGGGGCCTGGCTCTGCCCATGCTTCCCTCTGGGGTCTCCTCTTCTTTGGGGCACCCCGTCTCCCCTGCCCTTCCCTGTGGCTCAGGCCCCCCTCTAAGCCCCGCAGGCCTGGCGTTCAGCCTGTGGTCACTCCTCGGACACCCATACCTGGAGCAGAGCTGGGTCCCAGAGAGTAGAATGGTGAGGAGAAGGGAGCCCCCAGCCCAGCTCCGTGTGCCTGGCTCCTAAAGGTGGCAGCCCTGAAGACTGTCGCTGTCGCCCACCCCGCCCCACCGCCCCAACCTCTTTCTCAGAAGTCAGTTTGGGCCCATCGCTGGCTGGCCTCCTCCGAGGGGCTGCTGGCTGTGGAGCTGGGGGGGCCAGGTATGGTGAGACCAGCCCTAGTCTGTCCAGGATGCACGGCCAGGCCCTGGGCCCAGACTGGGGGGGGGGGGGTGCTGACGGCAGTGGCGCCCTGGGGGGCGGGGGTTCTCCTGGTGTCCCTGTCAGGCCTCCTCTGGGGTGGGCCTCCCATCCCCGGGATGCAGGGGGCTGCTGGCAGGCCGGCTCCTGCCGCGACCTTCTCATCCTGACCACTCTCGGCGGGGCCCGCTGCTGGGAAGCTCTGGCGGGCGCCCCTCGCCCCTCCCGCCAGCTCCACCGTGACTAAAGCCTGACCCCCGCCCCCGCCCCGTCGGCTCTGCCGGGCTTTGTCCAGCAGCCCTTTCTTTCTCTGCCGGACCATGGAAAAGGCCGCATCAGCGACCGCCTTTGTCTGGCCCCGCGCACCCCGCTGTTCTCAGGCTGGACAAAGCCAGCGGGTTCACAGCCGTCCGGGCGGATAGAGGGATTCAGTGTTTGGATAATTCAACCACAAAAAGCATGTGGCCCTTTCGCCTCCATCAGCTGGACTCGGCACCCCGTCCCCTCTGGCCTTTCAGGACTCTCCGGAGAGAAAATTCCCACAGGCCCCAGAGGCAGGCGCGAGCCCTGGAAAAGCAGCAGCTTTGGCCTCCGACACCCGCCGTCCAAATCCCAGCGCTGGCCCTGAGGCCTGGGGCGCGTGACTGCCGCTCCCAGCTCTGATTCCCCACCTGGCAAAACGGGGTGAGGACCTCCCACCCCAGACAGGGGCCGGCAGGGCAGTGGTGGGTGTTCTCCCTGCGGCAAGCACGCCCTCCTGCTCCCCCGGCCTAAGCTCTGCAAAAATCAGGGCCGAGTCTCGGGAGCCCAGTCGTGCCTCCCCGGCCCTTAGGGCTCTCTGTGCCCAGCAGGCGGTATGAGAGTGCGGGGCACGGGCACACGGGAGCAGAGGAGAGGCGCTGGGACCCATGCAGTGGTCAGGCTGCCAGAGAGGAAACAGGACACGGCTCCAGCCCCCGAGGGTTGCATCCTGCACGCTCTCCCTCGCGGTCCCATCAGACCCGAGTCCGCCCGTCAGCCCAAGACCTCGTTTGTTTCTCCAGTGAGGCCGTCATCCCTGAACTCCTCCACCCCCGGCTCTGAGCCCAGCCCTTCTTCTTTCTAAGGCTCAGACCAAATCCTCGGACCTCCCTGCCACCCCTTTCTCTCACCCTGCGGTCCATCCGTCAGCATATCCTATCGGCTCTACCTTCCAGAGGTATCCCGAAGTAGGCGCTCCCGGCTCACACCCCACCAGCGGTCGCAGCCACTGCCCTCCTCCTCCTGGGGGCCGCAGCCACCGCCCTCCCCATCCTGGGGGCCCGCAGCCAGCCCCATTCCTTGTTTCCTCCCTGGCTTCCCTCTCAGGCCCCTCAGCCCCCAGCCTCTGCCAGCAGGCGAGGCTCACAACCTTCACACGGTCCCCTTGTGCTAGAACGGCCACCCGTCCCTCCAGCCTCATCTACCCTGCGGGCCCCGAGCACAGCTCCTCAGAGAGTCCCTGCCTCCGTGGTTCCTTCCCGTGGCTGCGATGCAGTGGTGGGTCCAGGGGGCACCTGCTCGGTGGTCTGTGTTGCTCCCGGCTGTGTCCCCAGCACCCACCACGTAGCTGATGGGTGTGGGCAGTGGGTGCCTGTTCCAGTGGGGGAGCTTGGGACCCCCGAGGGCCTCCAGGCCTGCTCCGGCCCCAGGGCCCTCCCTTGCTCTCTTGACCACGGTTTCCCCATCTGTGAAAGGGGCACAGACCCCTCCACCTCCTCAGCCATACCCTGGAACCTGGGCACCTGGAAACCTCGTCACTGTACCCGTGTGGCCATCTCGATGTTTCTGGATGGAGAGACTGAGGCCCAGAGGGGGGAAGGGCTGACCTGGGGTCCCAAGACCTGGACACAGTGACCCTCAGTCACTCAAAGCAGCCTCCCGAGAGAGGCCCTCTAGGGAGCCTTCTGCCTATTGGCCCAGCTGCCTGTGCTGGGAGCAGCCTCTCTAAGCAACGTGGGGGCGGGTTCTCCCACCCCCTCCAGGGCCTCCCCGTCCAGGCCTGGCCCTGGGCAGCTGCGACCCGGGGGCTGCAGGGAATAGGACTGGGGCTCCGCGAGCTCTGAGGTGGTGTGAGCAGGCCCCGGGCTCAGCAGACCGTCCCGGGACCCTGTCCCTTCCAAGGCCCCAGGGAAGCAGCTCCCGACGGCATGAAGGGTCAGTGGCCTCATTGTACAAGTGGGGACACTGAGGCAGGGGGAAGGGAACAGCTGGAGGCCCAACAGAGAGGCAGTGACCCTCCACGGGTGAGAAGCCCAGAAGCTACCCCGTGGGCCCGGCTCTCACTGCTGGGCCAGGCCTCCGGCTCTTCCAGGTGCTCTCGCCGCAGCGGTGATGAACGTGGGTATTGCCCAGTGAGTCCCAAAGTGTGGTGTGTGGAACCCCAAGGGGCATGAGAGCTGGACCACAAATGGGCACAGGAAACACCACCCAGAGCACGGAGCCGTGGGTGTGGAGCCACGACGGTGGCAGGCCAGGCTGTGGGAGAAGTGGCTTAGGAGATAGCACATCCCCAGGGAGCCACCGCTTCCTGACAGAGCCCTGCTGGTCCCCGTCCTCACGGGCAGCGATCCTGGCCGTGTCCTTGCCGTCACCCCAGGAGACAGGTGCGGCCAGACCCCAGGCTCTCTCTGGCTCTGAGCCTCAGTTTCCCCAGCGCTCTCTAAATCCCAGCCCCGTGCTCCTGACTGGGGGTGGCTCTGAGTCAGTGAAAGAAGCCCAGGGGTCTTCACGAGGCCCACCTCTCAGCCTCTGGCCCCCCAGAGCCGACCAGCCCGGGGCCCGGGCCAGCAGCGGCTTGTGCTTCCAGGACAGGGATCGCTGGCGGGAGTCCTGGCGTAGGGGCTGCAGCGCCCTGACTCGGGACGCCTGGGGGGCTGACCCTCCTATTCTCCAGCAGTGGCACACGGGTCAGCCGTCCAACAGCAGACGTTTCCACCCCATTTATGCAATCAAGGCAAAGCTCTCGGAGGTCAATTCCGACGAGGTGACTGGGGTGACATGATTGTGAACATGCTCGTAAATTCAGCTAGAAGTTCAGCGCGAAGACAAAATGATTTGGTTTTGCAAAACGATTTGTTCAGCGATACAGATTCTGGTGTTAAAAGCAATGTTCCGGGCTTCCCTGGTGGCTCAGTGGTTGGGAGTCCGCCTGCCGATGCAGGGGAAACGGGTTCGTGCCCCGGTCCGGGAGGATCCCACGTGCCGCAGAGCGGCTGGGCCCGTGAGCCATGGCCGCTGAGCCTGTGCGTCCGGAGCCTGCGCTCCGCAACGGGAGAGGCCACAACAGTGAGAGGCCCGCGTACCGCAAAAAAAAAAAAAAAATCAGGAGCTGTGATGATCAGCCTTTATATGTGTTTTCACATGTGCCCCGGCCGGGGCTGAACAGCCGAGGTTCTTCGAGGACACGGCGGCGTTGCATAGAAAGTGCCCCAGACCTCAGGGCACATGCCGCCCGCGCTGCCCCCTGTCGCCCTTCAGCCCCAGAGCCGCTGGAGCCACGCTTCATGACTCAGCCCAAGAGACCTACGAGGCTCACAAGTGTTTGGGGAGTGAGATTTCTAAATTTCACTTGCAATTCACCAGAAATTCTCGGTCAAGTATTTCAACAAATAGAGCACCAGAAGCTTCAGCGTTCAAAGCCTTTACAGAATTGCAAAGATTCAAAATGCAGCCTGCAAACCAGAAGACATTAAAATTCATCCCCAAGGGAAGAGTCGAGCCCATTCGCCGGTAGGGAAGCAAAAGGTGACGAGGCTTCATTCTGTAACTGTACAGTTGCCCGTTGGCACAGCTTGACGTGTGAGAAGCATCTGGGGATGGGGTTCCTATTGTTAATTGGGTACATTTGTTTTTAATTCAATTTTATTTATTTATTTTTTATATGGCAGGTTCTTATTGGTTATCTACTTTATACATATTAGTGTATACGTGTCAGTCCCAATCTCCCTAATTGGGTACATTTATAGTCTGGATTGAAATGGGCTGGCCCACAGTTTTGCAGCATCTAAATTTGAAGAATCATTAAAAAGAATCGTAAGTAGTAGACAACTTATTTGACAAGATTTGTCTCTTACGGTTTGTCTTTAGCTCTTGGATATTTGCACCCTGAATGGAGGCCAAAAGGCAGTGTCTGTGAGAATGTTTGGGTCGAAATGTTTACACAAAATATTAGAATTTAGAACTTCCTTTGTTTATAGAATTTCTTCTGAGCTTACCAGGTCCCCCAGCCCCGCAGACAGAGAATCTTCTCAACTACAACATTGTGACCTGCAGAGAAGAAATGAGCAAAGGTACCAATACATTCACATCATAAACAGCTTTGAAGATTATTGGAACGGATGGAAATAAACCTTAAAAATAATAAGACCATATTTTTTTAAATGCACTGTGGAGAGAAATTCCAGGAACAAATAGATGGGGCTCAGAGATGTGAGTGTGACCAAGAATCGACATTCTACATGTGCTATTTTTTTAATGTTCTTAATATTTGGGAGAGGCTTATTTTTTTAAGGGGCCTTAATGTACACTGATACAATTTATTTAAATTATTTCAGAAGTAATTGTTTAAAAAATTTTTTTTGAATATAACTGTTTTATAGAACCATCATTACCATAAAACGATTTTGTTGGTTCAAACAACTGATAATTGAAATGATTTTTAGTGTCCCCCATCCTTTCAAAATGTGTCCTTGTTTGGACGATAAAATTATTTGTTCCCCAGCTTTGGCCTGCCCAGGGGCCCAGCCCCACTTCCCACTCTGCTATTAGCTGGCCCCTCTGCCCCTTCCTGGGCCTGGACAGTCCCTCATCCTGCTTGCTCCCATGGGATGCTGGTGACCTCTGTCCCTCCCCCGGGGTCTCTGTCCCTCCCCCGGGGTCTCTGTCCCTCCCTGGGGTCTCTGTCTCTGTCCCTCCCCTGGGATCTCTGTCCCTCCCCTGGGGTCTCTGACCCACCCCTGGGCTCTCTTTCCCTCCCTGGGGTCTCTGTCTCTGTCCCTCCACTGGGATCTCTATCCCTCCCCTGGGGTCTCTGTCCCTCCCCCGGGGTCTCTGTCCAACCCCCTGGGGCAGTGCCCGGGCCGGAGGGGCTTGAAGGCCTCATCTAGGGCTGCACTGTCTGGGTCTGCTCCTGGCGTCTCCCCAGAACAGGCACCTGGCATCTCTCAGCCCCCGGTCATGGAGCCCAGTAACCTCCCCTTGGGAGCTTCTGTGACTCGATGACCACTGGGCACCGTGTTCCCAGCTACCGGCCCCAATCCCACACTTTCCATGTGTGGACTGTTCAGTCCTACAGCCCAGTGCGGCCATGGCTTACTCTCCTCTTGCAAAGCACAGAGGGGTCACGGTCACAGCAGGGGCTCCAGAACTCACTTTCTTGAGCACTACGCTACCCTGCCCATTTCCATAGAGATGTGAGTGGCCAGTGTTAGGCTCACCTGACAGTCCTTCGTCAGTAACTCCCTTTTGTCTCCTCTTGACTTAAACCTCTGCTCCATTATCACCTCCTCCAGGAAGTCCTCCTGACCTTCAGGAAGGGCTCCCTGGGCCCCTGGGTGTCCCTCATCAGGGCCCTGCCAGAGAGGAAGCAGGGAGGGCTTCCTGGAGGAGGAGAGAAGCAGGCACTTTGTCTCAGAAGGTGAGCAGGAGTCAGCCTGGCAGAGAGGGGAGCCGAGGACCCAGGTGGAGTCTGAGGTCAGAGAGGGCTGCTAGAGGGTGGGGGTGGGAAACTGGAGGAAGGGCAGGAAGTGAGGCTGGGTCTCTGGCAGAGGGAGGCCCATGTCTGAGCAGACCACCAAGGGGCTGTGCCTGGCCGCCTGGCTTCAGAGGCGCGGCAGGTGCAGCTTCTGGTAGAAAATGAAGGAACAGCTGCCGGCCGGTAAGCCCACACCTGTGAATGGTTTGGGCAGTTTCTAATGTCCTCCTGGGGAGCCTGGGTGGACTCACTGGACGGAACAAATGATTCTGCCAGGCCTGCTGTGCGCTGTCCCGCCGAGTGGGGAGGGGGCTCCGCCCTGGGCTGGCCAGGGCTCGTCTCCAGGTCTGCAAGATGAGGAGCTGTCCACAGTCACGGGGAGCCCGGTGGCCCCCACCCAGGAGCACAGCTAGTGCTGGAGAGCAGCCGCCTGCCACGTAGCCGGCACCCACCAGGGGCCTCGTGTCACTGGCTTGGTGAAGCCTCGCTCCAGCCTCGGATGGACTGTCTCTTAGTCGAGGGAACGGATGTCCTGAGAGGGGCTTGTACATTACAGAGATTGAGAAGGGCCCACCAGGGTGATCTCCCTCCAACCGCTATTCCCTCCAAGCCCAGGAACCTTCCATGGCTCCCCACTGACCAAAGAACAGAGTCTCAACTCCCAGGCCTCGAGTTCCAGGGGTGTCAGGATGCACCCCTTCCTCCTTCTCCAGTCTTATTTCTTTCACAAAGCACCAGGCTTTCTGGATGTTTCAATCTGCTCGACACCAGCCGTTCACCAGGTCGACGGCCCGGCCTGGGAGAAAGCTGGGGCCGGGAGACAGGAAGAACCAGGTCAGGGACCCCCGTTACCTCCTGCACCTGTGTGCCTGGAAAGTTACATCCCTCGTCCCTCAGGAGACAGGGAGACACCTGTGAATTAGGACAGAGGTGCCCGGAAAGCTGTCCTCCCGGCCCATCTCCACCACCTCAGTGGGCTGCCTGGCCCATGCGTACTCTCCCGCTGACCTTAACATGCACAGGTCTGCCCGGCACTTTACAGTTTGCAAAGGGCTTTCTGCCCATTGACTGACCTGGCCTCACTCCCTCTCTGGGCAGGGCTGGGACCCAATTTTCAGGTGAGGAAATAGAGGCTCAGAGAAGGAGTGACCTGCCCAAGGTGCCACAGGGACTCGGCTACCCTCCTCCCCCTCCCCCCGAGACTGCAGTGGCATTGATGGGGACTCCGCTCTAGAGTGGCCACAGGAAGCCAGCAGTGGGAGATGTCCACCTCGGCTGCCACGAGGCCTGGTCTGGCTGATAAAATGGTTAATGTTCAAACCACATCAAGGAATTCCCCCCTCCCCACTCCCCCCATGTACACACACTCACCACAAGCCTGAGAAACAAAACCAGACTCACCAACATTGGGGAGATGAAGACGGGGTCCCCCTCCCCCCACGACCTGCCACCCAGGGGCCCACAGGGGCCTGGAAGCCACTGCCAGGTAACATGGGGTGAGCAGAGCAGACACCCCAAAAAGCGGGCCAGCTGCAGGCAGAGCCATTTTTACCGTGGCATCTCTTAAAAATAATATTGGCCGATTTTCTTAATTAAAAAGAGTATTACACAAGACTTACCAGAAAGCTACAGTAATGCACAGCACACAAGCCTGCAAAGCTACAGTAATCAAGACAGCACGGTATCAGTGAAAGAACAGACAAATAGATCAGCGGAACAGAACAGAGAGCCCAGAAATAGACCCCCATAAATATAGTCAGCTGACCTTCGATAAAGGAGAACAGGCAACGCAATGGAACAAAGAAAAGTCTTTTTCAACAAATGGTGCTCGAACAACTGGACAGCCACATGCAAAAAGAGAATCTAGACACAGACCTTACAACCTTCACAAAAAGCAACTCAAAATCATAGGCCTCAATGTAAAGTGTAAAACTATAAGACTCCTAGAAAATAACACAGGAGAAAACCTAGATGATCTTGGTAATGGCGATGACGTTTTAGACGTCGCACCACAGGTGTGATCCATGAAGGAGATAATCCATTAGCCGGACTTCATTAAAATTAAACACTTCTGCTCTGTGAGAAACAATGTCAAGAGAAGAAGACGAGCCACAGCCTGGGAGAAAATATTTGCAAAACACATCTGATAAAGGACTGGTATCCTAAATATACAAAGAACTCTTAAAACTCAATGATAAGAAAGCAAAGAGATCAATTTTAAAAATGGACAAAACTTCTGAAAAGACACCCCCACCAAAGATGATATATAAGCATATGAAAAGATGCTCATCGTCACATATAATAAGGGAAATGCAAATTAAAATAACAATGAGATACCAATACACACCTACTAGAAGGGCCAAAATCCAGATGACCGACAACACCAAGTGCTGACAAGGATGTAGAGCAGCAGGAACTCTCATTCATGGCTGGTGGGGATGCAAAATGGTGCAGCCACTTGGGAAGACCGCTTGGCAGCTTCTTACAAAACTAAACATACTTTTACCGTATGTTCCAGCATCCACTCTCCTTGGTATTTCCCCAAAGAAGTAGAAAACGTGTCTACATAAAAACCTGCACCTGGATGTCTCCAGCAGCTTTACTCATAACTGCCCAAACGTGGAGGCAACCAAGATGTCCTTCAGCATGTGAATGGATAAAGAAACTGTGGTCCATCCAGACAACGGAATATTATTCAGTGCTAAGAAGAAATGAGCTATCGAGCCATGAAAATACATGCAAGAAACTTAAATGCATATCACGGAGTTAAAGAAGCCAATCTGCAAAGGCTACGTAATGTACGATTCCAACTCTATGACATTCTGGAAGAGGCAAAACTATGGAGACAGGAAGACCAGTGGTTGCCAAGGATTGGGGGCAGGAAGAGGTGGGGTGGACAGGGGGAGCACAGAGGATTTTTAGGGCAGTGAAAACACTCTGTATGATACTGTGATGGTGGACACATGTCATTATACATTTGTCCAAACCTATAGAATGTATAACACTGAGTGAACCCTAAAGTAAACTATGGACTTTATAAATGATAATGTATCAATACTGGCTCATCAGTGATAATAAAGGCACCACACTAATGGCAGATGTTAACGATAGGGGAAACTGTAGGGGGTGTGGGGAGTGGGGTATATGGGAACTCTATACCTTTTTACTCAGTTTTTTTGTAAACCAAAACTGCTCTAAGAAAAAAGTCTATTTTTTAAAAAGGGCGGGGCATTACATGAGTTACAACCACACACAACAGTGTGGGTGAACCTCGTAAACACCGTTTTTGTTTGTTGATGCATTCTTTTGTTTCCAGCTTCACTGAGATACCACTTACCCTAAAAAGTGTACACTTAAGATACACAGTGTGAAGTTTTGATAACGTACACTTCGTGCTGTGATTACCCTGATCCAGCTAACTCACATATCCCGCCCCTCCCATAGTCATTTTCCTTCACAAACACAGAGTCGAACACAGAATCCAGACAGCTGAGGGGACAGGCCGTGTGACCATCCCTGTGAGGGATAAAGCGGGAGGGAAGCGCAAAAGGAGGCCCGGGTGGGACCACAGCCAGGAGGGGCTCCGGGGCCTCTGGGAACCGGCCACGTTCTGTTTCTGATCTGGTGCCGCTTACGTGCAGGGTTTGGTTTGTGAAAATTCGTCGAGCTGTACACTTCTGTGTCCACTTTCCTGTGGGTTATACTTCATTAAAAAGTTCCAGAAAAAATAGTGCTTGCGGCAGAAAACTGGAAATCCCAGAAAAGGAGAAGGAAGATGGTTGCTCTTGTCCAGCCTCTGCCCACCGGGAGGGGTCCTCAACTTGGGAGGCTCGGGCAGGGGCATCCAGGCCGCAGACCGCACGGCCCCCTAACCCTGCACCTCGGGCCCTGGCCCGGGCAGGGGTCTACGTCCCCCCTGGGGCCCCTGTGTCCCCTGGGGCCCGAGCTCCTGGCCTGCCGGGAGGAGGGTCAGCCGTCCTTGGGAGGGCCTCCCAGGATGGGTGAATCACTGCCTCTTGGAAGGATGTTCCCTTTGTTCGGGAAACACCCACTCGATGCCACTGAGGCCGGGCCCGGGGACGGGGGACTCGGTCCCCACCTCCCAGGGGCTCCCCAGGTTGGTGGCTCCAGCGGTCAGGATCTGGGCGTCGAGGGGCAGGGGTGGGCCGGGGACGCTCTGGGATAGGCACCTGAGCCCTCCCCAGGCACCCCACCGCAGCGGCTCTGCGCAGACCCCGGGGTGCCCCTCGTCTTCACAAGGCGGTGGCCGGGCCGGGGCTGGGCGGGTGACATCATGAATCGAGTTTTGCCAGTTCCTTCCCGACCTCGGAAACCCCAGCATCCCTCTCCAGGAACTGGCCTGTGGAATTGGCTTTGGTCGGCTGCCCCGGCAGCGCGGGGGGAGGCCCCCAGCCCCACTAGCCCCCGGCGGCCTGTCCCCGGGGCCGCCTTCCTCGCGGGGGCTCCTGGGGAGCCTGTGCCAGTGTGAGAACAGGCAGGGCCAGCTCCCGCCGCCCCCGCCGCCCCCCTTCACTGCAAGGAAAATAAACAGCTGTCTGCCTTTCTGCACAACTGGAAACCCCGCCGTGGCCCGCGGCCTCAGACCGAGCCGTGGGGCTGAGTCACCGTCCACCGGGTGCGGGCAACAGGCAGGGGCCTTGGGGCGGCCCCGAGGAGCCCTGCCGTGACCTCAGGCCAGGCCCACCCCTCCCTGCACCCCACACTCACCCCCCGAGCCCGGAGGACGGGGACGCACCCCTCCCGCTGCAGCCCCTGCTCTTCCAAGGCTCAGCTCCTGACCCTCGGCCCCGGCATCCCCCCGCCCCCCGCCGCCCCCCACCCCCGCCTCGGTGGCCTCGCCGACTGAACCAGAGGCGGGCCCGGCGCTTTGGCTCCCTCCGTGGTTGTGGACGATGACAAAGGTGCGTGCGGCTCTGCAGTCCAACCAGAGGCCACAACCAGCGAAGGGCCTCACCATAGCAGGACAGGAAAATGGTCATTTCAGGATGATTTTTAACGATGGTGGAAATGGAATGGGCCTCCCGGTGGGCCTTGGCCAGTCCTCAAGGTGCCCTGGTCAGGTCCTCAGGCTCCGACGCCCCCTGCCTCCCGCCTCTTCTCTCTATTTCCCTCCCTCCCTCCTCTCCCTCCCATCCTCTCCCCTTCCTTCCTTCTTGTCCACTGATAACTTCCCAGTTTCTCCAAGCCAGCTCCCTCCTTATTCCGACCGGCATCAACCTTTACCAGGCACCTGGCCATCCTTAAGTGCCTACTGTGTGCCGGGCCTGCGCTGGCCCTGAGTCCTCGGGGAGAACTCCAGCCCTGCCTGGGGACAGTTTAGCCAGGGCCCGGCTGGAGAGCCGGGCTTCAGAGCCAGCGAGGCTACCTGCTGTGAGGGCCACACGGTGGCTCCCCGCCTAGAGGCTGGTCTCAGGAGAGGCTGGACCAGCCCTGCCCCTGCAGGAGGAGCCATCCCGGGGTCGGGGGTCCGGGGGTAGGGGGAGGCGGTGTATGCTTCCCGGGCAGAGGGGTGGGTCCTGGGCAAAGGTTCAGAGGGGTGCTGTGGCTGGAACATGGCCGCAGGAAAGCGTGCCTTTGGGGCAGGGTGGGGACGCTTGCCCAGGGGGGCAGGAGCTCCAGGGAGACCAGCCAGGACTGCTCCGAAGGCTCAGCCAGGCTCTGGGGGGGGGGACGAGGGAGGGGCCGGAGGCTGAGCAGAGGGCCTGGTGGGGCAGGGAGGATCAGAGGGCAACTGGAGTCCCCGCTGGGTTCCCACGCTGGACCGCGGGGCAGGTGTGGCCTCGGGGTCAGCGAGCAGCGGGAGGCTGGGGAGAGCCGGGTGTCTGGCCGGGCCGGCCGCAGGAGCGTCAACCAATTAACCTGCGCTCGCCCAGGGAGGTGCTAAGAGGATTTGCCTTTTGTCTGGCTAATTATTCTGCATCTCCACTTTTCCTTTCCTGGGGAGCTCAGGCCCTTCCCAGAGCTTTAATTAAAAGGAAGCCGCTTTCCCAATTACCCCAAGGGTGGGGCAACCGGTGAAAACCCCAGGGGTGCCCCTCCTGGGTCCAAGCAGAGGGTCTGGGGCGTCTTCCCAGGGCGTGGGATGATCACAGGCGAGGATGCTGAGGGCCCAGAGGGGAGCTTCTGTGCTGAGGCCCACCGGCGCTGGCTCTCGGGGCCCCTCCAAGCTCCAAGGCATCCCTGGTAAAAGGCGGGAGCCCAGGCAGCTCACAGGAGTGGGGTTGTGGCTGTGATGCGGCCGTGACTGCCTCACAGAGGGGAGCCAGGGACGTTCCCCGGCCCGGGACAACAGGGCCGATTCCTGGGCCCTACCAGCCCTGATGGGTATGGAACAGGGGTGGGGTCCGGCCTGTGAGTCGCCCCACACCCCCTCCCCTGCCCTACTGGACACCCGGAAGGGTCAGAGAATGTTCACAGCTCAGGGGGAAGAGCGCCAGGCCGCGGAGACCAGACTGCTTCCCGTTCTGCCGATGCCATCCCAACCGCAGCCACCAGCAGGCACGGTCGCAGGCCTCGCTCACCCTCCGCCAGGCCCCTCACCCCGCCTGCCCCGCGGAGCACTGCGTGCGGGAGTCTCTCTCCCCTCGACTCTGCTCCAGGCCCATTGCGGCGTGAGCCCTTGGGTGCCGACAGGAGGACAGCACAGCCCCTCACAGCCACTGGGATGAGTTGGCTGTGGCTGGGCCCCTGGAGCCCCTGCTCCTGCCCTTGTCTGTGTAGCACCTGGGGCTTCCTGGAGGAGGTGACTTGTGAACTGCTCTTAAAGGATGCACAGGAGTTTACCCAGCAGAGAGGATTGGAGGGTCACCTTGGGAAAGGAAAAGCAAGCCGACGGGGCAGGGGGAGCAGTGGCACCGGGGAAGGGGGGGCCTGAGGTACTGTGGGCTGGAGAACGGGCCACTCCGGCCACGATCATGTCCTGTGGGACCCCGGGGAACCACTGGGGCGTTCAAAGACCTAGCAGCCATCGAGGCGCTGAGGACGGGGGCCCGGGCCAACCCCTCTCTGGCCCCCAGCACGGTACTACTTGGGCGTGGTGTGGGGCTCCTCTGCCCCGCTCGGGGGGCTGCTCTGCGGGCAGTGCTTCTGTTCACATGTTCATTCATTCCTTCCCCCATGGATGCCTCACGTTCTCCTTCATTCATTCATTCACTGGTCCTTCTGTTCACCCATCCCATAGTGCATTCTTCCACTCGTTACCTTTGGGAGGTCTGGGGCAGGTGCTGGCTATGCACCCACGGAGGAGAGACCTTCCTGACAAAGCTGACAACCAGGAGTGGCAGACGCACCGAGAACCCAGGGCCAGGGGCCTGAGAGTGTCCATCGGATCTGACCCCAGGAGTCACCAGGCCATGCCAGGGGGTGACCGTGCTTTTGGGGTTGTCCAGGCTCGGCTGTTAAGCCATGCACGCTCTGGACCCAGCCCTTGCTGGCCTCCCAGAGCTCTGCTTGCACCCTGTGGGCACCAACATGCCCACCTGGGCTTTCCTGCCGTCACCCTGGGCTCCGGAATTCCCTGCCCCATCTCCGCCAGCCAGATCTGGAAAGTTGAACTTGGCCTTAGGAAGCTGGGGGTGGTCCTCTGAGTCCCACAGCCCTGCTTCCCACCAGGCGCTTCCCTCTGGGCCCTGGGTCCTTGTCTGGTTTCTTTGCTGGGCAGCTCCATCCGGCAGGACCAAGCCTTTCTCACTTCCAACCAGGAGGCCTAGGGTGGTGGTGGTGGTGGTATGGGCAGGTGGGCTGCACTGTCGCCTCACGGGATCAATCAGCACTGAGGCCCCGCCTGTCCATGGGGCACAGGGGACCAGGCTCTGTCTGGACCTCCCCTCTCCATGGGGCGACAGCCAGCAGTGGACAGCAGCCGGACCTCCCGGGAAATGGCAGGTGGGTCTCCCGCCGTAACCCTAGGTAAGCCAGCCCGTACCCGGTAACAAGGCGTCCTTGTACCACCTGCTCTGACCCACGACCTCCGTGGCTAATTAGCATGCCTAAAAGCTCTCAAAGCATTTCTGGAACTTGTCTTTCATGTGACAGTTTCACTCAGGGACATTCGAGCGCAGAACCTCGACTTTGGCAGAACCTCGACTTTGGCTTTCTGCTGGGACTTTGGGTCCCCGGCTGAGTCGGGGGTGATGGGACTGGTGCTGAGCTGCTCTGTCCCAGGCCACCCCCAGTTTGCAGAAGCTGAGAGCCCAGTTTCAGGGAGCCTTTGTCTGGGGGGAACCCCTGGGTTGGCAGGCGGGGGCCGGGGGACCAGCGCGGCCTCTCTGGCCCAGGGCAGATGGCGTCCCTCTCCAAGCCTTGCGCACCTTCCGTGAAACTGCGGGGCAGGACTTCCTTCGTGGTTGTCAAACATCTTTAGTAGCAGAGACCTTTTGTTAAACTAAGCCTTCGGTGGAACCCCAGCTTGTAAAAGCGGTCGCGGCCGAGCTGTTCTGCAGGGGCGGGGCGCAGGGCCCAGAGCCTTGCCCCGAGCAGAGCCTGGACCCCTGCTCTGAGCCCAGGGCCACAGGGAACACGCCCCAGTGTCCCCTGCCCCTCACTGCCCCCACCTAGAAACAAGGTCTGAGCAGGAAAGAACTGCTGGTTCTGTGCCCGCCCCCGAGGTCGGCCACGCCAGTGATTCAGGCCCCAAGCCCTTCTCCCTGCACACACACTGGCTCTGAGGGGGAAGAGGGTTTGGGATTTAAACCACCGAGAATGCCCCTCGGAGCTCTGCCTGGCTGTGTGCACAGGGATGGCAGGGCCTCCTCTCAGCCTTCTGTTTGATTCGGTTCAAGAGTCATCACGGAGCCCTACGGTGTGCGTGGCTCCAGGACACGATGGAAAGAAGTCCAGCCTCTCGTTCTTCTCCGGAAGGATCTCTCGGGCTCTGAGAATGGGCTTAGGGCCCCAGCGTGGTTCCTCCAGCTGGGAGTGTCCCTGGGTCTGGCACTCAGCCCTCTGTTCACCGGGCAGCCCCGACATAGAGTAGATGCGCTCACTGGGCAAAAGCTCCCCCTGAGCTCCTCATCCTGTAGGAACCTTGAAGCCAGCCAGGACCTCGGGCCTGGGGTGGGAGTTACTCTGTTGCTAGGGCTGCTAGACGGGTCTGCTCAGCATCACTAAGAAGTTTGGTTTTGTTTTTATGTGTTGTTTTCTGGTATTTACGGCATTTTCTCATTGAACCAATGTCTGGAAAACCTCCACCCATTGATTGGGTCAACAAAACATTGCTGTATTCCTGCTATGCCCTGGGCCCTGTCACTGGGCCTCGCTGGTGACAAGCCAGCAATGGTTGGACATGCCAGTGGAATCAACCGGAAGTCTGGGGGACAAGCTCAGTGAGAGCCCGCTCCGGGGACGGGGCAGACAGCGACGTGGCCTCTGCAGTGTGGAGCCTGGGAGGGGCTCTCTGAGCTGGTGATCACCAAGCTGAGACCCAAAGCAGGAGGACAGCCACACGGAGGTGTACTAGGGACTGTGGCAGGCAGAAGGCACCTCATCCGCCCCACCGGCAGATCAGGGGGCAGGAGGGATACCAGGGGTCGCGGGCAGACCCTGGCCAAGTTGAGGGGAACCAGAGGGTCCTGGGCAGGAGGGGCTGGGTGGGGATAGCGCAGAGTCGGGAGAGTATCAGTAGCCACTGTTCACTGGATGTTCAGTCCTCACCAGCACGGTCCTGCTGGTAAGGACCTCGCGAGGGAGAGCCCTCGGAGGTGTGGACCGTGGTGACCCCGACCAGCCTGGGGCACGTGCTTCTTCGCTGGCACACAGCCCGCAAGTGTGAGCCAAAGCCAACCCGGGCCCACACTCCACCCCAGAGTGGCCCTCACAACCCAGCCAGCAGTCAGGCCCCGCGGGCTGGGATGCAGCCAGGAGCTCTGCGTTTCTCCCGCAAACCTCAATTCGGGCAGTAACAGCCGCCCTCTGACTTGTGGACTCCCCCACCAACCCTGCACTCTTCTTAGAAGGAGCTGCCTCTGGTGGGCGGGGTCTGGGGAGTCCACCAGCCCAGGCTGTCTGTAGAGGGCTGAAGAGTTGCCTCAGAGACATCCAGGTCCTAATGCCGTGCTTGTACGTGTTTCCTTACATGGTACATGTGATTAAAATCAGAATCTTGAGATGGGAGATTATCCCGGATTATCCGTGGGCCCTAAACGCAGCCAAAGGGGTCCTGAGAGGGAGCAGAGGGGCTCCAACACACACAGGGGCGCAGCCACGTGAAGACGGGGCAGAGAGAGGCGGGAAGATGCTGGCCTTGAAGGCTGGCGTGACGTGGCCACAAGCCAAGGATGCCGGCAGCCACCAGGAGCTGGAAGAATTCTCCCCGAGCACCTCCCAGGGAGGTGGCCCTGCCCACACCTCCACTTCGGACTTCTGGCCTCAGAAGTAAAGCTGCCCAGCTGCGGGGCTTGGTTAGAGCAGCCGTAGGAGAGAGCGCCCGGCCTCCTCCTCGGCACCCAGGGAAGGGGAGCCCGGGCTGCATGTGTCTCCCCTGGGGTGGGAGCACCTTGGGGTGTCTTCCTCACGCCCGGGACGCAGAGCAGTAGCCAACAGGGGCAGCCAGAGCGGCACCCCCAAACGGGGCACGTCTGCCACTCCCCACGGCTGACGGAGGCTGGTCTGAGGGCGACTGGGCATCCGGAGCAGGGGGAGACTTCGCGGGAGGCCAGGGTTTCCGTGGCTGCTGAGGGGAGAGGGGCCTGGTGCCTGGGGACAGCGCTGGCGGGTGGGGACCTGGGAGGCCCCGGAGCACAGGGCGGGGGCCGCAGGAGGGCGCGCTGGCTGGGGCGTGCGGGGACAGGCCAGCCTTCCCCTGAGCCAGCGCGGCTCAGCCAAGCGTGTGCTGCAGGCCCCAAACCCGCCACCCGAGCCCTTTTAAGAATGAGAACAAATATTTGTGTTGCATGTTGTGTGTGTTGGGGTTTAGTTTTCTTCTCCAGGCTAAAAATAGGCGCATCTCGTGTCCCTGCAGGGATTCCTGCCCCGCCCGCCGGTTGGTCCTGGCCTGGCGCTCCCAGTCTCGTGCCAAGTTGTGACTTAACTGCTGGTGACAGGAGCACGACGGTATCAGAAAACGATTATGGGGTCAAGGCGCCCATTACAGCCCTGCAGGAGGCATGTCAGCGCCAGGCCAGCCAGGCCAGGGGCCGCATCGGGGTGGGGGGCAGCCAGGAGGGGCCTGGACACCGTCCTGGCCCCGCCTTCACCCGGTGGTAACAATAACACGCCCCCCGACTAACAAGGAAAGAGACAACGCTAACACAGCCGGGGCAGGGGTGGCACAGACGGGGTGTCCTGCAGAAGCCACGTCCCAGCTGAAGGGTGACCAGGAGCCACCAGGGCAGGGGGAGTATCGGCGAGAGGGAGCAGACGCCCCAAAGAAGGGCTGAAGGAGGGGCTGGAGACGGTGCAAGGGGGCTGCCGCCAGGTGGTGTGTTCACACCGCAGGCCGCGGTGCCCGGCTGCGCTGTGCTCCAGGGTACAGCTGGGGCGTGAACCTGGAGGTCCTCAGGAAGGGGGGGTGGCAGGCTGTGGGGAGGGATCCCCAGGGTGGGGGGACATGCTGGGTGCCACCTGCAGGAGCCTGCAAGGGCTCAAGGAGGTCGATGGCCACCCTGGCCTGGGACACAGTGATTCGGAACCACAGACGGACTCGTGGCCCTGAGAACCCCGTGAGGGGACGGGAGGGGACCCTGAGCCCCTGAGTCCCAGCCTCAGTCAGGGTCCAGCAAAGGGAGAGAAGCCCCGCAGGAAGGAACCAGAGAGGGGGAAGGGCACCAGCTGAGGAAGACTCCGAGGACAAGGGAGAGGTTGGGACCCGGGGCCCCCAGACCCTGAGGCTGCGGTAGACCACGGTCATGAGAGAAACTTGTAAACTATCAAGAGGCGAGGGCACACCGGGGCAGGGCTCTTGGTATCCTCCCAGAGCTTGTGGTGCCCGCCCCAGTCAGGGCTGGCAAGGCCTCTCTGCACAGGCAGAGGTCCCCAGGGAGACAGCCCTGCTTTCCCCAGGGGAGGGTGGGAGGGGCCGTCTACGCCACAGCCCCCCACCCCACCCACGAGCCTGCCCAGTGGGGAGGGGCACTGAGCGGGGCGGGCGGGAGAGGGGATTGCCAGTGTCCTTGCTTGGCTGCCGGCCGGGGGGCATGTCTGCCCTCTGTCCCCCAGTGGGACTGGATGCTGAGGACATGGAGGGGGGAAAGGCTGAGGACTTCTTCTGGGCGCTTGGCTGGACCCTCCTCACAGCCCCTGGACAGGCACTCTCGTCCTGTCTTACAGAGGGGAAACTGAGGCACGGTCGGCCAAGTTCACAAAGACAGGAAAGGATCAGACCCAGAGCCCCTGCTGTCAGCATGCTCCCCGGCCCAGCCAGCCGCCCCCTCCATCCGCAGGCCACCGGGGTGAAGAGGGGCCGGGCCCTCTGCGCAGGAAGCAGGCCTGCGTGCCGGCTCCTCCCCAACCTCTGCACGCCCTGGGGCGAGTCCCTGCTCCCTGCACCTGAGGGGCAGCTGCGTGCTCAGCTCCCCCAGTCCACCGACCGTTCTCTCTCCTCCCGGCCTCTGGCCTGGCTGGTCCCTCTGCCTGGAGCATCTTCTATGTCTCCCCTCCTTGTCTCCATCAAGTGGTAGCTCATCCATGTGGCCAGCTCTGACCACCCACCCACCCATCTTACATAACCTGCCTTGGCTTTTCCTAAGCCCCGATTACCCTGTTCTACAAAGAACCCTTTATGGTTTATGATGTTTATTACGTGGCTAATAGATGCTCGTTGTCTCATGCTCCCTGCAGACTGTCAGCTCCCCATGGGCAGGACTTTTGCTGCATCGCCAGCGCCTGACACGCGAGAGAGGCACGATAACATTTGTCAAGCAAACGAATAAGGGTGAAACGAGGCTTCTTGCCTCCAGAGGAAACTTCCTGTGAGGCGCAGAAGAGGACCTGGGCAAGGCAGCCTTCCCAGAGCCCGACCCCATCCATCTGCACCCCACCCGGGCCCTCTTCCAGCCACAGCACCGGGACTCCTGGAACCCTAGACAGAAAGTTAAGTCTCTCAGCATCTGAGAATCAATGAAGTCAGAATACCGTGGAGGCTCCCTCTCCATCATGTGGGGATCAAACCACGCTTGAATTCCTGCAGTGATAGGGAACTCCTTGCTTCCAGCGGCTCAGGCAGTGAGAAACTCCTCCTGATGTGGCCTGAGGCCTGCCCCCCACCAGACCTCCTAGGGTTGCCCCAAAGTCTCCTCAGTGAGCGGCGCTGGCAGGCCCTTTCCACTAGAGGGGGGCTGCTGAGATCAGGGAGGGCCCCCCCGGCCCCCGCCGCCCCCGCCGCCCCCGCCGCCCCGGCCGTGTGCACGCCCCCAGCTCCTGGAGACAGCCCTGGTGACTCAGCTCCGTCGCCACCAGCTGCCCTCCCTCTCCTAGAGTGTCTGCTGTTGAGATTTAATCGATCCTCCTCCCCTGGGAACCCAGGAGGGGAAGCCAGCGTTAGTCACCCCTTCTGTGTCGGGACCCATCGACGAGGCCATCCCCGCTTCCTCAGCAGGCAGGGTGCCCCCTCCCCCCGCACTGGCTGACAAGGAGAAGCTCAGAGTCCTGGCATCAGCCTTGGTGGTGCAAAAGCGGGAGGCAAGGGGGGCTCGAGCAGCGGGGCCCATCCTGGATCTGGTGAGCAGCCAGCCAGAGGGCAACGGGCAGCCCGGCCTCCAGGCCCAGCCAAGGTGTCGAGGCGGGCAGAGTGGCTGCAGGAAGGCCCCCAGTGCCCAGCCCTCCACCCCCCACACCCCTCCCAGCCCGATGGCTCTTGTTCGAGAGACTTCTTTATGGAATGGGGGCGCTGTAGATTGCAGCCTGGGTGTCGGGGAAGCCAGCTGGCTTTGCCCAGAAGGCATGGGACCATGCTGGCCCCGGGGGCAAGGAGGAGCGGGGACTGAGTGTTCCTGACAAATGCTGGAAGCCATGAGACTCAAGGGCAAGCTTCCCTTCTGTCCTTCCAGAAACCTCCGGAACCTTATCAGTGGTGGGGCAGCTCTCCAAGCTCCACTCTCCCCACTGCCCAGCCCCCATACACTCCATGCTCCGGGTCCCACCCTAGACCCTCACCCACCTCCGTTGCTGACCCTGGAACATCTCTTTGACCCTGGAACATCTCTTTTCCTCCTGCCTCCCTCCCGACCCCTCCCTTTCCTTTGAGGCCTCAGCCTAGAGGCCGCTCCTCCGGGAAGCTTTGCCGACAACCCCACGCCCCCTCCCCACCCCCACCCCAGCCCCGAGGTCAGTACCCTGCCCCTCTGCGCTCCCAGCCCCTCCTCCCTCCGCTGCAGCCTCGGGGATAGATGGCGGTCGGTGGGGGGACGCACACTGAAGGCACCTGATGTTCATCCTTCTGTCCCCCATCCTGGCCTGGGGCTTTTAAGGGAGGACCTCATTTCAGGCTCATTTCTGGGACCCCACCATGTCCAGCCAAGCTCCGGGCCCCGAGGAGATGTGCGGTGATGGATGAGGGGAAAGGAATGCGGGGAGGGGTGGCTGCACCATCCCGTCCTGCTTGGCGGAAAAAGAGGGGCTCGGGGACCAGAAGTGAGGGTTTGAGCCCGAAACCAGGGGAGGGACTTGGGCAAAGCCCCCCAGCCCACTCTGGGGCTGGGGCGATGCAGGAGCCGCTGGAGCAGCAGAGCGGCCCCAGCTGCGGCCCAGCTCTGGCAGCTCAGGCAGGCAGCTTCCCGAGCTGCAGACCCCTGGAGAGGCCTCCACGGGAGTCCTGCCCAGCGTTACCAGCGAGACCCCCCACCAAGCTAGTCTGGAAGGAGTGGAGTCCCAGAGGCCACCGCTGGGCCTCAGGGTGTGTGGGCTGGCCACCCACGGGGGACGAGCGAGGCCACCTGTGTCCACCTCCTGGAGGGCGTCTCGGGCCCCGGCTGCCCTGCCGGCCACTGGCCTCTGCCTGCAGGGGGAGTAAGAGGACTCCTGATCCTGGGCCTGCACTGCCTGCATCTGGGCTGCTTCCTTGCGAGGCTGCAGGGGCAGCCGTTCTACAGCATCTCAGGTGGCTGCAGGATTCCAGCTGTGCTCAGAGAGGCATGCAGCCCACCAGAGGACAGGCCAGCCAGGGGGGGCTGGCCAGGCAGCTCTGGTCCGGGCGCTGCTCACCCCTGGCATCCCAGGAGCAGTGCCCACCCAGGGGAGGCTGCAGGTGGGCCCTGAACCCCCTTCACCAGTGCATTTGGTGGACCACCTGCCCACCTCCCAGACCTCTGCTGGGCACTGCTGTGGGTGCCAGGCCTGTGACTCCCTGGGAGCTCTGAGACCTACAGGTTCTGATTCCCAAGAGTCCTGGGACGCCCAGGTCACGCAGCTGAGTCCCCAGGTCCTACAAGACCAAGGACCTGATGAGCAGGCAGGGGCATCAGAGAAGGAAGGTGGGCTCAAGCTCCGACCAAGAGGAGAGAAGGGCAGGGACGGCAGCAGGTGAGGTCCACGGTCATGTTCAGCTGAACCTCCTGGCTCCCGGGGGCCCTGCCCCAGCGCCATGCCTCCTGGGGGACGTGCTCTGCTCAGAGGACCTCACAACTTCCTGTTTGCCTGAGTGTCAGGGCTCCAGTCCCCACTCACCTCTCGTCCCCCTCCTGGGCCCTTCAGGCCCCCTAGACCACAGCTGTGCCGCCCCAGGCCCACCCAACCCAGGTCACCTGCCCCTTTTCCCTTCACCAGGCCCACAGCCAGCCCTCCTGACCCCTCCCCACCTCCCGGCTCTAGGCGTTATGAAGTTCACTCAGGTATCTAACCCAGATCCTGCCTGCTACTTTTTAGCCCTGTCTTCCCTGTTCTGTGCTCGGTGAAGAGTGAGTTGCTGTCTTCTCCTCCCTGAGACCTGCCTCAGCCATTCTCTTCCCACTCACCTCTGTGAGGCCTTGCACAAGGCCCCGGGGCCTCAGTTTCCCCTCGTGGGAGTTGGCATATGAATTGGGTGGAAGGAAGATGCCAGAAGACACCTGAGTTCAAATCCCGGTTCTGCCTCTCACCAGCTGGATGACCTTGGACAGAATACTGTATTCTCTGTGCCGCAGTTTTCCTATCTATAAGATAGAGCTAGCACTGACCTATCTGGGAAAGGGGTGCTGTGAAGGTTATGGGTAACCGTGGGCCAGACCCAGCGGCTGGCGTGGTGGAGGGCGTTATTCAGTATTCCACAGGCCTGCTCACTTCCAAGGGCCCTCAGCCTGCTGGGGGAGGGGGGGTGGTCCCAGCAATGAGACCTCTGCCCATGAGGACAAGAGCCGAGATGGAAGGTGAGGGAGGACAGAAGCCCCAGCGAGCTTGTTGGGGAAGCGGGGGCATTATAGGGAAGAGGGGTGTGGGCAAGGGATGGTAGATGAAAAAGCATCCCTCGCACAAGGCACAGCTGGAGCAAAGGCTGGGCAGCGGCTGGGGGCAGCTCTGGGGAGGGGAAGCTTGCTGGCAGGGCCGGGGGCCTTGTGTGGGGGGTCTCGGGCTGTAGGAGATGAGACAGAGGGTCAGGAAGGATTTCAAAGGCCACAGCAAGGAGAGGGCCTCTGCCCACCATGGCCACAGGGCCCCTGTGGGCTCTGCCCACTAGGCAGCAGCTGAGTGGACAGCCTGTACGGGGGATAGCGTGAAAGACCTCAATGCAAAAGCTCGGCCTGAGAGCAAAGTGTGGGCAGGAGTGTCCTCCAGACAGAGGAGGGAACCCCAGCCTGGCTGGACAGAGCTGGCTCCTCTGTGTCCATCCTACAGAGGGGGAAACTGAGGCTCAGGGGTGTGGAAGAGCCGGTCCAAAGCGCTTTCTGTCTCCCGGGCTGCGTCAGTCCACAGCTGCACCCCCAGAATGGGCTTCCTGCTTAAGGCAGGAGTGGAACGAAGACCTGGAGCCCCTGGGGGTCAAGGCCAGGTTTGAACCACCTCCTCCCCGCCCCGGGCCGGACCAGGGCCTGGCCTCCAGCAAGCCTAAATGAGTGAACAAACAAGTGAATGAATGAATGAATGGGTGATGGAGACGATGCACTCAAAACTCCAGGCCCCCCTGCTAGTGTCCCCAAATCCTACTCAGGGAAGCCCACATGAGTGCTCCTGCCTCGGTGATTCTGTGCTTTTTCCGGCACAGAGGGAAGGCAAGCCTGGAGAAGGGGCATCCCGGGCAAATTCAGAGGCAGGATGGCACCCGGCATGCCCGGGGCCAGCAGAGAGAGATGGGCCAGGGCCACGGGGTCGCAGGTGTCACTCTGGGGGCAATGAGCCACCGTGTGCTGGGGGTGTGGGGCTGCCTGGGGAAATGCTTCTGAAATAGTAGCCTCAGAGGTGGAGCCTGGGGCTGAGGGTCAGGGGGTGCCCCAGGCTGGGCCAGGCAGTGTGGGCTCGAAGCCTCGGGCAGGGCCCCTCGGAGGATGTGCTGGGCGGCCCTGGGAGGCCGGGGCTGGGGTTGAACTGTAGCCAAGAAATAAGTACAGTCTGGGCACCGGGGCCATGGCATTCTCGGAGCTCTTTCCTCATTCCTGGCCCTGTGGGAGTAGCCGGACCCTGGCGTTCCACTGCAGCCGCCACCGCGGATTTGCTTACCGTCTGGTGGGAGCAGGGGCCTCCTGCCAAGCACCCCCCAACCCCCCGGCCCAGGCCTGGCTCAGGCCCCACAGAGCCTGTTGACCCCCGAGTCCTGGCCCCGGCCACCTCCGGCTGCCACATGGGGAAACTGAGGCCTTCTGCGGGGTGGGAGGGGGAACCACGGGCTGCCGTGCCCCGGGTTGGGAGGCGGGAGGGACAGGGTTTGGACTCCAGATCCAGGGCTCTCTCCTGTCTCCCCCTGGAGGGGCGCACCCTCCTCCAAAAGCCCACCTGGTGGCCCCTCCGCAGGGATCTGGGTCTAGGGCCAGGCTCTGTGGGCACCCAGGCAGACGGGGGCTGTTTGATCAGCGGTTCTGCCTGATGCCAGGCTGCCGGGACAGCGGGCAGTGGCCAAACCGGCCCCACCGCATGCCTTCCGGCCCTCAGCAGGAATGCCATTCATCCTCACTGCTCACACGGTTAGTTACCGCGGGCGGAGGCCGGGCCTCTGGGGAGAAGCAGCAAGGCCTGGTGGCCAGCCAGGGGCCGCTGAGCTCCCAGGGACCCTGGTCTGCCTTCCCACACCTGGAGAGGGCAAGGAGCGCCCCAGGGGGGCACTGGAGTCAAAACCCGGCAGCTACAACTGGACAGACCCACGGGGACCCTGGGGACAGACCCCTCCTGGGGTCAGAAGGGGAAGGAGGCACAGAGGGGGTCAGATGGGCCCAGGGCCTCCTGGCTGCGGGTCACCCACCCTCAGGCTCCCGCTTCTCCTGAGAGTAGCACCCAGCCCCGCAGCCCTAGTCGGCTCGGCACGGGGCCGTGGCCCTTCTGTCCCTGCGGCCTGGCCCAGGCTGTCCAGGGAGGCCTCAGGGTCTGTGTCCAGCTTCCACCAGTGGCCCTTGCCAGATGGGGACAGGCTAAAGGTTCCCGTAGGTTCAGCACGGCAAGCCCCTCCCCTCGCACAGCACCAGCCCAGCCCGCACAGAGGGGCGAGGGGGAGCGGGGCTGGGCTGGGCCTCGGTGGGCCGCTCAGGCGTCTCCCCGCCCGCCCCAGAGCTGCAGAGACTCCGCACACCCACTTCTCTGATTCCAGCTTTATTGGAGCCGAGCGCTCCCCTCTCGGGGAGGCCAGACACAGCCCATCGGAACCCCGGCAGCTCTCCTGAAGTGAGGGCACTGCGGAGACACGCAGCGCCTCGGCCACCCCCGTCCCTGCCTGGACCACGCTGACACCCCACCCCCACCCAAGGGAAGGGCTGCTGCTGACAGACTGTTAGGGGGCGGCGGGGTCTCGGCGGCGGCACCTCGTAGCCGAGGGACAGTGCGTGTGACTTGGTGGCATCAGGGGCCCCAAGGGTCCAAGGGTCTGTTTCAAGCAGGAGGAGGAGGCTGGCTCGGGGACAGCGCGGCCACCCCCGCCCCCCAGCACCCAGTGTAGGTCACAATAATTTAAAAGACACTATAGACATTTCGACGCTATATAACAATATAAGTTAACCAGGTTCCTTGGCAGAAGATGCTAGGCCTATGGACTCGGGGGTGTCCTGGGACCCGGGATCGGGGGGGAAGGGGACTGGGGGGCATTCACAGTGGCCTGGAAGCTCCCAGGACAGCCACTGTTGGTGGAGCGTCCTGGCATCATCGAGGCAGGCAGGGTGGACGCCAGGGCCAGGGCCCGGGCCCAGGGTCACTCACCCCAGGCTAATGTCCGGCCCACTTGGCTGGTCAGTAGCCTGAAGACACATTTCCACGGGTTTCTGCGAGAAAACACCCTAAATTCAGAGCAGGGACAAGTGCATGGGCAGTGGTGCACACCAGCCTTTCTGGGCCCGGACAAGTTGTGCCTCGGTCTCCCCAAGGTGGGTGGGAATAGTGTCAGAGGACCCGTCCAGTGCCAAGTCCCCGGCCCCCAATCTCTCCCTATCCCGCACACAGTTTAAAACAAAGCAGGACCCCTTTCCATTCCCGTTTCCCAGGTTTCGGGGTGATTCGGACCTCAAGGGAGGGTCTGCATGGTATGGGGACCATGGGGGAGTGTCTGCTGGCACAGCAGGTGGGAACCCAGCAGAGCAACGCCCTATCCGAGTTTTCTCAGCATCCGGGCCAGGGCGAAAGGACCAGGATTGGGCAAGAAGACCACAGGAGAAACTCTCAAAGGCACCTCGAGGCGGGGCATGGACCCCAGTGAGGCTGGCAGCGGGGGGGAAGAGCGTGGCCAGATTTTTCAAGGCATGGGGGCTGCCCCTCACCCTGGGCATCCCCAGAACATGTCCTTCAGGGTCAGGAGGCCTGGTATGGGGGAGCCTCCACTCACGGCCTTGGGGTCTCTGGCTAGTGCTTGAGCCATTCTGGGCCTCAGTTTCCCCATCTGTCAAATAAGGCGAACACCCCGAACTATCCCCCTTCCCACCAGCTTGCCCCAGCACAGCGCTGTCCTGGGGTTTCGGCTGGTTCCAGGGTGGGAGGGGGCTCTGTAAACTAGGGGGTGTCAGGCTGGCGGGGGACTGGAAGGGCACCAGCATTAGGGAGGGGATGCAGCACTCCTGGAACCTGACATGGGTGACATTTTGATTTGCTAGAGCTGGTTTTCAAAAGAAGGAAAGGAAGGGCCAGAGGTGCCTGTCCGTGACTCTCCTCAGAGGCCGTCTTGGCCATGTCAGCCACCAAGCCCCTGCCCAGCTCACATGGGGACCACGTGCACCGCCACCTCCCCAGGGACAGGGCCATACACAGGGATGCTCCCGAGGGTACCCAGGGGCCAAAAGAGGAAGCAGAGAGCAGCAAGGGGATGAACTAACACAGAGTATGGAGTTAGGACCGTCTATGCCTTAGTGCTAAAGTCCTCTTCTGATACTAAGAAAACATAAATAATTTTTGTCAACATTTGCCCAAACCACCCTGGAGCCCAGTGACTGAGGTGGCCTGGGACAGTCTTTCCGTGTCCATACCACCAGGCGGAGGAGGACACTCAGAGTCTTGTCGCTTTGCTTTCCGGGGTATGTGGGTGTCCTTGGGGTTCACTCTCCCGGAGAAAAGAAAAGAAATTCACTGGGCCCCTCGGGGACACTCATGCCATGGGCCTCGCCCTCTGGGCCAGGTGATGGGCACTGTTCTGCCACGGGAGGGGACAGGAATGGCAGGAGGGAGCCCCTGGGGGGCGAGGAGAGGGTGACCGGCCCCGGGGGAGCTCTGCCGCGCCCGCCCGCGGAGCTCCCACCTTCTCCACCCACCTCTGCCGGCGGCCCGGCCGGGAGCAGAAGTGCAAAACGCCGCGGGGCGGGGCCGCGGGGCGGGGGGCGGGGCCGCGGGGCGGGGAGGAGCCGCTCACTTGCAGGTGAAGACCTCGGTGCGCTCGCTGCACGTGTTGCACTTCACGAAGCAGCACCAGTGGAACTTGCAGTTGCACTGCCAGACCTTGGTGTACTGGTGGGTGTTGTAGCCGCGGCCGCAGCACATGGTGTCGCAGCCGTCGGCGCCGGGCGACGTGCGGTTGCACAGGCGGCCCTGGGTGCCCACGCTGCCCGTGGCCGCGTCCTCCTCGCAGTAGTTGGGCGACTTCTCGATGTACACCAGGTCCGTCTCCATGGGCTTCTGGTAGCTGCGCAGCTGTTTGATGCGCAGGAAGGTGGGCTGCCGCAGGCGGCTGGCCCGCACCACCTCCACCTGCACCGCTACGTTGTATTTCTCCTTGAGCAGGTGACCCACCTCGCGGAACTTGGGCAGCGTGGTCCAGCACGTCTTGGTGGTGCACGAGCCTGACACGCCGTGGCACTTGCACTCCAGCTTCATGCGCTCCTCCAGGACCTGCGGGCCACGGGGCAGGCTCAGTGTGGGTGGAGCGTCGGGGCCTCCCCTCTCCCTCCCACCCCAGCCTCCTCCAGACCCGGACCCGGCTCCCCACCTCCCGCTGTGTGACCACACAGGTCAGTGTTTCCTCCTCCCACAGCCTCCGTCTCCTCATCCATTAAGTGGGGCTACTGACCACAGGTGGAGAAGTTGGTGCACGCACCCATCCAGGCTGGAGGAGGCACCTCTCGTTGGTGCCAGGTCCAGCAAGAGCAGGTGCTTAATGAGTGCGGATCCCCCACCCCCATCTCCTCCACTACGCACCCTCGTGCCTGGTGTAGGCCCTGGCATGCAGTCGGCGCTTAATGAGTGGCTGTTCAGTGAAAGCCTGGCACGCACACGGAGCTCTGTACCCCTTTGCTGAAGGACAGAGTGGGGGCGGGCGGGAGGTGAGTGCATGGATCCGTGAGGCCCGGGCGTGCCGTCTGCTGGGAAGCCGCCCTCCGACCAGTGTTGTTCTTTCTCTGCCGCTCCCCGAGGGCCCGTGATGGGTGCAGCCGTGTTTTCCTTGGGCCTCCCTCCTTGGCCCTGGAAAGCCAATTCCCAGAGCCAGCCCTGACCCCAGGCACTCATTTACCCGGATCGAAAAGGCCCTGCCAGCCAGGCCTGATTAAAGATGGGGAATCATTAGCTGCTGCCCCACGACTGCACAAGGGCCATTTGTCAGCTGTCCGGGCTCCCGCTGGCCTCATTGTGACAGCCCAGCCCTACAGGGTCTTGGCCACCCTCTGCCCCCTGGTCCAGAACCCCAGCCCTGACCCTCAGTGAATGAATGAATGAATGAACAAATGAAAGAAAGACAGAAACTCCCACGGTGTCGGCTGCCGCCCCCTCGCTTTCCCTGCCCTGAACCTCAGTGAATGAATGAATGAACGAACATATGAAAGAAAGACAGAAACTCCCACGGTGTCGGCTGCCGCCCCCTCGCTTTCCCTGCCCCGAACCTCAGTGAATGAAAGAATGAAAGAAAGACAGAAATTCCCACGGTGTCGGCTGCCGCCCCTCACTTTCCCAGCCCTGACCACACGGGGCCCTGGACCGAGGCAGGAACCCCGGGGCTCACACTCCAGGTGGGAAACAGGAGGAAACCGACACACAAAGCAGCAAAGTGCAGGGGCTGTGAGAGGGGGAGGCTGCCTAGGGTGGGGGGCTTCCTGGAGTAGGCGGTGCCTGTACTAGGTGTTGATGGTGGAGTAGGAGGTCATTAGACAAAGAGGAGGGGGAGCCAGGGCGGCACAGCGCAAGCAAGGAAGGGGAGACTCGGCCCAAGTGAGCGTGACGTGAGGCTGGTGGCCTGGGGATGGAGACAGGAGAAGCTGGGGAGAAGTTTGGGGGTGAGGCTCTCTGCTCCTGTGTGGATGGTGTCCCGGGGTGGAGACAGGAGAAGCTGGGGAAAAGGGAGGAGGAAGGAGAAGGAACGGTGATGCTCCGCCATGGGCGGGCCGAGGTGGGGCGGCCCCGATATCCAGAGGAGGGGAAGGGGCCAGGTTTGGGGAACACTCAGAACTGGAATTGCAGGGCTTGGTGACTGCGCCGTGGGGTGTTTGGGTGGAAGGCACTGGCCACAAGTCGGGTCTGGGGGTCTGGGGGTCTGGGTGAAGGGTGGGACCTCCACCCCGGAAAAGCATACCTGGACCTCTTCTCTGCCTCCTGCCCCTCCCCCATCTCCCCTTCATCCCAGTCAGACCTCTCCTTTCCCTCCTTCAACCCCACCCCATGTTCATCTTTGCTTGGACCATCCCCTTCCTCCAAAAGCCCCTCCCTCCATTAATCTACCCTTCAAGGCTGGGAAGCTTCTCCTGCCCTGGCCACACTGCGTGCCATGATGCCCCCGGGCCAGGAGCTGACCAGATTCATAGCCCTCTCAGAGCCCCCAGCCCGGGAAGCAGTTCACCCCACCCCAGGCTGCTGACCCAGGAGGTGCCTCCTCAGACAGGTGGTGATGGCCAGAGACCTGGCAGGAGTGTCCAGGCTAGCATCTGTGCAGGTCAGGTGGTCCAGGCTTAACGGCCATCGGGATGCCCACTTCGGCTGCGGAACAGCTGCCCCACACCTCGCTCTGCCATCTGCCCCGAGCCCCTTCCCTCCACCCGTTCCCTCCACGTTCAGATCCTGTGTGGCAGTCAGCAGATGAAGCTGATCGGGTAGCTGTTTGCAGAGCAAGGGGCTGAAGCCTTGCTTGGCTGGGTCCCCGGGGCCTGAGCCTCTCCTGGGACGTGACCACAGGATTCAAGAATGTGCTGTTTCAGTCTCCAGTGCCCTCATGATAAGAGCGACAGTGACGGTGGCGCCAGTCCCGCTGCCCCAGGAGACCACCTGGGAGGGTGCAGTGTGACCCACCCTTGCCTAGAGGAACTGGCGGCTGAGCAGGGCCCCTCCCCTGGGCCTCACCCCCGCCCCACCACCCTAGGTAGTGGAGGGGGTGGATGGGGGAGCTCCAGAAAAGGGCTGACCGGGATTCTTTACGGAATAATGGATGGCCCACACTCTGGGGACAGTGGTTAGTTACTGTCAAGTTAGGGGGAGTCACAGGGTTGATGGACCGTAGTCCTGAGGGAGCCCGGAGTTGAGCAGGTCTCCACACTCAGCTTGTCCAGCCCTGGCCCACCAGGGAGGCGGTGGGCCATGTGCCGGTCTGGGGTGGGCTAAAAGAGTGTCCCCCCCAAATTCATGTCCACTCAGAACCTCAGAAGGTGACCTTATTTGGAGATAGGAACTTTTTGCAGATGTAAGTGAGACTCGAGATGAGATCATCCTGGTTCAGGGTGGGCCCTAAGTCCAAGGACACATGTCCTTATAAGAGACAGAAGAGGAGGGAACACAGACACAGGGGAGGGGCCACGTGAAGACAGAGGCAGAGACTGGATGATGTGGCCACAAGTTAAGGAGCACCTGGGGCCACCAGGGGCTGGAAGAGGCAGGAAGGGTCTTTCCCCGGAGCCGTGGTGGGAGCTCGGCCCTGCCGACAGCTTGACTTAGGCCCTCTGCCTCTATGAGAGAATAAATTTCTCTTGCTCTAAGCCACGCAGTTTGGGGGACTTTGCTGTGGCATCATCAGCTTCCTCTCCACGTGACTTGCTGAACTCCGTGGCCCTGAGGGGGCGGGGGGGGGGGGTGGGCCTGGCCACTCTATTATGGGGCCAGGGTGCCCCAGCACTGGGATGACCCGTGAAGGTCTGGACTCAGTTCTCTAGGAAGCCTCAAAAGCCACACCCACCCCACCTCTACTGCCATGATCAGCCCCCGGGGACACTGTGTGGCCACCACCGTCGGCCTCTTCCCAGGGCTCAGACCACAAACACGCTGCACAGCCCCACAGGGTCGAGGCTGTTGGAGAGGCAGTGGGGGAGGGGCACAAGGTGCATTACACCCACTGTGCGGATGGGAAGACTGACTCAGCAGAAGGACCGGGCCAGCCAGGGCCTCACAGACAGCTGGGGACAGCGCTGGCAGGAGAATCCCGGCTGCTGACCACGTTAGAGCCCTTTCCTGGGGCTGCCCTGTCCCTGACGGGCCCTCGCACTCCCAGCCCCTGACAATCTCCTTCTCCTCAGTTCGTGGCTTCCAGGTTCATGGCTTCACCCCAGTCCAAAATCCCCAACATGCTGACCCTCTTCCATCCTCATCCCCCTGAACAGGCCCAGGCCCCTTCACCAGCCTCCTTGTTGTCATGCCTCCTGTCTCCCCGGGGGCCCAATCCTGCTAGCCTCCATTTCCCTTATGCCTTTTCATCACCTGTCAATTGGCAGGACCCCCTCCCGCCCACCCCCTGCTGCCACCGAGTCCCCATGTGTAAAATGGGGACAGCGAGACCGTCCTCCCAGGGCTGTGGGAAAGCCCCTGCTCAAGACCTAAGCCACTGCAGAGGCTCGAAGGGGGGTGGGGGGGAGCTAGTTCAGTTGAGAGTTCAGACACACTTCCTCCTCCAGGGAGCCCTCCTGGTGCCTCCATGTAAGTGAATCTCTCTTTCCTCTGCCCTCCCAGACCCAGGTCACTGTTTGCCTGTGCCTAGGGAATGGGGCCTACGTGCTGTCTGTGAGCTCCTTGGAGACAAAGGCTGTCACTCATTTCTTCACTCATCTGTTCGTCTGACAATAATTTAATAACCACCTGCTGCATGGCAACCTGCGCATCTACAGGATGAAGTCAAACCCTGGGCCTGGCGTTCAAGGCCCATTCTGGACTGGTCCCTGCTTACTTCTCAGGCCCTGTGTCACCACCCCTCGTGCTCCCGCCAGCCGGAGCACTGCAGTACCCCTCCCCCACCCTCCCCCACCCCTCCCCCCCTCCCACACCTCGCAGGTGCCAGCTCCTTCTGCCTCTGCTCTTCTCAGCTCCGGTATGTGGACACCACTGCCTCCCGGAAGCTACTGCTACCCCTCCCTCAGGTCCCCGGGCTCTCACTGTTTCTGGGTGCAGCCCCTGCTCCCCTCATGTGGCCCCAGTTGGAGCTGTGGGAGCTCCCGCAGCCAAGGCTATGTCTCACTCCTCCCTGACCCTGCACCCAGCATAACGCCTGGCACACAGAAGGGCCGTGAGAGTGAACGAGCCCAGCTCTGGGCCCTGGGGCAGAGGGCATCTTCAACTCTTTGCCTGGAAAGGCAAGTCGTGCCTAGCCTGCAGAGCCCAACAGGCCCTGGCGCCCTGGGTGCAGCCCCCCGGGCTGGAGAGCCAGACCCAGAGGCGTTCCACTTGGCTGGCTACCCTATCTCGGGCCATCTTGCCGCCACGGCGGCCGCCCCTCCCAGCCCAGTATCTGGGGCCCTCATCTCCCAGGGGCGGGGCTGGACTCACCCTGAGTTCTTCCCCAGTGCGTCCCGGCTTGAATGTTCTCGATTATCACCCACCACTCTGCGGCCCGCACCACGCATGAAGCTGGCTGCCCAAGAGCCCCCAGCTCAGTTTCTGCCCTTCCGTTCCTGCTTCCTGGGAACACCCCTTCCTCCAGTCTCTCACAGCAATCGGAGCCAAAGGCCGCCTCCTCCGGGAAGCCTTTCCTCGTATATCGGCAAGACCCCTCTAGGAGCAGGGCAGGGACATGGACTGTGGCCCAGGGGCCTCCCCTCACCCTTGGGTCCCAGGCCAGGCCCGGCTCCCACCTTGTGTGCAAACAGGATCCCTGTCTCACCCCTACCGCCCACCAGCTGGGGGCCGCGGGCATCACTTCACTCCCGGCCTCAGTTTTCAAACCTCTGTCATGGGAACAGTAAGGCCCAGCTCTTCGGGCTGCTGGGACGGACAGAAGTGACGGCTTGCGCTCAGCACTCCCCACCCCGCACTTTCAGGGTTCAGTTCACCAACTCCCTCCGCTAGGAGAGGGGCCCAAAGCTCAGAGAGGGCCACAGCGTCCCCGTGTAACGCGGCCGTCACACCTGACCCAGGCCTGCCCGCCCCGCCCCGTGCCCGCCCCGCCCTACCTTCCTGCCCGCCTCATTGTTGTGCAGGTTCATGAGGCGCCTGGCGTTTTTCTTGATCTCGCGGGCGTCCACGAAGCGCCGGGAGAAGTCGATGCCGTAGCGCACGTCGGCGGAGCAGCCGCCCCACTTCCAGCCCTCGGCCTGGTTGTAGTAGCCCTGCTTCTCGCGGTCGCAGCCGCAGTTGCTCAGGTTGCCCTGGCTGCAGGCGGCGGTGACGGCGTGAGCCACGCCGGCGGCGGTGATGGCGTACGTGAAGGCGGCCTCCCGGCTCCCTGCGGGGAGGGGGCGGGTGCGGACGGTGAAGCCCCGCAGGTCCCGGCCCGGTGGGCTCAGGGGACCCAGTGCTGGGCCCTGGTCCTGCTGCCGGCCGGCTGTGTGACTCTGGGCTCAGCCCTTAGCCTCTCTGAGCTTCTCACTCAGCACAGTGAGGCCGATAAAACCCACCTTTCAGGTCTGTGGTGAGGACGGTATACAGTGGGCACTCGATGCATGCCACGGCCCTGCCACCGGCATGTAAGACACTTCTCTTCCTGTCCCGAAAGCCTGGGCAGGAGAGGCCCAACTTCCTCCTGGGAGACAGCAGTGGGGGGCGGGCCTGGGAGGGGATGTTTGGGGTCTGGGCCTCTGTCAGCCTCCAGCGCTGCTCTTCATGAACCAGCCACTTGTGCTGATCCCTCTGGGGGGCACCCACCCCACCAGCCAGGAGCCAGACAGAATCGCCCCAGCTCAGAGCGGCGCCAGAGCCCTTCGTTGCCGTCTGTCTCTCTCCCTCTCTCTAACCACCCACTGTCACCCCATCACCAGGCCCTGGCCTCCTGAATCTCCCTTCTCCTCCGACACCCCTGCCTGCTTCAGGGGTCTCTGAACTGCCACACTCGGGTGCCGGTCCTGCTGACCTCCCTCACCCGCCAGCCACCCTCCAGGCAGGTGCAAAGTGCAGCTCCGCACCCCCCGCACACACACACACTTTCCCTCCCTCTCCTCTGCCTGAGCTGAGGAGGGAAGGCCTGCCGTCCAAGCCTGAAGTCCATGTCCAGCTGGACCCCCAGCCCCCTCTCCCCGTCCACCATGCAGAACGACCCAAACCCGGTACTGCTCACATGTTCCTGGACGGTTCCTGGTCTTTTCGGTGTTATTTCCCTCCGCTTCATGCCCAAATTTTAACAACTTTCCGAGGCCAGTTCCAATGCCTCCTCCTCCAGGCAGCCTTCCCAGACCACCAGCCAGAAGGGAGCCCGGGCTGCCTGATCTCCCTCAGCGGCAGGTCTGACGCTCTCGTTGCTCTCGACGCTGTCCACCTGGTTAGCCCTACCACTGGGACTTGCCAGCTCCACACGGGTCAAAGCCCCCTCAGATGAGCGGGTCCAGCTCTCATTCTTTATTTTCCACAGCCCCCAGCCTGTGCATCCTGCCATCCTGGCCCCAGTCTCTTGAGCCCCTCTCACCTTACCCACGAGCACAGAGGCTCCCTGCGGGCCACGGCCAGGTCTGTGTGGTCCCCAGCACCTGCCACTATGGGTACAGAGCTCAGTGATGTCCACTGGACCAAAGCCAAGCTCTGCTGAGCGGGAATCGCACTGCCCTCAGCAATAGCGGGATGTGGCCACTGGAAACCCACGACCCCATCCTTGCACAAGCCCTGTGTTTGTGCCCCGTGAGGACCAGCGTGCCCCTCTGTGTGCTTGGTGCTGTCCCTGTTGTTGGGGGCTGGCGTCATCCCCCCAGACTGAGAGAGGGTGGAGGGTCAAGTTAGGCCCATTCCATAAACATCCATTGAGCACCAACTGCATGGCCAGCCCTGTGCTGGGCGCCGACTATGTGCTCTGGGGTCCACCTCCTCACCCACCAACCAGCTGAGGGGGGCTCACCTAGATGGGATCCCTGTTCCCCTGGGGGGCTTACCCTCAGGGAGGTGTCTGTCCCCAGGGTGGGGGGGCCCGCCCTTGGTGGGGTCCCTGTCCCCGGGGTGGGCTTCATCCTCAGTGAGTTCCTCTACCCTGGGGGTCTCACCCTCGGTGGGGTCCCTGTTCCCGGGGTTTCTCCCACTCAGGATGAGGACCAGGCTGAGACCTCTGGTCTCCGGGGCCCAGGGCAGAGGAGGCTTTGGTTGGCCTCTGCTGTCTCGGAGGGGCCACAGCTTCCTGGAAACTTCCATCCTCTGAGAAGAGTTGACGGAAGGTGGTGTCGGGCATCCCTTCCTCCCCAGAAAGATCAGGGGATCTTGCAAAGGGCACAGGGCGGCACTGCCCTCCCAGGGCCTTGCTGGACATCCAGCCCCTCCTCCCGGGTGGGCCCTTCCTGCCCACACTTCCCACCTCCCGCGTGGGGACCGCTCTGCTGCCACCGCTCTGTAAGAAGCCTCTCTCAGCACAGTGAGTGGCTCCTGGAGGATCACCGAGGAGCCCTGGTCCCTGCACCGTCCAGGCCACCAGCCGGGAGCACCAGACCGACACAGGGACAAGGAGAGGATGGTGCGAAGTGGGTTACTGAACTCCTCGCTGTTGGTTTGGTGTCACCCAAGCCCAGCAGGGCCTGCGACAAGCTTGCGCATGGGCGGGGGAGCAGCGGTGAACTCGTGAGGGGATTCCAGGAGAGGAGGGGACCACAGTGCTCTGCGAGGAGGGGCACGGGGAACCATGGAACCTCCAAGAATGCCCTGACCTGCCTCTCTAAGGGAGGGCGGGGGGTGGAGTCAGGGAAGGCTTCCTGCAGGAGGTGACATCTTAAAATAAATCTTACCAAGAAGTATGAGTTAACTCCCCATGAGTGCATGAGAGTGTGTGTACGTGATGTGTGTGACTGAGTACATGGTGTCTGAGTACATGAGCGTGTGAGTATATAGTTGTGTGGTGCGTGGGTGGTAGGTGCGTACTCCTGGTGCACACAGAGCAGGTGCAGAGGTGTGAAACGGCTTTCTGTTGCTTGTGCAAGTCTGAGATCAAGAGCAATAAGAAAAGAGACGGCCGAGGTCCCAGGGAGCCAGCTTGTGCGTGGCCAGAGATGTCCCATGAAGCAGCGGGCACTTTCTGTGCAGGTGCTGGGGCAAGAGGCTGTAGGATGTGGATCTTGGAGCTCACTCTGGCTACGCAAGGGGTGGGGTCCTGGAACTCTTTCGAAAGTGGATCAGCAGAGCTGCGCTTCTCTCCTCCTCGCGCCATCGCTCACCCGCTGTCACAGCACCAGCCTCCCTCTAACCCTTAGCACGTGTTCTCATCGCACCGTCCTGACAATTGTGCGAGGCAGATTTCATCCTTACTGCCATTGTACAGGGGAGGACGCTGAGGCACACAGAAGTTATGAGACAAGCTGTTAGGGGCTGAAGCCGGACTCGAACCCAGGCAGAGGAATCAAAGCCCAGCGAGGCAGACGGAGGGACTCAGGGCCTGGGGCCCAGGTCACCGGAGGCCATGCTGCCCCCAGCTTGGCCCCAGCGCCGCTCAGTGACCTTGGGCAGGAGGAGGCAGGAGAAGAGGTGTGCACAGCCCCCTTGCAGAGGAGATGCTGCGCTTGGACGATCTGTGGACCCCAGGCGTGCGGTGGCGGCGGGGCGCTAGCGGCAGGGGAACGCCGGCGGGGAGCTCTGGGGAGGTAGAGCTAGCCTCAGAGTGGGCGTGTCACAAGCTAGGCGCCCAGCAAGGGCTTAGAAATCTCCACCAGTTGTGTAATCACACCAAGAGGCCAGGCCAACGGCATTAAAAGTGCCACAACCAAGCCCCGCCTAGGCGAGCATGGTGCAGCGTGCCCTCGGAAGCCCTGCCCATGACCCTCTTCTTCCCCAAACGCTCTCCCTCCCCGTCAGCAGCCAGATGGGGGACTCCCACGTCCTCCAACCTAACGCCCCCAAGCAGGCCAGCAGGCGCCCAGGCCGGGCCTGTGTGTTTGGAGGTCATTTCACAGAACCCTCTCCCAGGCTTTCTGCTCCCGCCTGGTTTCTGCCCTGCTCAGCTCAGACCCGGTTACTCATCAGTTACTCACCGGGCTGCCGCTCCCACTAATTCCTTTTTTATTTGCTTTCAATGAGCCAAACCCTCTCATCTCACCATGGAGACAAAGGGGAGGCAAGCAGTGAGAGAGCTGCAGTCTAGGGAGAACCGAGGAGAATGAGGTGGGGTCCTGGATGGAGGGGTTCCCACGTGCCCACACTCTGCACATACATCTTATTTAATGCTCACGACAGCCCCGTGGCCCCATTTCACAGACGTGGATGTAGACTCAGAGGGCTTTGTTACTGGCCCCAGGTCACAGTGTGCCTGACATGGAGGGATGAGACGGCCCCCTCCTCCAATCACCACATGGGCCAGCTTGGAATCCCTGGCGTGTTGCCTGCACGTCCTCCAGGGTGAGAAGGAGCCAGTGTGTAGATCTAGAAAGAAGTCTCTTGGGCTTCCCTGGTGGCGCAGTGGTTGAGAGTCCGCCTGCCGCTGCAGGGGACACGGGTTCGTGCCCCGGTCCGGGAAGATCCCACATGCCGCGGAGCGGCTGGGCCCGTGCGCCATGGCCACTGAGCCTGCACGTCCGGAGCCTGAGGACGGGAGAGGCCACAACAGTGAGAGGCCGGCGTACCGCAAAAAAAAAAAAAAAGAAAGAAGCCCCTTGAACCCGTGCGCCTTGGCCAGCAAACATCGATGGCTCCCCAAGCCTCAGAGATGCCCTCAAGCCCAGCCGTCCCACCCACCATGCCATCAAGCCCCACCTGGCCAAGCGCAGCAGCCGGCACACGCCACTGCTCTGGAACGGGAGTAGCCTGGCTCCCTGCTGCCCGCGCTGGGGGACGCTGGCCCCCTCCTTGCTGGGAACCTTTCCTGCGCGCCCACGTGCCTGCAGCTCACCCAGGCTCTGGACGCAGCTGGGAGGCCCCCTGCTCCCGGAAGCCCCATTGGGGTGAGGGCCCTCCTCTGGGCTCCTGCCAGGTGCCCGCGGGCTGCAGGGGTGGTGGGTAGGATCCACGTGTGATTCTTCCAGGTACGCCCACCCTGCAGCGTTATTCCCTGGGTCCTCATGTGAGCAGGGCTGGGGCTGGACGCACTACATTCGTCACCTTTTTTTTTTTTTTTTGCGGTTTGCCGGCCTCTCGCTGCTGTGGCCCCTCCCACCGCGGAGCACAGGCGCGCCGGACGCGCAGGCTCAGCGGCCATGGCTCACGGGCCCAGCCGCTCCGCACCATGTGGGATCTTCCCGGACCGGGGCACGAACCCACGTCCCCTGCATCGGCAGGCGGACTCTCAACCGCTGCGCCACCAGGGAAGCCCCATCACCTCCTTTTATCTCCACGACCACCCACGGAATAGATCCTCTTGATGAGACCCATCTCGCAGGTGGGAACACCGAGCCTCAAAGGCGGGAAGTGATTTGCTCCAGGCAGTAGCAGTAATGGCTGTCTGAGCACAGCGGCTGCTCCAGATCTGTCTGGTGATGAGGGTGGGGAGTTGGGTGAAGGCAGCGAGGATGGTCTGTTTGGGGCCAGCAGCTGTCCTGGGGGTACGCTTCAGACTTGGGAGGCCCGGGGGCCCCTCTTGGGATCCAGAGCCACCCCAGCGTGGATCTGTACCCTCAGACACCAGAGCCAGCAACAGGGCTCTGCAGTCTGCGTCTGGCACCTGACAGGTCAAGGTGGGCTCCATTAGCCATGCGGGGCCCCGGCCCGAGGTTTCGGGAAAGCAGAGAGGGAGGTACGGGGAGACTGGGGGAGGAACAGGCAAGAAAGCCTTGGACTTGCATTCTCGCACCTGCTGTGCGGCCCCAGGCAAGTCACAAACCCTCTCTGAGCCTGTGTCCCTATTCGCCCTACGGCCCCAGGAGCAGCTCTGAGAGCAAACAGGACAAATGGGCATCGCCCTCAGCATCGCCAAATACTGAGCGGGCCAGGGAAGCCCAGGTACAGTGCAGGGCCCCCAGGACAGGCCCAGGCCCTCTCTGTGCTGTCCACAGCCTCCTCCCAGTCCGCCTGCCCAGCTGCCCCCTCCACGCCTATTCCGGATGAATCTACAACAGCCAAGCCCTCAGAGACCACTGCCCCGTGGGTAAACTGAGGCGCTGGCCGCTCAGGGGCCAGCCAGCTCTGCTCTCCCTTTGCTCTTGGTTATTCAAACTTAACCGCACCCCCACTGCCCCGCTCCGTGCCTGCCAGACCTGACTCCCCGGGAAAGAGGGTCTTCCTGGGTCAGTAGGGCCTAGCCCACCCAGCTGTCCCCTCACCCTGACCCCGATGAGGACGCTGGGGACCAGGCAGATCTTTGTGAGCAGTTACTGGAGGGGACAAATGTGGCTCCTGGGTCATGCGGGGGCCTGGGCAGAACAGAGGTCCCCTCACCCCCCCAGGGCAGAGCTGGGGGCTGTGCCCACCCTCCCCAGGCCCCAGGCACACACCCCCTCCTCAGTGTCCCCTCAAAGCCACCTGCCACTTCCTAGCATCCCTAGGGGCCTGGCACACTATCTTTAGAAAGCCACAAAAAGCCCTAATTGAGCTCATAATGACCCGATTAACTACAGGCCTGGGGAGGCAGGGTGAGAAAAGCACTTGCATCCCTCTGAGAAGGGGAGCTGGGGACCTGGCACCTAGAGGCTGGGAGGGCCTCAGGGACCATCCAGTGCTAGCTACTCAGTGCAACTCCTCAGACAAGGAGTCTGAGGCCCAGAGAGGGGCAGCATGCTGCCCAAGGTCACACAGTGGCTCAGGAAGTCGGGGAGCCCAGACCTGACATTCCAGAATGACTGAGGTGAGGTCAAAGCCCCAGAGAAGGGGCTCAGAGTCTGAGACCTTGAGTTCAAGTCCAGACCCTAAAATTGGCCAGTTGGGTCACCTTGGACCAATCGAGGGGCCTTTCTATGTCTCGATGTCCCCACTTTGCAAAATAAGGATAACTGCTCTGATATGGCCAAGTCACCACGTCAGGGGACCCACGTGTGGTCCCGGGTGGGCAGGCCTGGCCCCAGCACACAGAGGGTCGCTGACGCGAGCTTCATGCCCACACGTGTGGGACACACCACACATGGGCTCTCCGTGGGTGTACACAGGTTTAGGCATCCACGCATGTGTACCTCTGCATGTGTCCCCATGCCCGTGTCCCTGGGCATATGCCTGGACTTACGTTTGCACAAATGCAGTTCCTATAAGCGTGAGCAAGTGTGTGCTCCTGTGTGTGTTCCTGGGCTCGTGGCCAACGCAGCTCAGATCTGTCAAACCCTGCCTCTCTGCCAACCCGTACCTGCCCCTCTTTGAAAAAACACAGCATTTTCTACAATTCAGTAATAAAAAGACAAACAACCCAGTTTAAAATGGGCAAAGGATCCGAATAGACATTTCTCCAAAGAAGGTATCAGAATGTCCATTAGGGCTTCCCTGGTGGCGCAGTGGTTGAGAGTCCGCCTGCCGATGCAGGGGACGCGGGTTCGTGCCCCGGTCCGGGAGGATCCCACATGCCGCGGAGCGGCTGGGCCCGTGAGCCATGGCCGCTGAGCCTGCGCGTCCGGAGCCTGTGCTCCGCGATGGGAGAGGCCACAGCGGTGAGAGGCCTGTGTACCGCAAAAAAAAAAAAAAAAAAAATGTCCATTAAGCACAAAAAAAGATGCTCAACGTCATTAGCCATCAAGGAAATGCAGATCAAAGCCACGATGAGACAGCACGTCACACCCACTAGGATGGCTAAAATACAAAGAGAGACACTAACAAGGGCTGACGAGGACGTGGAGAAATCAGAACCTTCGCGCACCGCTGGTGGGAATGGAAAATGGTGCAGCCGCTATGGAAACCATTTGGAGGTTCCTCAAAATGTTAAATACAGAGTTACTATGAATACTTAACCCAGAATTCCTCTCCTAGCTATGTACCCAAGAGAAATGAACACGTGTCCACACGACAACTTGTATGTGAATACTCATAGCAGCGTGATTCACGATAGCCAAAAGGAGGAAACAACCCAAATGTCCAGCGGATAAACGGATAAAGAAATTGTGGTCTCTCCACACAATGAAACACTCTTCAGCCATATGAAGGGACGAAGTACTGACCCAGGCCACGACATGGATGAACCCTGAAAACGTGATGCTCAGTGAAAGATGCCGGACACAAAAGCCACATGGTGTACGATTCCATTGATATGAAACGTCCAGAATGGGTAAATCCACAGAGATAGGGAGCCGGTGAGCGTTGCCAAGGGCGAGGGGGATTGGAGGATGATTGCTAAGGGTTTCTTTCTGGAGCGATGAAAATGTTCTAAAATTGACTATGGTGATGGTTTCACAACCTATGACTAAAAGCCAGTGAATAGTACACTTTAAATGCTTGATTGGACTGTATATGAGTTATATCTCAATAAAGCTGTTCTAAAAACATACAGCATCTGATGGTTTTAGGGGATTGCATACAACCTGTCCTACTCGATTCAAACTCTCACAGGGGCCCCACCTCACAGTGAGGGTGCTTGGCTCAAAGGAGGTGGGTGACTGGCCCAAGGTCTCATGGCAGGCTGACCACAGAGCTGGGATCTGACCCAGGACCCCAGAGTCCATGCTCGGACCGCTCCCCCCGTACCCACCAGAACAGGGAAACCATACGGTCTGTCTCCCCCGTCGCTGACCAGGCCTGAGACCCAGGCTTGCATGTGTCACGCCCGGGCACCCTACTCCATCTCTCACCCTTCCCTCCCTCACTCCTCTGCTACCATCCCAGCACCAAGCATGGCCTGCAACCCCAGGGCCCCAGGGAGGAGGCCCTCAGACCCTACCCATCCCCAAGCCCACGGCCAAGCATACAGCAGGACAAGACTAACACATCACAGCCCAGGGGACCAGCGGGCTTGGGAGGGTTCACAGGGAGTGCAGGCAGAGGGCCTCAGTCAGAACCACGGACGGGACAGCAGGGCGGGTGGCTGTAGGGAGGGACTTGGGTGGAGGATGCCCAGTGCGGGCCCCTCTCAAGAAGGATGCCGAAGGTGAGTCCTAAATGACAAGAGGAATGACCCATGCAAAGGCGCAGGGAACAGTGTTCAGGCAGAGGGAACAGCAATGCTAAGGTCACAGGGAGGGAATGAGCCACGTGTGTATGGTTTGATGCAGAAGAGACAGCCACTCCACGGTGACTTTGGGAGCCCATGGGGACGATATTAGATTTTATTCTATGAACATGGAAAGCCCCTGGAGGGTGCTGCTGTGACCGACATTGGACATGGGACAGGGTGGGCTTCCCGAGGCCTTGGCCCGGCCAGTGGGACAGTGCCAGCTGGTGAGCTCCCCCACTCCTCTGAGACCCTCCACCACCATCCCATTCAGCCCTCAGGCTCCCAGGAGCTTAGAAGGGGTGGGAGAATACCTCCCCCTGCCCACAGTTTACAGGTGGAGAGATGGAGGCCAGGGAGGCCAGGAGACACCCTAGGCCACACCAGCAGCTCCTGGGGTCCCCCAGCGGGGCAGCGCAGTGCCCGCATCCCGGCCTTGGCTCAGTCATGGGGCCTGGGCACGGACCCCCTGCCCGAGCTGCATCCCAGCACACACGGGTGAGGTGGAGAGGCTGTGGGAGGGGGGAGGCAGGGGAGCCCAGAGATGCCTCGAGGCCCACCAGGCCCCAAATCCCCATTTGTGCACTTGAAGGGTCAGAAGCCCAGAGGCCCCGCCCCACCAGGCCCCCCGCCATCCTGACCTAGGATTCTGGCGGTGTGGGGGGCCTGGCCTGGACCACCACCGGGTGCGATCCACGCTCTGCTGAGTGCCTGCTGGAGAGGCTGCCTTGCACCCCGGTGCCTGTTTCTGTACCTGCTAAAGGCAGGTGATAACATCACCCACCTCGCGGGGTCCAGCGCCGCGTGGGTGAGGAAGTGCTCCGGGCGCGGAAGCTGCTCTTGCCACCCATCGCAGCGCGGCCTGGACCCTGGGACAGGCGAAGGCCTGCGCCGGCGCTGTGCGTGCACGTGCGTGTGCCTGTGCGTGTGCGTTGCCCTCTCTGTGTCCCTCTTGCCGTAGGTCTCTGTCTGCCCTTCCCTCTCGGTTTCTGCCTCTCTCTCTACGTCCCTCTGTCCCCCTGGCTCTCTCCGGCCCCGTCCCAGCCGCCGCCCCGGCTCGTCCCCGGCTGAGTCAGTGTCTCCACGCTAAGCTCTTCCCTGCCGTTGTCATAAACAGAGCACTGGAAACAGTCGTGCCAGGTCCGAACACGCCGGCACACCCGCGCCCGCGGCCTTTGTTCTGACCCGGCGGGGCCCTCACAGCCGCAGCGGCCCTCCAGGGGGGTCGCGCTCCGGTTGGGCCCAGAGGGCCTGGCCCAGGGCCACGCGGCGAGGGGCAGCCAGGGCCGGGGGGTCTGCGTCCCCAGCTGGGCTGGCCTTCCAGGAGCTTCCGCCCCTGCCCCGTGGCTCTGGGGAGGCTGGCAAGGCCTCTTCTGCGGCCTCTCTCCTTAGGGAGGTCAGCCCCGGGCAGCCTGCCTCAGACCACGCCCTCCTTCGTCGGGCCTGCGGCAAAATCAGCCACTGCCTGTGAGGGGGGACACGATGGAACCAGAGCCCCTTCCCCGCCCCCCCGCAGCTGCCCCCTGTCTCCACCAGCCGGTACCCGGACCCCGCCGGGGCACAGGGCTGAACCGTGGGTTCAGATCTCTAGTTCTCACCGGCGTGTGACCTTGGCCAAGACAGGCTTCCGTGGGCCTCAGTCTCCCCATCTATGCTGTGCGGACAGGGGAACCAGGAGCGAGTGATGTTTGTGCAAGGGCCGGCCGCAGCGGCCTCGGGGGAATGGTGCTCCCACAGTGGCGGCAGGAGGGGTCCCAGGTGGAGACGGACTGAGGTCTGGGCCAGGCCTTGCCCTTGGAGGCCGGAGGTGGAGGCCCGTCCACCTGGGATCTGTGTCCTGCTTGGTGGACCAGACCCCGGCATCCTGGACCCCTCGTCCGTGGAGCCCTGGGCAGATGTGCGTGCCAAGGAAGCAGAGGGTCTTCCTGCCCCTATTCTGAGGAGAGATGCCCCCCCAAGTCCTGGTGGCGTCAGGGTCCCAGCCTCAGCCCTGGTGTGGGTGGGTAGACGGGGGCCCGGAGAATGGGAGGCCGTGCCCAGGGTCACATGGTGGGACCGCGGCAGTGCCTTCTCCCCTCCCAGACCCCATCCGCCCCCCCACAGCCTGTCCTGTCTGTCCGGGCCCTGCCAGTGAAGGTGGAAAATTCCCATCCTGGATGAGCTCCAGGCGGACCTAGAGGAGTCACGTGGAGGGCTCAACCACCGCCCAGCCTAAGCCCCCATCTGCTCACCACTGGCGGGTCCAGAGCCTGGTCGTCTCAGGAACCGCTGCTCCCGGCAGCAAGTTGGCCTTCCGGTGCAGGGGCCCAGAGCCAGGGCCACCCGAGCGACCAAGGCTCGTCACACCCTGAACCAGGAGTGGGCTTGGGGAGCCCTGCCTCCAGGAAAGTCTTTCTGATTCTGACATTTGAGGCCCCAATTCTCCCTAGTGTCCTGGTTGCCTGGACCCCGAGCCTCGAGCCTGGACAATGTCTGTTCTGCTGCCTCAGGCTGGGCCCCTGGGATGGGGGTGGGGGTAGGGAGTGACCAGGACAGACAGGACGAAGCTGTGTGTCCCTCAGAGCTGGGGCCTGTGGACCGAGAGGGCGTGCCCGCTGTAAGGCCGGGGCCCAGGCAGGCCTCCCAGTCCAGCCCCATCGGCTCACCCAGGACATCCCGGGTGCAAGGCTCCGAGAGCAGGGCTGGGTGGCCTTCGCTCCACTGCCAGCGCCCTGCCCCTGGCCTGACAGGCAGCGGGCACTCAGTGCTTGCAGGCTGAGCAGTTACAGGGGCTGCCAAAGGGAGCCACCCTCACGCCCTGCGCTGCCCCAGAAAGCAGATGGTCAGTGACCCTCTGCCCTCAGCTGAGCTGGAGGACGGCGTCCTGGGAGAAGGCAGTCAGACCTGGGTTCGAATGTCCGCTCTGCCCCTGACCAGGGTGACTCCGGGCAACTCCTGACCCCTCTGAGAGCAGTGCCACCAACAGAAGTCTCACACAAGCCACGCAGGTCATTTTAACTTTTCTAGTTGCCACGTAAAGGAAGTGAAGATAACTAGGTGAGCTTAAACCTGGTAACACATTTTATTTAGCCAATATATCCAAATATTACCATTTCTACATCTTAATGTGAAAAGATCATGAAAGAGCTATTTTTCTTGCTTTTTTTCTCTCCAAGTCTTTGAAACCTGTCATGTATCTTACACTCAACGGCACATCGCAGCTCGCACGCACCATATTTCAAGCACTCTCCTGCCCGCGGTGGCCTGTGCCCCCAGAGTGGACAGTGCAGGCTTCGTCCCTCCTGGGGACTCGTGTCGGACCTCCCTGAGCCTGGTGTGCAAGCCCCGGGCAGGGGGCCGGGCATGCAGTAGGTGCACGGGGCCTGGGAGCTGCCCTTTCTCCTCCAAGGCCCCGGCCAGTGGCCGACTTGAAGCCCCCAGACCCTCGCCTTTCAGACACTCAGAGGTAGGCCACTCTGCTCCCTCAGAGTGTCCAGAAACGGATGGGCTTTGCTGAGGCCCTACTGCAGGCAGCCAGGAGGCTCAGGGCTTGCTCCCAACGCAAATGTCACCCACAAAACAAACGGGCACTGCGTGAGGCAGGATTAGGGGTGGCCCCTATGCCTGGTCATGTCCGAGTGGCACGTGACGGGCGGGACTCAGTGTTCCATGGCAGCTCGGGGTGGGAGGGGGCCCGAGTGCACGCAGCTGCAGCCCCCACGCCCGTGCCAGTGGGTCCCAAGGGGCTGGGCTCAGGCAGAGATGGGGCGGTGGGCGGCAGAAGGCCCTCTGTGCTCAGACCCACCTGTGCCTTCCTGGCCTTCACAGCGCTCACGCCTCAGCCCACAGCCCTCCAGCCGTGACCCCTCCTGCCGCCTCCGGTCTCCCCACCGTCCCATTTGCTCCAGACGCTCCCACAGTTCCTGGAAAATACCATCCACTTTCTTCTGGCCTCTGGACTTCGGCACATGCTGTTACCTCCACCTGGAGCCCCCTTCCCTGCTCTCACCTTCAGGCTGGTCTGGGTCACTCTGATCCTCCCTCGGGTCTCAACGGACGCATCACCCCATCAAGGAAGCCCTCGACAGCAGTCCTCATTCCGTTGTGGCGCCTGTTAGAAATGCCCTGCCTGGGGACCCTGAGTTTCTAACGGGTGTCCCTGGAATACGAGGTTCACCCCTGACTCTCATGCTTTCCCCTTCCTCCTCCCGCACCCCATGGAAGAAGACAGTTGAGTTGGGGACACACTCACGTACCCCACCCCAACAACCTCATTTCCAGGTAACGGGAGAGACGGGTAGGAGGGGCCAGGGTGGCCCAGCCTCGCTCTGTAGGGGAGAAAATAGGCTTGGGTGGGCTCCGGTGGCCAGAGGGTGGAGGCCGCCCGGCGTGAGGGGAGACCTCGTTCGTGGAGGGAGGATTAGGGTGGGCCTCAACTCCCCAGAGGAAGCACAGCAACGGGCCCCCAGAGGCCCCAGGGCAAAGCCGGCACAGGCTCATCATGAGAAAGATCTTATGTGGAGTAGTGAGCTCCCCATCCCTGGAAGCATCCAAGCAACAGCACCAGGTGCTGGAAAAGGAGTTGGAACTTTGCACAGGCATCGATTTGTGCCTTTAAGGGGTTTGCCTTCAGCTCTCAAGATTTAGGCGTGGCCCAAGGTCACAGGCAGGGCCTGAAGGGGGCCTGTCCCACCCACCCAGGCCATCCCCCCTCTCAGGGCCAATCATTAATTGGCACCGCTCGAGTGGCTGCCTGCCAGCCCATGGCCCGGCTCCCATCCCATGCCCGGGGCACCTGCATGCCTCTTACATGGGCTGACCTCGCTGCTCAGCCTGACTTCCTGCTTGTGAGTCCCAGGAGCTGAGCCCTGGGCGGAGCAAGGGGCCTGCTCAGACCACCATGACAGCACGCAGAGGGACTCCTGCTGCCTGCAGGGCTCAGCCCAGCTCAGCCTGCAGCCAGGGCCCTCCTGGCTGAGAGCTGGGCCTTCCTCGGAGGGCAGCGAGGAGCCGGCGGGGCGGGGCGGGAGGGCTTCAGGCTGGTCAGGAGACAGCCTGGGTGTTAGGAAGCCCACCCCCCGGGGGGCAGAGAGCAGAGGGAACCTCAGGCAGGTGCTGAGCTGGCCCGGGGCTGACAGACAGGAGGAGGAAGCGCCAGGGCGTGGCTTCAGCCCCCCTGCGGATGACGGAAAGCCAGGAGGGGTGAAAAAAGGCGTTGCCGGCCAGCGGGGAAATCAGACGTGAATAAGCAGGCGGAGGGGAAGGGCCTCCCAGTGTGAGAAGCTGCAGGAGGGAAGCGGCCCGGCAGGCTCAGCGATGGCTAAAGCTCTAGTTTCCAGAAGGGATGGAGGGAGGCAGGGGCTACTCAGACTCCAAGCTAGGAAGCTAACTTTATCCTGGGCAATAGGGAGCTACTGAAGGTTTTGGAGGAAGGGAGTGACACGGCATGGACGGGGCGGGGAAGGAGGCAGAGGGAGGAACTGACAGCTGCCAGAGGAGGGCCAGGGAGGCAGGCCCGCAGCGGCCATGGGGCAGAGTGGGGGGATGGACAGAGGGGACAACCCCAGGTTTCTGCTGGACGACTGGGTGGTCAGGCCAGCAGGGGAGGCTGAGGATGGAGATTTCAGCAGCAAGATGCTGAACGTGTTGACCAGAGGCTCCCATGGGTCAGCCGCGCCGAGTGGTCCATAGGGGGCAGCCGTGCCGGTCGTGACGGGGGGCGGGGGGGGGGGGGGCTGATTGGGGCGGGGCTGGGAAGGAGCAACCAGAGGCTAGAGGAAGCCCAGGTGAGCTGGGGCCCAGCCAAGGAAGAGGGTCAGTCGGCCACACCAAGGTCACTAATGGCCGGGACAGGGGTGACTGGAGTGAGGAAATGAGGGACGGGGACAGTGGGTGTGGACATCTCCGCCAAAAACTCTGCCTCTGAAATGCTCATGAAAGTGAGAGGGGGTGTCCTAGGGGGGCTCCCTAGAAGCAGAGCCTGAGATGCTTGATCCCAAGGGGAGCTCGGGGCGTGAAGAATGTCACAGAGTAGCCCCACCTGCACAAGGGGACTTTATATGCTCTGCATCAGCCCATCCTTGGCTGTAGGCACCCCTCTCTGTGGGCAGAGGGCTAGACTCCAAGAAGGAGCAGCTGTGAGCTGTAAGCTGAGATCCTTACAGCACCAGGGGCTGCCCTCAGGGAAAGTGATGTGGGTCCCCTCTGCGGGGACCGGTCGCTGGCAGGGGGGCCTACGCCAATCCTCTGGGCTTTGGAGGGTGCATAGGAGCCCGGCATTTACTATTGGTACTATTGGTGAACTCCCCGCCTGGGGCCTGACCCTGAGGAGAGGATCAGAGTGGCCAGGTCTCCCTCACCGCCTATGCCTTGAGATCCTAAATGAAGGGCAAGTTCCCACCTGTCCTCAGGCCACAGGACCATGTCCACTGCCCATCCCCCTTTGCACAGGGAGGCAGGGAGGGCTACCAGAAAGGGGATCTGAACCCAGCTCCCCCATGTGGCCACTGGCCACCGCACAAGTCCCCTGGCCTCAGTATCCTCAGCTGTGCCGTGGGGATGGTCACAGCTGCATCGGAGCCCAGGGTCCTGGGGGGCGGGGTGGGTGGGAAGGGGACGGGCAGTGCCAGGCAGGCAGGTGGGCACCTGGCATGAAGCGGGCACTGGCACCCGTGCCCTCCCAACTGCAGGGGACGGGGCAGGCAGTCCCACCCTGTCCGCTGGCACCTGGAGGGAGGAAGCTGCACTTGGGTGGTGCGGCCCTCGGGAGGGGGCGGTGCCACCCTCCGTGCCAGGTGCCACCCACAGGCCGCTCACCGCAAAGGAGCCCCTGGGGGCTTTCCCCTGTGCCTCCCCCAGCCCCACACAGGCGTTCCAAGCCCTGCAGAGCTCAGCTCTGGCCTCCGTCCCGCCAGCTGTGACTCCGCTCCAAAGGCCCAGGCTCCTTGGCCCTCTGGGAACGGAAGGACCTGTTGTAATCACACGTTTGGAGGCTCACCTGTGCCCGCAGGTTGGGGTCTGGAATAACAGGGCAGCCCTGCATGCCCGGCACTGTGTCCCCTTATCACTCTCTGTCCTCTGACCCTCACAATGGCCTGGGGGGGCGGCAGGTGTCTCACCATCCCCACCCTCTCTCGTTCAACAGCTGTTTATTAAGTACCTACTGCACACAGGCAGTGGGAGAGGCGCTGGGGACCCAGATAAGGGCCTGCTGGCTCAGAGCTCAGGTTACAAACGAGGAAACTGAGGCCCCGAAGCCCCAAGGGCCAGACCCAAGGTCACACAGCGGCTCCAAATCAGGTCAAGCTCCGCAAGTCCCACTTCTCCCTTTCACTCCTCAGTCTCCTTCCCTGTAAAATGGGCACACGGGAGCCTCCCCCGGGGCCGTGTGGCCCAGGGACTGTGCAAAGCGCAGCGGGGCTCAGCCCACAGAAATCTGGATGTGCCACTGCCCACGGAATCGGAGGCCACCCCTCTCCCCCGTCCCAACACCCCCTGCACAACCCCCCAACCCTGCCCTCCCTCCAGCTGGACTCCTCCCTGCCCCCACCTGTCACACTGCTGCACCCTGCTGTTCCCTCTGGCCAGAGTCCCTTCCACTCTCGGAATCCCAGCTACAATCATACAGCGCTTCCTGTGGGCCGGGCACCTTTCGCATCAAGCCCCCCAACCGCCCCCTGCAGGAACCACTACTGTTACCCGTTTCCAGACACAGACACAGAGACATGGAGAGACAAAGCCTCGCGCCTAGGGCCACCCGGCTTCCGTGCATCAGCACGGCGTGCCTCTAACCACTGCGCCCCCAACCTGCCCGCTCACGTCCACACGGGACGGTGTCCCCCAGCCTGACAGCCCAGAGCAAGGGCCCTCGTCCATTCACACGGGCTGGCCCCTGTCGACACCTCCCTCGTTCCAGACACGGCAGTGTCCCAAAGGGCCAGGCCAGGTCCGGGTCCGGGTCTCCCTGGGGTCCTGGGCCTCCAGCAGGCCAGACCCAGAGAAGTGCTGTTACAGCAAAGAAATCAGCCAGCAGGTGTAGAAAAGCGAGCGTGGGCCACCTGGCCTGGCTTTCAGTGGGTGGCCTGGCCCCCAGGCACCCAAAGCCCCGAAGGTGGGGTCCCCGCAAGCCCAGAGGCGCCCTTACCTACTCGGAGCTCTTGCCCGAAGACAGTCTTCTCGCCGAGGGCGGAGCAGTTCCAGCGTCCGAAGCGGAACTGGTACTGGCACTCGTTGATGCCCATCTGCGCCCCCTCCCCAATCACGATGATGGCATCGGGCCGGCTCTGGCAGATGGCACGCTGCCGCGGGGCCAAGCCAGGGATCTTGTTGCAGATGATGTTGGCTCCCAGGGCCACGACGGAGGACAGCGCTCTGCAGGGGGGAGAGGATGCCGAGGAGGTGAGACACCTTGGCAGGCTCCCGCCACCCCGCGCCTGCCACTCTCCCCACTCAGTCCCTCGGCCAGCAGACGTGTTCCAGGAGCCCACCTCGTGCCAAGCTCTGCCCGCCAGGGAACAAAGCACAGAGCCCTGCCCTCAAGCACCATGTTCCACTGACCTGCACACAGGATTCCAGCTTGAAAAGGCACACACACCCGTGCCCCCTCAGCCTCGAATTTGCAGGAACGGGATCGCAAGAACCACGGGATCACAGGTTCCATGAATCAACAGTCCCGTGGAATACAAGAACCACGCCTCTCTGTGCCTCCGAATCAGACACACAGACCCTTCGTGGATTTGACAGCCACCAGCTTGCAACTGTCCACAGCTGCCCCCAAGCAGCAGACCCCAACTCCCAGACAACTGAGGCTTTTCCATCACTTGTAGACCCCCGGCTCCCTCCACCCCAGGGTGCCTGGACCAGGCAGGCTGCGAAGTAGGCTGGGCAGGCCGGGAGCCAAGCCCACCGGGTCCTGACTGCGGCCACAGTCCGTGTGTGACCTTGGGGAGACATTCTGCCTCTCTCGGACTCAGTTTTCACGCCCATGACATGGGGTATAAAACACCTTTCTCCCCCTCTCCAAGGGGAGAAAGGCTGCACACACAGGTGGGGATGACAGTTGTTATTGTTTCTGGAAGACTGGGTGCACTCAGAGGAGGAAACAGGAGCTGATGTGAATTGAGCACCTACTGTGTGCTGGGCTCGGCCGGGTGCTTTATTGCAACATTGTATCCTCAGAGTGGTCCCCTGAGGGTGCCTTGTAATTAATCTCCCAGCACCCTGCAGGAACTGGGGGCACTTGTTCCATTGTTTCTCTCTTCCCCTGGGTGTCATCAGTGTGATTGTTTATTCGTTTAAGGAGGTGAAATTCACATCGCAGAAAGTTAACCATTTTAAAGTCCTGTGGCATTGAGTACATTGCCAGTGTTGGTCAACCACCACCTCTATCAAGTTCCAAGGCACTCACCACCCCAGAAGGCAACCCCTACCCCTTAGCAGTCACTCCCCTAGCCCCTGGCAGCCACTAGACATTTCATACGGATGGAATCATACAACATGTGACCTTTTGTGCCTGGCTTCTTTCACTTAGTATAACCTCCTCAAAGTTCGTCCTCATTGTATCATGAACTTCCTTCCTTTTTATGATGGCCAAATAATATTCCACTGTAATGCGAGATCGCATTCTGTTTATCCCTTCATCACTGATGGACATTTGGGTTGTTTCCACCTTTTGGCTGTTGTGAATAGCGCTGCTCTGAACACGTGCACACAAGTTTTCTTTGAGTCCCTATTTTCCGTTCTTCGGGGCATGTACCTAGGAGTGGAATTGCTGGGTCACGAGGTCGTTGGTTTTGCTTTCTGAGGAACTGGCAGGCTGTTTCCCCACAGAAGCTGCATCAATTGTTTGGTTTTAAGCACCCAGGGAAGGGACAGCAAGCTGAAAGGAGGCGGGCTGGGTTCCGCAGACCCACAGCAACAGCTGGGTTTCAAGACAGAGTCTGGGGGCAAAAGGTGGGAGTGGGGAGGCCACGAGGGGCTCCCCAAAGCCGCCGCGCAGGCCCTGGCCTCCTAGCACAGTGAGTTCCCTCCTTCTGCCCACAGCCTGCCAGCCCCTTTCTTGAGAGAAACGAGTCAGTGTTTTTCCAGGGCAGCCGAGCACCCACAGCCAGCTGGGAAAGTCCCCGTGTGGCCTGAGCCCACAGCACGTGCTGCGACCAGGACGCCCCGGCGACACTCAATCCCCGTGGCCCGCCAGCCCCACCCACTAATCTGGCCGAGACCCCCCTGGGTCTCCCACGGGCACAAGGCGCAGCAACGCCTGAGGCTGGTGTGAAGGAAGAGCATCTGGGCAGGCGGGGCTGGGAGCGGGCTGGAATCTGGGGAATTCAGCCCAAAGTAATTGTAGATGCTCAGAAAACCAACCCAGGGAAATGAGATGGATGGGAACCCTGCCGGGCACCAGCCTCCAGCCCTCTGGTCGGTCGGAGCCTGGATGCGAAAAGCACATTCCCCATCCCCAGATCCTTCCAGCAGGCTCTGGGCTGCCAAGGCCCTGCTGCCCAGGGTAAGAACCCTTGCTCCTGGGGGCAGAAGTTCAGACAAATGGGGTCTAACTGGATGCACCTGGGGGCAGAAACAGATTATTGCAGCCCTGGTCTCCCCCCTCCAGGCAGGCCACCCCTAGCACCCACCTCCCCCCACCCCACCCTGATGGTGTCCCTGAGAGCCCACCTACAGCTCCCTGGGTTCCTTTGATCAGAATCGGACACCTCCTATGATCTGGCCTCTGACAACCCTGCCACCCCTGCTTGCGCTCGTCCCTCTGCTGGCATGCTGGTCTCCCTCCCTTTCTTCTGTCTCGAAAACTCTCCTGCCCTTCCAGGCCCAAGGGCAAGCCCCACTGGGCTCAAACCCCTCTTCCCCAGGCACCAAGGACACGCATTGTGGACGCTTGTCCCTCGAGTACCAACCTCACCCCTGGTCTCATGGTCGTTGTTTCCTCCCCTGGCTCCCCCACCAGCCCGCAAACACGTCGAGGGCAGTGCCAGGTCTGAGCTGGCCCTAGGGCCTCGGGGACTGCCCCGTGTAGCCGACCAGGAGTGTGGAATGGATGAATGAATGAACAAGTGAATAAATACCCAGGGATTATGTCAAACAGAGCTCCTGCAAGTCAATAGCAAGAAGACCCCATTTAAAGAATGGGTGAAGGACTTAAACCTTTCTCCAAGGAGAGACAAATGGCCAACGAGCATGGGAAAAGATTCTAAACGTCAATCATCATTAGGGTAATGCAAATCAGAACCACAGAGAGGAAATACCTCGCACCCACCAAGATGGCTATGATCAAAACAACAGAAAATAGCACACACTGGTGAGGATGTGGGGAAACTGGGACCCTTAGGCATTGCTGGTGAGAATGTAAAATGGTGCAGCCGCTGTAGACAGCAGCTGGGAAGTTCCTCACAAAGGAATGACCATAGCACCCAGCAATTCCACTCCTAGGTGTGTGTTCAAAAGAATGAAGGCAGGCATTCCAACAAAAACCTGTCCACAAATGTTCACAGCAGCACTAGTCACAATAGCCAAAAGGAGGAAATAACCCAAATGTCCGTCAACGGATGAATGGATAAACAGAATGTGGTCCACCTGGACCGTGGAATATTATTTGGCCATGAAAAGGAATGAAGCACAGACACATGCTACATGGATGAACCTCAAAAACGTTATACTCAGGCTTCCCTGGTGGCTCAGTGGTTGGGAGTCCGCCTGCCGATGCAGGGGACACGGGTTCGTGCCCCGGCCCGGGAAGATCCCACACGTCACGGAGCGGCTGGGCCCGTGAGCCATGGCCGCTGAGCCTGCGTGTCCGGAGCCTGTGCTCTGCAACGGGAGAGGCCACAGCAGTGAGAGGCCCGTGTACCGCGAAAAACAAAAACAAAAACAAAAACATTATACTCAGTGAAAGAAGCCAGACACAAAAGCCCACATATTGTATGATTCCTTTTCTATGAAATGTCCAGCAAAGGTAAATCCACAGAGACAGAAGCAGGGTAGGCCAGGGGCTGGGGGAGGGGCAATGAGAAGTCACTGCTTCCTGGGTGCGGAATTTCCACCTGGGGTGATGGGTAAGTTACGGAACTAGATAGAGGTGATGGTTACACAACATTGAAGATGTATGAAATGTCACGGAATTGTATACTTTAACACGGTGAAAGTGAAGTGGCAAATTTTATGTTAAATGAACTTTGAACACGATTTTTAAAAATGCTCTCTGGGCTTCCCTGGTGGCTCAGTGGTTAAGAATCCTCCTGCCAATGTAGGAGACACGGGTTCGATCCCTGGTCCGGGAAGATCCCACATGCCATGGAGCAACAAAGCCCATGCGCCACAACTATTGAGCCTGCACTCTAGAGCCCGCAAGCCACAACTACTGAGCCCACGTGCCACAACTACTGAAGCCCACGCGCCTAGAGCCTGTGCTCCGCAACAAGAGAAGCCACCGCAAAGAGAAGCCCGTGCACCGCAACGAAGAGTAGCCCCCGCTCGCCGCAACTAGAGAAAGCCTGCACGCAGCAACAAAGACCCAACGCAGCCAAAAATAAAATTAATTAATTTTTAAAAAATGCTCTCTGTACACAGGACTTCCACACTCCTGGCCATAGGTGGGATCTGTGGAAGGGGACCAGAGGGGCCTTGCCCGGGTGGTACCCTGTATGCTTCTCCCAGGCAACTGGTGCTGATTCAGTAGGGGGATGGGAGCCCCCAGCCGTCCTCCAGATGTCAGCGTGTAGAGTAGAGGTAAAACAAAAGCTTCAGAGAAGAGAGTCGCACCGTATACCAGGAGCAAAAATAATCAGATATGGTTGATAATTCAGAAATGATTTCAACATTGTCTCCCTTAGAATGTGGAGATTTTTTTCACCTAAAGATATTAAATATTCCCATTCTGAGCACCCGCCTTGGACAACACAGCCCTCCGCTGTGTCTCAATCCTCTCTTTGCAAGATGAGCCTTGCCATCCCCGTGTTACAGGAGTGCGGACTGGAGCTCAGAGAGGCTAAGGGACCTGCCCAAGGCCACACAGCCAGGTCTCTGCTTCCAGAACTCAGGTGGAGACAGCACTGTGGCTCAGAGCACAGCACACAGTAGGAGCATAATATAGAAGACGGCCTGGAGTGGGAAACTACACCCACTCTTCATTCTCAAAACACAGCTTACGGGCTTCCCTGGTGGCGCAGTGGTTGAGAGTCCGCCTGCCGATGCAGGGGACACGGGTTCGTGCCCCGGTCCGGGAAGATCCCACATGCCGCAGAGCGGCTGGGCCCGTGAGCCATGGCCACTGAGCCTGCGTGTCCGGAGCCTGTGCTCTGCAACGGGAGAGGCCACAGCAGTGAGAGGCCCACGCACAGCAAAAAAAAAAAAAAAAAAAAAAGAAAAAAACACAGCTTACATCCTGCCCGCATTTAAAATCCTCCAGGTCACTCGTTAATTCGTGCAGGTTTCTGGACAGCTGCTGGTGCCAGTGGTTGAGCTCTGGCAACCAGTCCGGTGCCCCGTCCATCCCCTCTCCCACAGTCTGACCACTGGCCTCCCTGAACAGGCCTGGCCCGCCTCGCCCCAGGACCTGGCCTCACTACACCTGAAGACCTGCCCGCACTGTTCCTTCCACCCGGAGGGGAGGGGGCTGCAGATGTGAGCGGCGCGTTAGGAAACCGTCAGAGTGGGAAAGGGGTAAAAATACACGGTGGCTACAGAACTGATGCCCTGCTGGAGACAGGAAGGGGACTCAGGCAGCATTCTGGGGTAACTGCAGTTTGGGGTGAGGACATGCTATGGGCACTCAGCAAGGTGTCCCACCGGGTGGGTCCAGCTCTCACCCTCTGGGAGGCTGCCCGCCCAGGTGCCCCAGGAGAGGCTGGCAGGGCGGCTCTGCGTGGCCCTGAGCACAGAGGAGCCGGGCGGGGCGCTCGTGTTTCAGTTGCTGACTTTTTCCATGGAAAATTCTGCTCTGGGCTCATCTCCCTGCACTATTCAGGGAGGGGCCTCGGGACACAGGCAAGATGCCAGGGGGAGTGGGCAAAGCTGAAAGTCTGGAACTTTCCTCACTCCTGGCCTGGGCCAGTCCCATGAAGGGAGCTCGGAGGAGGAGGGTTTCAGGCCCTGCAGACAAGAAGCCCCCACCTCGTCCCCGTCCCCGGGGGCTGTGGGCAGGGCTCTCTGATCTCAGACCAGAGGGCGCTGGGCTGGAGCCCGGCATTGTGCAAGGAGGGGGCTGCCACTGAACAATCGGAAGGTCTTTCTCCTGCCAGAGCGGTCCAAGTGGATGGGGCTGCCCCAAGGACGAGGGGGTTCCAGCGGGGCTGAGGGGCAGGTGACCACTGCCAGGTGACAGATGGGCAGAGAAGTGGCCAAGGGCGGGGGGCGGGGGTCTTTGCTGTATCATTAGCTGGGTACCAGGCTGCCCACCTGGCAGCTCTGCGGGGAGGGGTTAGGAACATGAGCCCTGGTGCGGGCCAGCTTGTTTGGAACCCTGGCTCTGCCTTTTCCTAGCTCTGAGACCTCAGGCAAGTTTCTTAACCTCTCTGTGCCTCAGTTTCTACATCTGTAAAGTGGGAGTAATAATAGCCATGATACATCACAGAGCTGCCGGGAGGGGTACTTGAGTCGAAGTACATGGCACTTCATAGCTGGCCTGTGGTGAGAGGTCGTGGACGTTGGCCATTATTAACTAACCCTCACAGCCTGAGACTGGAGCCCCATTACTGACCCTCATTCATTGAGCCCCCAGGATCCAGCCCCCTTGTGGGGGGGGCTGTTTCTATCAGGGGGACCGATGCTTAAACCGGCAACTCTGAAGCCAGTGGGTGCTCATATCAGCCACTGCATCCACCACCAAGGGGTTCATTCCTGGACCAGCTCTTCCCTCTGACCCAGCAATTTCACACTAGGGTCTATACACCCAAGAAAAGTAAGCACTTACATCTGCCGAAGGTCATGAACGCGGGTCTCCAGCTCAAACTGGGAACAGCAACCCAGGTGTCCATCACCAGGAGAATGAGAGATTCTGCAGTACATTCACCCAGCCAGATGCAAACCGCTTTCACGGATGACTCCCCCAGACACCATGTGGAGTGAAAGACGGGAGAACGCCGATGCTACCACGTATAAGAAGCTCCAGGCAGGGGCTTCCCTGGTGGCGCAGTGGTTGAGAATCTGCCTGCTAATGCAGGGGACACGGGTTCGAGCCCTGGTCTGGGAGGATCCCACATGCCACAGAGCAACTAGGCCCGTGAGCCACAACTACTGAGCCTGCGCGTCTGGAGCCTCTGCTCCGCAACAGGAGAGGCCGCGATAGTGAGAGGCCCGTGCACCGCGATGAAGAGTGGCCCCCGCTTGCCACAACTAGAGAAAGCCCTCGCGCAGAAACAAAGACCCAACACGGCAAAAATAAATTAATTAATAAATAAACTCCTACCCCCAACATCTTCTTAAAAAAAAAAAAAAGAAGCTCCAGGCCAAGCAGAACTCAGAAGTCACCCTGAGGTGGGAGGCACTGATGGGGAGGGGCCAGGGGGGAGCCTGCTCTGCCGGGGGCCCGAATGTTCTCTATCTCAAGCTGGGCAGGGGTTACACAGGTGCCCATGTAGGTGAAAAGGCATCAAAATGCCCATTAGAGATTTCTGCACTTTATGTAAGTTATACGTCGACAAAAAAGTAAACTGTTGCAATACAAGAGTTTACAGGACTGGCAGAGCAAGGCAAGAATACAAACTCCAAGTTTTCTTACAAAAATTAAAATAAAGAAAGCACAATTAAGAAATAAAATGCGTGGGGCTTCCCCAGTGGCGCAGTGGTTGAGAGTCCGCCTGCTGATGCGGGGGACACGGGTTCGTGCCCCGGTCCGGGAAGATCCCACATGCCACGGAGCGGCTGGGCCCGTGAGCCATGGCCGCTGAGCCTGCGCGTCCGGAGCCTGTGCTCCGCAACGGGAGAGGCCACAGCAGTGAGAGGCCGGCGTACCGCAAAAAAAAAAAAAAAAAAAAAGAAATAAAATGTGAACATTAAAAATCATTCCTGGATGCTTTGTGTGCCCGGCCTTGAGGGGTGCTAACCCCTCCTGCAGCACATGCTCCTGGGGGCTGCTGTGGGCTGGGCCCCCGTCCCCTGCAGGCAGAGCTGGGTTAGGCCAGAGTACAGCCCAAACCCAGGCTCAGAGGCCCGGGGATCCAAGGGCATCCACAGCCTGGCTCTGCTGAGGGCTGCCCCCTGCCTGCCTGCCGCCCTCTGCCTCTGCCTGGACTCCGTCCAGATGCTGCCAGCCTGTCCCCACTGGGCCCTGAGCCTCTGGGAACCCTGAATAGAGAGGCAGGCTGACCCAGCAGCTCCCGGGGCAATAAGAAGCGTGGGCGCGGGAGACCCTGAGGAGCGTGACATTGGAGGGAGCCCTTCATCAGTGGGACCCCCCCAGGCAGGGCCCTTCTGCTCTCAGCCTGCCCCCGGGCAGCGCTCGGGGCCAGGGGGCAGAGCTGCCCACCTGCTAGCTGTCCTCTGCCCCGAGGAGCTGGGCCCACCAGTGGGGCCAGACCCTGACGGGCAGCCTCTTCCCAGTGCCACCCAGCCAAGGCCCCTGTCTAGGCCAAGCGCCCAGCCTTAGGGCTCTTCCTTGGGAAACAAAAGCGGGGACCCTGAGGACCCAAGAGGGGTCAAATGGGGGAGCCAGTGTCTCACCAATGCTCAGGATTAGAGCCACCCTGCCCCTCCCCGTCTCTGTGTAGGACACCCCTGCTTCGTTCAGGAGCTAATGCCCTCCAAACCTGCCTCAGCAGCTAGGAGTCTACCCTAAACCTCTCATGCTGTTGGACTCAAGGTGGCGTGAGCACCTACTGTGTGCGGGACTCTGGGCTCAGGGGTCCCCTCAGTAGCGGGACGGGGGGCAAATGTTGTGAAAATAATTATAATTATTATTGTTATCCCTCAGAATAAGGACTGAAAGGCCCAGAAGGTCCAGCCACCTGCCGAGTAGCTCAGGGAGGGAGGGAGGAGGGAGGAGGAGGGAGGAAGCCGGGACCAGGACCCATACATCCTGGCTCCAGACCGGTCAGTGTCTCATCACCCTGTCCCTGACCCTCAAAGACAGTTGGAGAGGTCACCTGTCCACCTGGAGAACCATCCTCCCCCATCGGTCCCTGGGGGCACGAGGCTACACTGGGGGGAACCTCCCAGGAGGGCTGCTGAAGGAGGCCCCCAAACCTGAGCCAGGCCCTCCCCACGCAGGCCGCGCGCTGCTCCAGGGTGGTGGCCCATCTCATTGCCCACTGTGCAGTCTGCCTGGCCTGCGCCAGGCCCAGCTGAGCCTCCGTGGTCACCGTGGAGCTGCCGAATGAGTGACGGACGGACGCATCAGCCAGTGGGACGCGTGAGGGCAGCTCGCACTCAGCTGCCGGGGCCTCCCAGGACAATGACCCCGCTCGCGTGGACAGCAGGACGCTGCAGCTGGCACGCTCTCAGCGGGGCGGGGGACCCAGGCGCACCCCGTTTTCTCTTCGACTGTTACAGGTCGATAAAGAGCAGATTTTATTCCCACTTTACATATTGTTGAGAAACAATGTTTCTCCGGATGAGGGCCTGGCACTTCGACCCCAGGATGTGGGCAGGGTGCCGGGATGATGGGAGTGAAGCCACCCCAAAGTGCCCTTGATAGGGCACTGATCCACTGGCATCTGCCTGTCTTCCTACTTAAAGAGCCAGAGAGAAGTGGCATCATTGCCAGCCCGGGTCCACGTGACAGAACAGCCTCTCAGGCCCAGAGGAAGCCTCGAGCCATCTGATCTGTCCTCGGGGCCTTAAAACTATGGCCACGGATGTGGCCGCAGGAGCCAGGCACCTCCACCTCAGCATCTCGTTTCTCCTACAAATTCCCAAACAAGGACTCCACAAACCACAGCACAGGATAGAGATACCCCCGCAGAGGGCAAACGGCCTACCACGGCATGGAGCCCCGGCTCCCTCTCACTGGACAGAACACCAGCTCTAATGCAGCCCACCTATCCCCAGGGCTCTGGGTTGGAGCAGCCCCTGCCCCTAGCCAACCACAGAATCCTGGGCATGTCCCCGAGGCTAGGACTGGAGCAGCACTCCATGGGGGAGACTAGGGTCTAAGTACTTTCCGGAACCCAGACCTCATGACTAAGCCCACTGGGCCTCAACACCCCAGACCCCTCCCAGAGCCCCGAGAGCCAGGAGGGGGGTCGCTGGGGGACATCCTGCTTTCCTCCTGGGGAGGAGGCTTGTATCACCTTTGGGAAGGTGAGCAGTGATGAAAGAGGGCTTCCCGCCGGCAGCCCAGGGCTCCCTCTGCCCTCCGGGGCGGCCCACCCCACCCCCAGTCTGCCCCTCCGCCCTGCCCCCGTACCAGCAGGACATGGCTTCAGGGCCCGAGCCAGGCCTCCCGGCCCGGCCCTGGGCTGCTCCTCATTGGCCCTGGGTGCTGTCAGTCATGAGGCCGGCCCTGGGCACACCCCTACCACTCACTCTTACCCTCCAACACTCGGCTTTCCGCCTCTGCACCTTCACCCTCCAGTTCCTCTTCCCAGACCTGCTGATCTCACCACCGCAGAGACCCTCCTCCGAGAGGCCTTCCCACCCACCGGACCCCCAGGGAGCCAGGACTCTGTGCTTGACCCCCTCAGGCTTCTCCTGATGCCATTTGGGGCAGGGTCTGGCCACCACCACCAGCTGAGGGATCGCCAACATTGCCCAGCACCCAGCCGGGCTCTGAGCTGCCCTTGGACGTAAGCACCTCCACCCCCATGGAGGTGGGGACAGGCGGGCCGAGATGGCCAGATCCCCAGCCTGCCTCCAGGCCCCCATCCCTGGCCTGGCCCCGGCCGCCCAGCTGCCCAGGACTCCTCCAGCCCACGCTCCTGGCCCGGGCGCTTTGTAATTCTTCCTCCTCAGGCATCCTCCGGCAAAATATTTGAAGAATGTTCTAATTATCTGCGATCAGCCAGGGAGGCGAGCCGGGGTCCACTTGTCCAGGAAGTAACTCCGCAAATACCTGGGAGGGCGGCACCTGGCCCCCACGCCCACCCAAGGCTGCGTCCCTGCCAGCCTCTCCCTCAGGTGGGCAGAAGTTGGCCCAGGACGTTACAGCCACAGATGGCCTGGAAGAGGCTCTCCACCGGCTCTGGAGCCCAGCAGGGCCCCGTGGGCAGAGTAGGGGGCAGGGGTGCATGCTGGCCTCAGTGTTCCTGTTTGTCAAATGGGGACAAGAATGTCTTCCAAGTCTGGGGTCACACTGCAGACCCCCTGGGCCACCATCACAGTCCCAGAGCCGGCACCACAGGGTCCCCTCAGCCTTCCCCTGTCAGATGGATCAGGATAGAGCGGAACGGGAGGCTGGGGGCTGATGCAGCCAGTGCAAGGGCCTGGTGGCACGCAGGCCACCTGCCCCTGCTCTGATCTGCCTTGAATCTGCACATCTCCTTCCCCAGCCGGGGTTCTAGGCCAGCTTGGGGGAAGCATGGGGCTTGGGGACATCCCCAGACCTCAGGAAGGCCACTCCAAGGCTGTTCTGAGACTCAGTTTTCTCATCTGAAAATCGGACACAATCAATCCTCTGTTGGCAAATGCCTTCTCCCTCTACTGGATCAGGAAGTAGCTGAACCCCTGGGACGTGGCTGGAGGCGATGCAGGGGAGTGGAGCCTGTGCAGAGGGCAGGACTGATCGCAGCCTGCCTGACCCTCTGACCTGTCGCCTAACCTGCCCAGTCACAGGGCCTGCACTTATGGGGGCGACAAGACAAAACAACACCCTTGTGAAAAAAAAAATCCAACAAAACAAAAAGACCACCCTTCCTGAGCAGTGTCCCCCACCCTGTCCTACTGCATCCCCATGGGGTCTCTTCAGGGTGGGCCTTGCCAGCCCCCTTTACAGATGAGGAAACTAAGCCTTCAAGAGGACACCCAGCAGGGAGCTCCGTGGTGCTGGGCAGGGAGGAGGGTGTCCCGAGCAGCCTGGAGAGAGGCCTGGAGGCAGGAAGGGGCCCAGCTGGCCCCCCCGCCCGCCCTGGCCTCAGTTTCCCATCTGCGGAGTGAGGGGCTGAAGCGACAATCTAGGTACCTGCAGCTGTATCCTAAAGAAGGTTCTCTGGGTTGGGGTCCTGTGTTCGAATGCCGCTCAGCCACTGACTCTCACTGGCCTCTGGGAGCCTCAGTTTACCCATCCGTCCAATGCTCGTGGGCAGGGCCTCCTGCGGGCTGGCTCTCTGCACCTGAGTCTGGCCGCTGCAATCTTTCCAGGCCACTGCTCCGCTCAGCTCGCTGCCCGCAGCGTTCCCGGGGAAGAGAGCAAAGCGTCCGCCTGCTCCCTCGTGCCCCCGGCGGGCGGCTGCCAGCCCGCCCTCCCCACATAGCTGGCATTCCTGGCCTGGCATCCTGGGACCCCACCCTGGTGAGAAACCAGGCAGCCTGAGGGAAAGCAGGTGGCAGGCAGGGGGTCTCGGGCAGGGCTGCGGCCACCACCATCCACCCCCACATCTGCCGAATCTGTGAAGTCGGAACCTCACCTAGTCATTGTGACCCTACAACTTCAGGACGTTGACCTCTGACCTCAGAAACTTCCAGACCTCTGCTGGGCATTTAGGCCCATCATGACACTCCTGAATTCCGACCACACTGGACCAGCAATTCCCCCTCCAGGGCCACCCTGACCCCCTCCAGCAGCCAGGCAAAATTCAAGGCCCAGCTTGGTACCCCCTCCTCCAAGAAGCCCACTCAGGTCTCTCCTCTGTTCTCCCTTCCTCCTGCCCAGCATGGTTACATCTAGCCAGGCTCCTGAGGAGGCCTTTAGGGGCTGAGATTCAGCAATACCCGCCTGGCCAGGCCACACTTCTGCATCCTCTGCTGTGCCCTAGACCTCCCCTAGGCCTAACCCCTGACCTTCCCTAGGCCTAACCCCTGACCTTCCCTAGGCCTTACCCCTGACCTTCCCTAGGCCTAACCCCTGACCTTCCCTAGGCCTAACCCCTGACCTTCCCTAGGCCTTACCCCTGACCTTCCCTAGGCCTAACCCCTGACCTTCCCTAGGCCTTACCCCTGACCTTCCCTAGGCCTAACCCCTGACCTTCCCTAGGCCTTACCCCTGACCTTCCCTAGGCCTAACCCCTGACCTTCCCTAGGCCTAACCCCTGACCTTCCCTAAGCCTTACCCCTGACCTTCCCTAGGCCTAACCCCTGACCTTCCCTAGGCCTAACCCCTGACCTTCCCTAGGCCTTACCCCTGACCTTCCCTAGGCCTAACCCCTGATCTTCCCTAGGCCTTACCCCTGACCTTCCCTAGGCCTAACCCCTGACCTTCCCTAGGCCTAACCCCTGACCTTCCCTAGGCCTTACCCCTGACCTTTTGCCTCGCTTCAGGTACAGGTGGGGATACTAATACCCAGAGGTGCCACAGCACCTGAGGTCCCACAGTGAACTGAGGCTCGAGCAAGGATGAGACCCCTGGCCTGGGCCTTGGCCTTGGCCCCGATGCCCCAGATCTGTCGGACGCGGGGGCGCCTGCGGGCCTGGATGACCAGGATGCCAGTCTGAAACCTCAGGACAGACGGATGGACGGACAGGCGGGCGGAACAGGTGGGAGGAGGCTGGCAGGCCCCACTGGCCCATGGCCAGGCTGGGAGTCTCGGCGCCTAGTGGCTTGGCCAGCACTTCGGCCTTCCCGACCACCGCGGACCTGGTGTGAGCCACGGGTCTGGGGGACAAGCCCCTGTGGACAGTGGGAAGCGAGCCATCCCCTCTGTGCAGACTGCAGGGCTGAGTCCCTGCCCTGGCACTAAGCCTCGGGCAGGCATCCTGGAGGGTCCCTCTCCCAGGAACAGATGAGGGTGAGACCCTGCCTGGGCCCCTCAGCACCTCAGAGTGGAGTGTGAGTGTGAGTGAGCCCAGCCCCTCCAGGCTCTCCCCCGTCCCACAGCCCTGCCCTCTGCTCCCACCGAAGCTGGGGCCCCCTCCAAGAATTCCTGGGCCCCCGGGGCCTGCCCAGCCAAGTGCCTCAGCTTGGATGCCTTTTGGGATGGCTGTCCACCCTCCCCAGGAGGAGCCCCCTCCTCACGCCCCCCCCCCCAACCCTTCAGCCTGGCTGTGATGACCTGAACGATCGGTGAGCGCTTCCTGGGGCTAGAACACCTCCCCGAGCTCAGGGGGCCCCAGGGCTTGGCCCAGGTGGCCCGGGGTCCTGAGCACCACCCTTGCCTTCCACTGCCAGCCCCCGGTCAAAGGAGAGGGGCAGTACCTTGTCCCCAGCCACCTGGCAGCTATTTGGTATCAGAGCCCAGAGCAGGACGGGGCTCTGCAGCCTTTCTTCCCGCCTCCGGCTCTGCCCCAGGCCCTGTCTGTCTCCTCAGCATCCGCCCACGGCCCTGCCATCCGCCTGCCTCCCCTTTTCCCCCCTCCCTCAACCCCCACAGGAGTCCCAACCGCAGAAGGAAGGTCAGGAGTGGGCTCTGGGTTACGCTCAGACTTGACTGCAAACCCTTGCTCTCCGCTCCTCTCTGGGACAGGATGGGAGGCGAGCATATGACCCAGAGGGTCAGCCAGAGGCTCCCCTCCGACGCCCACTCCCCAGGCGGAAGCTAGACATCGAGGACTTCCCTAGGCCATGGAGTCATCAGCGCTCGGACCCCGCCTCACTCCTGGAGCTACACAGAAGGAAATAAAGAAGGGCCCGGGGTAGGGGGGGCGTGCAGGGGGAAGGTTCCACGCCTTACACAGCTCCAGGAGCTGCGGCCTGGAGTGAAGCCCTGCCTGGCCACACAGCCCCAATGTGGCGTTTCCAGGCCAGTGTCTCCGGGGCCCCCCGCGCCCTGGGTGATGAACCCAGAATCCCTGTGTGCTCCGAACTACTGGGGACAGGGTGAGTGACCAGAGCCCAAGGCTGCGATTCCCTGTCCAGTGCGCCACGGCACCAGGCTCACGGCCAGCCCTGGGCTCCTGCCCCGTCACCCCCTGCACGCTCCTTGAGAACCCCGACGGCCCGGCGCCTGGCATCCCAGCCTATCTCATGGACCTGAGACTCAGGAGGGCTGCCCTGGGAACCTGGGCATGCTGGACACCATGCTCCACCGCCGGGGCAGTGCCACCATGAGGGGTGACGCTGCCAGGGCACTGCCAGGGGCTCGGTCCATTGGGGCCACCAGGCCGGCACTTTAGCCTGATGCAGGGCCCAACCCAGGCAGACGGGGCACAGGACACAGGACAGGCAGGCCCGGGAAGATGGGGACAGCAAGGTGATGGATCCGGCTGCTGCCGGAGGGGGCATGTCAGCTGTACCTGGAAATTCCCAGCACTCGCAGCCACTCACCCGGGAAAGGTGGGAGTCGGGATCCTGGCAGTCATCCTGGCACCCAGACCACCCCGTGTCCACCTGCGCCAACACACCTGGGACCTGGAGGCCTCTGCCACCACTGGGCAGTGGGCCCTGACCAGGTCAGCGGGCCTCGCTGAGCCCCAGACACACAAGCAGCCATCTGACCAGCCAACATGTGTTTACTGGGAACCAACTGAGAGCCGAGTGCTGTGCTGGGCGCTGGGGGAGGGGGCAGCGGTCAATCCCACAACCGCAGGCCTGGCCTCTCCGAGCCTGGGTGCTGACAGGGCTCCCCTCCCACACTCGGCCTCCCATCAGCCCTGCAGATCCCGCCGGGGAAATCCGCCCCCTCCCCTCAGCACCCCCTGCGTCTGAGGCCGGCGGGACCAGCCTCCTCCCCTCTCCCCTGTCGTCCACCCTGAGCCCGGGGGCTTTCCTTAGCTCTGGATGAAGCTGCCAATCCCAGCCCTGCAGCTCCCCAGGCCCGGGGCAGCTGCCCTGCCAACACTCCGACCTCACCTCCCACTGCGCACCCCACTCTAACCAGCCGCCACCACTCCCCGTCCCCCCAGCCCCAACCCCACCATCCCCGCCATCCCACTGCCACCGCTGCAGCCAGCAACGCCACCCTCCTTCTCTCCGGCACATTCTTTAGGACCCAGTTCAGAGGTCACCTTCTGTGAGAGGTTTTCCCTGGTCTACCCTCACTGCACATGGACTACTGTTCCCGCTGCGGGTACCACAGGGCTTTGCATAATCGTGGGGAAGGTAGCGGGCTTCCCAACTCCACCTGCACACATGGCCAGTCTCATTCCCCTGGCACAGGGGCTGCAGTGGATGCTGCTGGTGTGGAGAGCAAGCTGGGACTGCTGGGGAGGACGGGCGGGAGGTCAGGAGGGGAGAGGAAGGCCCCTGAGCACCGAGGCTTATCACCCGGATGGAGAAACTGAGGTCCAAGAAAGGGGAGGGTTGCCCACAAGGTTTCCTCAAGTCTATGGCACAAGGCACCATACACATGCTGACCCGGCAGAGGTCACCAGCTGGCCAGCTGGGGCCACCTCCTCTCTGCTCAAGCCGGTCTCAGAGGAAAAAGGTCAGGGCCCATGGCAGGGAGGGACCCAGGGCAGGAATCTGAGGGCTCCTCGGCTCCCCCGCATCTACCAGGAAAGCTGTCCCTCTGGCCCCAAATCCAAACGTGGAGGCAGCCCCTGAGCTTGAGAGTCGGAGGCTCATGACTCCTGGTCGACGGACAATTCTAACCAGCTGGGTTAGCTGGTTTCTCCGCCCATGTGAGGTTACAGGCAGCGAATTAGAAGCAGTGGAGTTTGCTCAAGGCAGGAAACCTGCATCAGCAGAGCGCCATGAGCCGCAGCACAGGCCTAAGGGTCAGGCAGATCCGGGTTCGAATCTGGGCTCAGCCCTGTTGAGCACGACCTAGAGGGTTATTCGGTGCTCTGACCTTCACGCTCCTCCCAAGTGGGAGGCCCTTGCTTAGCTCCCCTTTTCTGGCAGCCTGGGAGGGAGCAGATTCAAAGCAGACCCCAGATGTCTGCACACATCCACTCCATGAGAGAAAGCCTTTCCAGGGGGGCCTGGTCCCGCAGAAGTGGAATGCAAAGCCCTGTGTCCCCAGTCAGGGGCCCAGGGGGCAGGTAGTATGTTCTGGAGGAATTCCTATTCGAAAGGGTTTTGCAGTTTGGGACGGTGAAGGCCTAAGTCTCAGCTCTGGATCCCTCGACACCCTGGCCCTTGGCACCCTGGCAGCACTGCCACATGCTACAGGGAGGGTGAACCCAGCCACCACCAACCCTTCCAAAGGCTCCTGCCAGGGGCCTGCTCCTTCATAGCTCCAGCTGGACATGGCAGCAGGGCTTTCTAGCACAAGGAATACCTCTGGCCTGGGAGGCACGTGGAGAAAGGTCGGGAGCAGGGATGGCCATGGGGGGTGGTTCCAGAAAGGGATGGAGGCCCACAGGTGTCACTGGGGTGGGACTGCCAGGGGCTGCTGACTTGGGCTCTTCCAGACCACAGCTGATGCCAGGGAGCTGCTTGCTGGGCAGGGTGGAGTACCCCCTCGGTCCCGCTCCAGGCAGCCGGCAGGCTTTAGGGTCTGCGGCAACAGTGTCTACCTGGGGGCTGCAGAATTTTAGTGTCTTCTACTCACAGCCTCAGATCGAGCCCTTCTGGCATCCCCAGTGCCTCAGAGGCCACCTGCTCCGGCCCGAAACTGGGAGAGGCATCAGTGGGCAGGGGTCCAAGCCCTGCTCTGTGTTCCGCTGCTGAGGCTGTGGGATGACCTGCCCAGGGCCTCAGCATCTCCATCCACGGAGCAGGCCATCCACACCACATGGCTGCCTTACACAGGGGACCAGGAGTTCTGGCTTCCTTCCAGGCAAGGCCTTTCCCCATCATCCCGAGCCCTCACTCCTACATCTGCTTGTATGCCTCCAGGGCTGGAGAGCTCACTGCCTCCCTGCCAATAAAGGGGCTGGTCCAGAGGATGAGGATGCCCTGGGTGGGAAGCAGGACCGGGAGGGGGCCTGGGCAGGCGGAGCAGCTCTGTGATGGAGACCGGGAAGATGGAGAAAGGGAAGAGGAGCGCACCTGTGCCCACCCCCACCCCACCGGCTGGCCCAAGGGGAGGCCCCTGCCCTGAGCCAGGGAAGGAGGACAAATGGTGGTTTTGTCCTTGGCCAGCCGGCGGCCCGCACCACACAATGACCCTTTCATCAGGCTGAGGGAGCCCTGGGCCGGGGTTTCATCTGACAAGGGAGGGCGCCGGCCTCCTGTCCCCTTGCTGGGGGAGTTGGGGCGGGGGGGAGGTGAGCTGTGTCTGAGCTGGACCCAGGACCATGCAACATGGAGGCCTCAGGGAGCCAGCTGAAGCCCCTCCATCTGCCCCAGGAGGAGCGAGGCCCCAGGAGGTTAGGGGGCTGGCCACAGGCCACATGGAGGGGCCTGTTCTGGGTACCCCAAATCCTGAGCTGACAGAGGGTCTGCATCCCCACACCCAGGGCCTCCACCCCACCTCACCCCCTCGTCTGCCACCACCCGCAGGGTCCTTCCAGGGCAGTCGGACCATGGCATTGGTCCAGGTCCCCAGCCCAGTTCTGGGCTCCCCGCAGGCTGAGCAGCCCTGGCCCCCTGCTCCCCAAGGCTGGCATGAGGCTCGGGGGGACATAAGTGTGTGGGGAGGGCAGAGGCAAGGAGTGCAACTTGCCAGACCTGTGTCCGTGGTGTGCCCAGAGAAGCCCAATGAAACAGTGTGCAGTCAGGGCGTCAAAAATCAAAAATCACCCCCCTTCGTGGTGACCTCCCCTCTCCAGGGCACCTCCAACAGCTGCCTGTACCACCCCGGAGGCCCCAGAGATCCCGGGACTCCTCTCGCTATTGGACCAGAGCCGGGAGGGCTGTTACCCAGAGGTGACCTCAGGAAAGGGCCTCTCTCCTGGACCCTGACATTCTTGTCTGCCCACCTCAATAAGATGCCAAAAGGCTCCCTGGAGAGGAACCCTGGGTGGATGTGCTTGCCAGTGAGTACCGTTCCTTCTTCTAAGAGTCTCTGTTGTGCTCCTGTTTAGTCTGGGCAACTCCTATCCATCCTTCAAAACCCTAAGTGTCACCTCCTCTGGGAAGCCCTCCAAGATCCCCTAGAGAGTTCATTACTCTCTACTGAACAAGCACAGACACAGGGCCTCCCTCTGTCACGGGTGGCCAGCCTCCCTGCTCCTAATAGCTGAGAACGACCCCATCTTCTGAGCACTTACTGTATACCAGGCAACCAGCAGAGCTCATCTCAGCATTTGCCTGTTGAAGTCTCACACCCCCTCTAGGTTACTGTTCCCATGGCCCCCACTGTACGGAGGACACAGCTGAGGTTACGGGATGTACCCAGGCAGTAAGAGGAGGAATGATGATCAGTGAACCTGGTGTCTGTGTCACCATCAGGCCCCTTGGCTTCACAAGGACCAAAGGGAAACGTGGTTAGAAAATGGCCCCTTCTCCTGCGGGCCGCAATACATAGCTGCAGGACCTAACGCAGCCCTGGGAGGAAGCATGGGGGGACCCACCTTCCCCTCCTGACCCTCCCGCCCCACACACAGAAAGTCGAAGGAGTCATGTCCCAAATGCACCACCTCCCCCTTTAACTAGTGGCTGACGAGACTCACTCACACGTCAACGATGTCTCGAAGTTCTCTGTGATCAGAGCAGTTCTATTCGTATATCTTGAGCTGGGGGTCCCTTGGGGGTTGAGATTTTGTCAGGTTCCCCAGCTCGGCTCACCCGTGTGCACACCCCTCCACAGAGCCACACGTGCTTCTGAATCCCAGTGGCGTATGGGCCTGACCTGAGCCTGTGCTGGAAGGATCTTCATTTCCAAGTGACCGAGGGCAAGCATACTGAGGCCCAGAGAGGCCCGTGGACCTGCTCGAGGCCACACAGCAGAATTCCTCCCGTACCGGGACACGCACAGTCTCCTAGGCCAGGAGCTGCTCCTCCCCAGGGCAACCTGTCCCCTCCTGAGCCGGTGGCCCCATTCTGACCCCACGTAGGCTGCGATACCATGGGAGTGGGCCTGATTCAGCAGCCCCCTTCCAGGGTCACGTCCACAGGGCTTCTGGAACTGCGGTTGGCACCACCAGTAAAGCCACAGCGGCAGAGCCGGGAAGAGGCCCAGCCTTGGCAGGGCAGTGGTGAGCGCCCTCACCCCCACGGCCAGGTGGTCGGTGAGTAACTGCCCCGTCACCATGACTCACTCTGGTCCCCAGAGTGGCGGTCACCATGAGAAACTCGTACCGGAAGATCTGGGGGGATCACTGCAGCCAGCCCCACGTCTGGGAGAGGGCGGCCGAAACCGGAAGGGACCTGCCCAGGACAGTAGGTCAGCCTGGTCCTGGCACGAGGCCTGAGCCTGGCCCCCAGACCCACCGAGCCGGCACCGCAGGCCTTCCCCTCGGCCTGCAGCCCCCCACCTGCCCTCCCTCAGGCCCTTGCTGATCCTCACTGGCCCTGAGAGCGCCAGCTCTGACAACAGTGGAGAGCCGCGCTGGCCGGAGCTGCCTCGGATGGCCAGCCAGGCCAAGCTCAGAGTCCGGCAGGGGCTCGGGGCTCTTCCAGGCCAGCACACCCGTCCGACTAGATCAGTGGCAGCGGCCCAGGCATGCATCTGGGATTCGCTGTGCACGGACCACAGCCCGGGATGCGGAGCCGGGAGAGCAGCCCAGATGAAAGGGGCAGGATCAATTGTCCGCCAGTGTTTGTGATCCCAGCAATGGATGCCTTCTGGAAAGTTCTCTGGGGCAGAAAGAAGCCTCTGCCCAGGGCCCCCTCCTGCCTCTGGCATCCTCAGATCCCCAGGGCCAAGCTTTGGGAGCATTCCGAGAAGGCTACTGAGATGGGCTTTACCACTGACCCCCAACTGTGACTGAAGCACTTTGCACGGCTGCCTCACCTGCATTCAGGCCTCAGCTCATAGGCGGCCCACAGGGTCTTCTCTCCACACTCACATTCATTTGCACCACTGAGGACCTGCTTCCACCCATGGCATCTTACACACCTAAGCCTAACCCTAGTCAGCCCTATGCCCACCAACAGTGGGGGGAAGCCCAGCGATGCCGGAGCCTCCCTCGCTCCCTCTCGGGAACGCTGGTGTTAGTTTCTGCTCAGGAAAGGCTGGCCTCAGCACTTTCTTCCCACTGGGGCTGAAGGTCAGGCTGGACTGACGCTGGGGCAGGGGTTGCTGATGGCGGGGCAGGGGGCAGAGTCTGCCTTCCTGCCCTCCCCGCACACACACACACCCACTCCAGACCCCAGCACCGGCCCAGGAACGTTCGGGGAAGCTGTTGCCTTAGGAGAATTTCTGCCAACAAAGCTGGCAGTGCACACTCGAGGAGCGAGCCTCTGTGGGCACAGATGGTAGTCACGGCAGGCCTGGATTTGGGGTGCCAACCCCCAAAGGAAAACTTAGGGTCTGTGGAGGTGTACTGGCCATCACCTGCCCCAGAGCCCCTCAGCTGCTGCCCCGGCATCCCACTCTCACCAGCTCCTGAGCCCCGAGCCCACCTCCTCGTCCCAGATTCTTACTCCAAACCACCCGGGGAGGACTCCTGGTTTCCCACCCCTGGACACCTCCCCGTTAACGCCAGACCTCAGCCAGCTGGCTCCGAAAGCGATTTCTTAAGCAGAGTAGCTACCGATTCCCTAGCAAGGCTTAAGATTGACATGCTGGGGATTCTGGGAGGGGGAGACTTCTGGATCTCCACCCCCGACCTCTGAGAACCAGAGGCTTGAGATTTCAAGACCTCCTGAGTCGATCCAGATCCCAGGAGGAACGCCACAGCAGGACTTTCTGGCCTGGCACTTCGCAAGTCTGAGTCCCCAATGATCAGGCGTTCCCCACCCGGCTCGGAGCCCTGCCCTGGGCGGCCTGCCTCCCCCCCCCCCCCAAATCCAGGCGATGCCTCCGCAGCCGGGGCTGCCCGCCGGGCCTGGAGCGCTCTCTGCGCCCGGACCTTGTAATTATGTCCCACAGCCCGGGAAACCGCGGGCCTTGCAGCATCTGGCTGCGGTTGCGAACTTTTGTTTCAAGATGCGCGACTATTTATAGAAGGAAAACTGGTAGGATAGTAATTTCCTAGGAGCTGGAGGAGAAACTGGCTGCGCCTCTATTAAAAGGGGGCGGGGGCGCGGCGATTTATTAGGACTGCGGCCGCGCGGGGGGGAGGGGGTGGCGCGGGGAGCGGGAAGGCAGCGGCTGCCCCCTCTGGCCGCGTTAGGCGACCCCGGACGTGGCCCGCGTGTAAAGGAGGGGGAGGGGGAGGGGAGGAGAGAAGAGGGGGAGAACTGGCTCTGAGGTTTAATCAGTAGCATCCAGCTTAAATTCCCCCAAACGGCGGTTCCATAAATCAAACGTCTTCTTAAATCGGAGGCCAGAGCATATGCGTCCCATTAGGAATCCGGCGAAGCCACCGCTGCGCCGACGCGCCCCTCGGCTCCCTGGGCCCGGACGGGCCCTGCCGGGAGCTTCCCGGAGCCCGGTGGGCGCTGCCCGGCCCGACGCACCCGCGCCCCACGCTCCTCGCACTGCCTTGGCCGGCCGCACGCGCTCACTGCGCGCCCCCCTCGCCCCGGACGAGGAGTCGGCCGCGGCGAGGGTCGGGCCGCTCCGCGCGGCGAGAAGCCGCGCGAAACCACGGCAACCTCGGAGGACAGCTTGGGTGCTGTCTGGTGGGACGCGGCGTGCACGTGTGTGCCAGTGTGTACGCGGGGGAGCGGATGTGTGCGTTCGGCTCTCTCGAGTGTGGCACGGCCGTGCGGCCGCGTGTATTTATATAGGGAGGGGGATCCCGTTGGTCCAGGATTCGGCTGGGCGGCGCAGGGTATCTCCGCGCTACCCGCGCGCCCTCCGGCCCTCGCGCACGCCGTGCGCGCAGCCAGGTCTACCGGCGCCGTCAGGCCTCCAGCGGGCCACCCTTTCCCTGACCTCAAGGCCAGAGCTTCTCACTGCCTCAGCCGCCCCCCAACTGCTCAACTTCGGCGGCCTGGGCCGGCTGGAAGACCCACAGTACCCCCGCTCCCGCGCGCGCCGGGCACCCGGCGCCACTGCCGCGTTCCCTGCTCGCCCAGTTCCAGTGCTGGAGCCCAGGGAGGGGTGCCCCTCACCCGCCCACCCCGCGTGTGACCCGCGGCACTCACAGGTAGCTGCCGCTGGACAGGATGAGAAAGATCTGCGGGCAATAGACGGAGAGGAGCGCGCTGCGCGGCGACAGCAGGAGCATGATGGTCCGGCGCTCCTGGCGGGGCTGCGCAGGCCCCGCGGGCAGAGCGCGTGGGCCAGCTGAGGCCGGGGTCTCCGCGGCCCTCCCAAGGTAGGGCGGCGGAACGCGGCGCTAGGGACCCGAGCGCGCGGGCCCCGGCGCAGCGGTCGCCCGTGCCCCGCCTCCAGGGCCGCGCATCTCGCTGGGGCTGGGGCTGCGGCGGGCGCTGGGGCTGGAGTGCCGGGAGGCGAGCGGGCAGTGGGCAGCGAGTGCGCCTCGGCCGCCGTCTGGCCCTCCGTCCGTCGATCGGTCGGAACCAGCTCTGTCGCTCGCTCTGGCTCACGTCTTCAAGTCTCCTGAGGCGCGCGGCTGCCATTGGACGGGCCACCCCTACATCCGCCTCCTCCGCGGGCGGGTTTTTTAAAGGGGAGGCTGACCGGAGCGTGCGGCGGGAGCCGCCTCCAGGGCTTGCCCAAACCGCCTTGGCTCGGACAATCCCCCCAACCACCAACTTCAACCAGCCACACCGCTCTGGCCCGCTCTGCAGGGTGCACCTGGGGGGAGGCACCGCGGGAGAACCACGCGGGGGCGTGCGCTCCTCCTGGGTGTTGTGCTCCGCAATGTGTGCTTCTGTGTGCGTGCACGTGCCTGCATGTGTCTGCGCGTGACTGCGGGAGCGTGGGCGCGTCTGTGAGCCCGCAGGTGTGTGCGCCCAAATGCACTGTGTTCGCTGCGCCTCTGCCTGCGTGCGCCCCTGGGTTTGGTGACACTGGCTGTGGGTCGCATGCACTCACTGCCATGGCCAACCAGGCCCGGCGTGGTAGGGCTCAGCAGTGCACCAGCACGCCGGCGTCTCTGCAGGGTCCTGCCTCTGAGTCTCTTTGGACAGGCTGCGCACTTGTTGGAGACCCCCCAACAAGTGCATAGAGGCCCCCAACTCTGGCTTCCCCCACCTCACTTCTTCTACTCTCCTCTGAGGGGTTGGCTGGGATAGGTGTGGGGCAGAGCACACCCACAAGAACACACTTCTCTGAACAATCCTCCTTCCAGTGATCTTTTTAAAGCCCAAAGCACAAGGCTTTGAGTCCCACCTCCTATTGTCCGCCAAGCCAGGCTACATATGAATGTCTCTCTAGATGCAGTGTAGATCCCTTAAGCAGGAGTGAAGGCACAAAGAGGGAAGGTGACAAGACGGGAGAGGTCTGTGCAATATGGCCAGGGGCCCCTGAGGGAGTGGACTTCCTGGCTCCTAGTCCCCAGCATCCAGGAGGAGCGGGGGCCGCCTCCCCTACCTTCACCCCTCTGGGCCCTTCTGCCTCTCCTGAACCCCAAGAGCAGGAGGCGGTCATGGAGCAAGGCTCATCCGGAGGCTTCCTGACCCCAGCTCCAGTGCGCAGAGGGTACCCAGACTCCAGATGGTTCCTCGCGGCCCCGGCTCGGCCTCCTCCAGGGCTGCAGCTTGGAGGCTGCTCAGTTCCAAAGTGAGGAACTGTGCCTCCTCAAAGCCGTGCGTTTTGAAACCGCCCCAATCCAAGGTGCATCTGCTCTTGAAGCCCCGATACGCAAAAAGGTTTCAAGGGCTGAGTTCTCCGTTCCTGCCGGCCCAGGGGCTCCCCCAGAGGCGGCACATCTGCACCGGCACCCGGGCTGAGGGGCATGTGTGTATGGGGGCTGCACGTGTAGACATGGGGGTGAGGGAAGCTGCTCCTGAACGTTCATAATCATGGGGGTACGGGCGGGGGGAGGGGGCTGTGAGCACGGAAGAGTCCCCCAATACATACAATCTCAAGATATTTCCTTGGAACTTTCATGATCCTAAAATCCCATCTCCTGGGATTCGTCAGGGCCCTGGAACACACTGTCTGGAGGAGTCCCCAGGTGCCTGCCGCGGCTGTGATATCATTACCAATAAGAAAAGGTCGACTTTACTGGGACGCCCCCAGATCAAAGGCCCTCAGGGTTAACCTTCCCAGCAGCCAGTGGAGAAGGTGCTACTGCTACCCCATTTTTCAGATGAGGGAAGGTGGGCTGGGAAGTTGAAGAGCTCGCCCAAAGCCACCCAGTGAGGAGTGAGGGGGAGGTTGGATCCCTGAGCCTTGTCCTTAGGCACTGGGCTTCCAAGTCATTTAACCCCTTAGGTCACATCTGGCCCAGCTGCCCCTTCTCCCCACCTTGTGTAGCCAAGACGGCTTGCAAAGAAAGCAGGCCCCTTCACTCCAGTACAGGCACCACCAATGTGGTGGTGACAGGGGCTGAGTCCCCTGAGTCCCCTCCCCTCCCCTCCCCTCCCCTTCCCTCTCTTTGGCAGGTCCCAGGCTGACTCTCTGGCTTTCCTGGATGTAATTCCACAGGGGTGTTTGGAGGTCACATCTTCTCTCCCCCAGGACTGGGAGAATATATGTTTTAGGGGGCACGCCGGGGGAGGAGTCCCCCCTCCAGGGCTCCTTGGTGGGGCAGAGGACAGAAAGGCTCAGCGAGCTCTGGTTCGCTGTCTCATGCGCTCCCAGAGAGGCTGGCACAGGTGCCTGGGCACACAGGCTGGGTCTCACTCACTGGGTTCTCTCTACTCGGACACTGGCCACCACCCTGTTGAGAATGCCCAGAGCTGCGGTCCCATTTACAGAGCGGAACGAGGAGGTTCTGGAAGGATAGGCGAGGGGGAACCTGCCCGAGCTGACGTCCGCCTCGAGCCCTGGCCCCAGTACTGGGAGCCCAGGCCGGGCACCGCCTTCAGCTCCTTCCACAGTCCCAGGCTGGGGAGGTGGGGGTGGATCCCTAGAGTTCTTCCTGCAGCCGAGGGAAGGGGTGCTTGCAGAGGACTCCTGCTGAGGGGCTGGTGTTAGGCAGAGCAGTCAGAAGCGGACGGCCCAGCTTACCCTCGTGCACAGTGACTTGGCCTCCCTTGTCGCATCGCTTCCTAGTCCTTAAAACGGGAAGAGTGAAGGCACTCACCTCCACAGCTGCCAGAAGGCGGCGAGGCCTCAGTGCTGAGAACCGGGCAACACGAGGCAAGCCTCATTAGGGGGTGCCTATTACATTAGGGGGCCCAGGGGGAGTACCCGCAGGGGCTCCTGGAGGGTCCGGAAAACAGGGCCTCCCTCCCCACCCCCACCCCCCAGCAGACTCAACACTGACTGCACCCTTACCTCCGGTAAACACACACCCAGGGACGCAGCCTACAACAGACCCACAATAGACAGTGCCACCAGCAGCCGCAGACACGCCCGCCCAGGCCTGCAGAGCTGAGGCTGGGACAGGGAGCTTCCAGCCCTGCCTGTGCGGCCGCTGGCCTCAGTCCCTGCCGGCCCTGGGCCTCAGTTTCTCCACCTGTAAAATGGCGGAGGAGGCGCTGGATGGAGAGGCAACGGATGAAATTACTCTCCGGTCTGCTTCTACCTCTCCGCCTGGGAGGCCGCGGCTCGGCCGGCGGCACCGGCGCCGGTCCTCCCTCGGGGCTGTTCACCGGCTTTGCCCGCGGCCGGGACCGGGCCTGCCTTCCCCGCCCGCCCCCCCCCCCCCCCCGCCGCCCACCCTTGGCGGCGCACAGTAGGCGCGCAGAGCGCGTCGGGGCGCGGAGCCGTGGGCCCCCCGGGCTTGGCGGACCGCGCCCCCCCCCTCACGGTCACACTGCCCGCCCACCCCCGCTTCGAGCGAGGCCGAGACAGATTCTGTCTAAAGGAGATCGCAGCTCAACAGGTAAGGACTCGGCTGGGTTCAGGAATGTGGAAATACGACTCGGGGCAGCTACTGCCTCAAGCAGCGAGCGCGGCCCGCCGGGAGCCCGCCCGCCCGCCGGGCCGCGCGAGGGGGAGCGCGGCGAGAGGGGGCCCGGCCGAGGGCCCCGGGCGGGCGGGGGCGCGGGGCCCGGACCGAGCCCGAAGCGGCCGGGCCGCCCGCGCGGCCCCTCCCGAGCCAGCCGGACGAGTTGTCAAGGTAATTTCAACACGTCCGGGTGATGGATAGAGACGAAGGGCCGTGGCGGGTGCCCAGGCCGGCGCGCCCGCTGCCGGGGTGCGCGCCCCCCGCCCACCCGGGGCCCTCGGCCGCCCGAAGCCCCCCGCCCCCCGCCCCGGCGCGCCCTCCAGGCGGCGAGCGCTCGGCCCGGGCTCGGCGCCCAGCGCAGCCCGGGGGAGGGAAGGCGCGTCCCACCCCCGGGGCCTGGAGCCCAAACAGGTGAAAGTACGCGCCGGGCACGCTCGCCGCTACCAGCAAGCCTGGCCGCCCGCGCGTCCTCCTCTCCCTCCTCCAACCCTGGGCTGGGCGCCCCTCGGGCATACCCGCAGCTCAAAGGGCTCGGCTGCGTCTCTGCAGGGCCGGGGCGAGCGTCCAACGCGCAGGCCAGCCCCGGATCCCCGAGAGCTGCCCGTGCCCCCTTCCGGTCCCCACGTCCCCTGGGGGACACCCTGGAAGCGGCTCCCCTTGGCTGCTCCGATCCCGGGCACCGGACCCGACCACGGGGCTACTCACCCGAGCTTCACGTAGAGAACGCCAAAGCAGAGAAACACGTAGAAAATCCACTTGCGAAAGTTTCTGTGCATGATCCAGGGAGGGGGGCTGCGCCATAGACAGCGGCGGGCGGAGGGGACGCGCGGGCCGGGCGAGGAACGGGCAGGAGTTGGGGGCTTCGGTGGACAGCTCTCAGCCGGCGCTGCGGCTCCGGCGGCCGGCGACGCGCGGGCACTCGGAGCGCGCTGCCACCATGGTGAGCCCGGGCCGCCGCCGCCGCGTGCGCCTGGGGGAGTGACCTGGGCCGGGGGCCGCAACTTCGGAGCCGGACTGTGTGACCGCGGGGCCCCACGAGGGCCGGCGGGGCCGAGGCCCGAGCGCGGCGGGCGGGCGCTGCCTCCACTGGGCGCAGGCGCCTGGGGCCGTGCGCGCCTCGCCGAGGGCTGCGGCGGCCAATGTGTCCGCACTTGTCGGCCTCCGCAGGTGACTCGCGGCCCCGGCGAGCGAGCTGCGAGCGTGCGAGCGCGCCCCAGGTAGGAGGATCCGCCTCCCGCCCGCCCTCCTCGCTCGCCGCGCGCTCTCTCGCCCTCGCTCGCGGGCTCTCCCCTCCCTTTTCTCCTCCCTCCCCCGTGACACACAAACGCATCTATCCCCCGGAACCCCCTCCCCAGGCCGGCTCTCTTCCGATCGCCCGGCCAGGACTGGGAGGGAGGAAAGGGGTTGGGTGCGCGGGGAGGGGGGCCGCGCGGGGGAGGGTGCGGCACCGAAGGGACACCTGCGGAGGGGCCGGTCGCTCCACTGCGCCCGCCAGGGTGGGGGGCCGGGGGGAATGGCCGATTCAAGCTGTGGTAGCCACTGGGCTTCCAGTTTCTAGTGGGGGAGGGAGAGACCACCCACCCGCCCCCGTTGCCGTTCTGGGCACGCTTACCCTACCCCCAGCAATTATCCACACGGGGTCCACCAGGGCCACACCCTTAGCCCAGGCACCTCTGCCAAGGCCGCAGGGCTCGATCAGACCCTCCTCCAGCGCCCAGGGTCCCCCGACACCTGTCACTACCGCTGCCCGTGGCGCTTACTCAAAGCAGGGACAGGGAAGGGACAGACAGATGCGGGGCGGTGGCTCAGACGACCTCCTACAGAAGCTGTCTGGCTCAGCACCGTGATGGCGAGGGATAGGAGGAGGTTACGGGGGCTTCCCTGGCTGTGTGGCAGGCTCCCACCCCAAGGACTCCCTGACGGCTCTCCCCACCGCCCCCGGTCCCCTCAGTCTGCACCACCCCCTCTGCAGTGCCAGGCTCAGTATTCACGTTCGGTGCCCAGAGCGCGAGGTCAGAGCCACCGCGGTGCCTCGCATACGGGAGTGGTCTGACTTGGCTCGGTCCTGGGCAGTGGGCACCCGGGCGGGCAGACCCTGCTGCTGGCCAAAGCCCTGTCTGTCCCGAGAGGGCAGGACGGTGACCCTCTGCCTAAGCGCTGTCCTGGCCAGGCTCCTGTCCCGCTCCGAGTGTCTACGGACCTGGACTCCTCTTGGGCGAGTGGATGGAACTGGGAAGCACTTAGTCCCTGAGGACCAGCCGAGACCCGAGACTTGCTGGGGAAAGAGTGCCAGAGGTGGGGGAGGGGTGTTGCTTCCAGCCACCCTTGGTCCCACCTAGCCAAGCCCCAGCGGGGGCTTTACCTCAGAGTCTGCCTCCCTCCCGCGCCCCACCGTCCCTCTCGACCCCCTGCTCCGGATCCCCTCTTAATTCCTTCCAAATCCCCCGAACCTTTGTCACGACCCGGGCGCGGGACATTCCCCGGCCGCTGGATCCGAGGTGTGGCGGGGGCAGCTGTGCAGAGCGGGGCAGATAGGGAGCGTTCACAGATGAAAGGCACGTTGGAGATAAGCACAGGCAGGGAAATGGAGGCACAGAAAGGAGTGAGACGACAAGAGCAGCCTCACCCCCAAGTGTTCCCTGCGTCCCAGCGCCCCAGACGTCACCCCATTTCATGGAACGGGAAGCTGAGCCCGGGAAACGGGAGGCTGCTGGCTGGAGCCGGGCGGGCTGGGGAGCACGAGCCGATGCTGCCACCCGGCGGCAACGTGGAGGACGCTCGGACGCGAGGCTGCGGGCCCGCCAAGACCCGGGCGGGAGGGCGGTGTCTCGGGCCGCTGGGACCACGCCGGGTCCCGGGACTGCGAGGCGGAGGGGGTGCCCCACCTGGCACAGGTTCCGGGGGCCACTTCCCCCCCCACCCAGCGCCACCAGCCTCAGTCTCCGCCTCCGATAATGGGGCGAATCCTCGGGAGCTGAGGAGTGTGGCGGGACTTAAGTAATGACCCCGCAGCGGCTGCTTCCTCCCGTCCCGGGGCCTCGGCGACCGCCCCAGACCTCACGCCTCGCGGACAACCACCCCCAACCCGCTCCCGGGTTCGAGGTCGGGCAGGCTCCCGAACCAGCCGGCCCGGCGTAGTGGGTCCAGGAGAGGAGAGGGTTACGGCTAGGGTGTGGGACGCATAGGTTAGTCCACTCGCTCAGCGTGCTGCTCCGTGCCTCAGTTTCCCCGGGAGAACTGCATGTAGAGCCGCACCTCTCCGGACGCTGGGAACAGCGGCGCAGCGTCGTGCTGCCCCCTGCCGGCCACGGGAGGAATGTCGGCGGAGCAGGTACCGCTGGGCCAGGTTTGAGGACGCCGCCCGCGTGACCTCCGGCGAGTCGCTCCCCGCCGGGGTCCGTCTCCAAGGGGGTCCCTGAATGGCTCCAAGGTTAGGGGAAATCTGGGGTGGAAGAGCTCCATGAATCCCCTCCCCGTGTGTGTGCGCACGCGCATGTGCAGGGACACACACACACACACACACACACACACACACACACACAGAGGCAGGCAGCAGGCCTGAGGTTCCTACCCAGCCTGGGTCCCTGGGGCTGATTGCAGGGCTCTGAGGTCCACTGACGCAGTTACCCCTACACCCAGCCCCGTCCCTCCTCCCAAATGGAATTGCAGCTCCCCGTCATCCTGAACAGGGTGGTGGCCCGTGGCTGGCTCCAAGGGTCCCGCATCTGTTTGGGTGGGGGAACCACTGGGTGGAAGTAGAGGGCGTAGCTCTGCTGGGAATGGGGTTCTGGTACTCAGTGAATACGGTGACCTGCCAATGCCCAGGGGCAGAAGTCTCCAGAGTCAGGATGCCCTGGGGACCCTGGATGAGTCTTAGGCCACCGTTAGGCTCAGTGGGGTTCAGTGGCCTCAGCCACTCTTCCCTGGGTGACCTCAGGCCAAGCTCTCAAGCTCTGCAACCTGGGTTTCCTCATCGCTACATGGGGACAACAGTAGCACGTACACCCTGTGGGGTTCTGACGCTTGAATGAGTTAACCCACGTGGCGGTGCTTGGACGGTGCCCGGCACATGGCAGGCACTCAGTCAGTGCAGGCTCAGCCCCCACCTGCCCCTCAACCTCATCACACATGTGAACACCCTTATCCTCCTCTCCCTTGTCTTTCCTTCTGTTACTTAACACATCAAGCTAGTTCTGCCCCAGGGACTTTGCACATGCTGCCCCTTCTGGCACAGTGCTCTTCCTCTGGTTCTGTGTGGCCTCAGCAGAAATGTCCTACATCAGGGGGCACTCACATTCCTCCCCCCCACCCCAATCATACTCACTAGTGTTCTCTATCATAACACTGCTGTTCCCTTTGTGACGCTGGGGACAAAATGTCATTATTTGTTTCTTGGGCACCACCAGCCCATAAACTCCATGGGGACCATCTCTACATCTGCTTTGGTTCCTGCTCTATTCCCAAGATAAGAGAGAGAACCTGGCATATCATAAGGGCTCAATAGGCAATTATGGCATGAAAGATTTTCCAGGAGGCAGCTACAATCGTGACTGCAGTGCTGCAAGCTGTGGAGAGCATGGACCTGACATCGACTCCTTTGAACCTTGAGTTTGGACTCAAACACCATCTCCCACATCAACCACACCCCATTCTCGCACACTTTCTCCTGCCTCATTCTTGCATCTTTTGTTGGCTTCACTGTTAAGTGTTTCCTGAACCCCAGCAAGTCCTACTGAGGAGACCCTGAACGTGTGTTGGGCCCTGTCTAGATAAGCAGCAAGTGCTCATCTACTGGGCTTCGCACAGCCTAGTGAAATGGTGCTACTAGACTCGTTGCACAGATGAGGACGCTGAGGTAGAGAAGGAAGTGCTTGGCCAAAGCCACACAGTTGGTCAAGCTGGGATGCGAACCCAGGCCCATTGGGCTCAGAGCTCAGCATGTCTCAGCATCTAGGGAGGCAGAGCCTGGGCTTCATGGAGTGAAGTGTACAGGGTTAACCATTCACTTCCTGCTGCTGGGAGCCCCAGTCTAATGGGGGGACACTGAGTGTGGCAAGAGGACAGGATGCCGTGAGGAAGGAAGGTGCTGATGGGAAAAAACCCAGGGGAGGCGAGGTAGGTGAGGAGGGCCTCAAAAGGAAGGGAGGTGTGGTGGACAGAATCCCTAATGGCCCCCCTACAGGTCCTGTCCTAATCCCAGAGTCTGTGGATTTGATGAGATATAGTGCCCATGGTGATGTTGCGTTACATGGCAAAAGATGTGATACGTTTACTAATCAGTTGGCTTTAAGTTCATCAAAAAGAGGATTATCCCAGTGGGCTGAGTTAATCACATGCGCCCTTTAAAAACAGAGAATTTTCTCTGGCTTGTAGCAAAAGGGGCAGTCAGAGAGATTCGAAGCACAAGAAGCATTTGACGTGCCATTGCTAGCTTTCCTCGTGACGAGGAATTCAGGTTGCCTCTAAGGGCTGAGAGTTTTTAGAATTGGAGAAAGAATAGAGACGGATGCCCCATCTACTGCAGGAAGGCCCCTTGGGCTGGATGAGGTGCAGAGGAAAGGGGCTGTGACCTTCAAGATTGGGCTCAGAATGGAAGAGGGAAGGGGGAAGGACTAGAGGTTGGCATTGGGAGGACATTTGGGCCAGTCCTTGGAGAGTTACCTGGACATCATCCATCACATGGAAGTTCATCCGACACCCGAGGATAGCCACCATTCAGGAGAAGGCCACCAGCTTACCCAAACGGCAGAGCTACTGTTAGGTTGACCAACTGTCCTGGCTTGCCCAGGACAGAGGGGATCCCCAGGAGGAGAGATTTTCAGTTCTAAAACCAGATAGTAGTCCCAGGCAAACTGGGCCAAGTTGGTGACCCTAGCTTGAGCAGCTCTTTTTCTCATTGCTGTGGAGTAAGAACCTTCCATCAGCAGATACCAGGACATAATCCATGAATTTTCTAGTGGAAGGATGTCTGCCTAGGGACTTTTCACTCCCCATCCAACTTTCCCTTCCCTATCCACCTTCTCCTCAGAATACTCAGAAGCCCCACCGGTCAGAGGGTGGGGGCAGTGATGGACAATGAGTATGGAAAGAAAAGCCCCCATATCAGTCCCCATATCAGTACTTGGGTGGGAGCAGACAGCTGGGAAAATAACCTCCACTGTATTACATGTCACAACTTGCAGAAGGCAGTCAAAGCCATACTCAGAGGCAAATGCATTGCTTTCATCACGAAAAGGAAAAATGAAAATAAGTGAACCAAGTTTTGAGATTAAGAATTTTTATAAGTCGTGTATTAGTTCAGGATTCAGCAAACTTTTTCTGAAAAGGGCCAGATAGTAAACATTTTAGGCTTTGCCAGGCCACATGCAGTCTCTATCACATAGTCTTCTTTGATTTATTAATTTTTTGCAACTCTTTAAAAATGTAACGACCATTCTTAGCTTGGATATTTGGCCGTAGCTTGCTGACCCCTGTATTAGTCAGGACTTTTTCCATTGCAAATGACAGAAGCCAAGCCGTAAGCAATAAAAAAGGGAAACCATTGATTCACATAACTGGAGAGCCTAAGGGCAGGCAGTGTGACTTCAGGCATAGCTGGAGCCAGGGCTCAAACAAAATCACCAGTGGTTTTTGTCTCTCTTTCTGTCAATTTTGCTTACTTAGAAATAAGCCTCATTCCCAGGCAGGCCGTCTCCATACAGTGGCCCCTCACTGCTCCAGGGTTCTGCCTTGCGGGTTGACAACCACAGAAAAAGAGAGCTTCTCTCTCCCAGGTTCCAACAAAATTCCAAGATTGACTGTCATTGCCTTTGACTGGCCTGGCTTGGGTCACAAGACTATCCTTTAGCTGGCCACTGTGTCTGGGGAGGGAAGAACCGGCCTAGGATTTTGGAGCCCCGGTTGGGGTCATTGCCATCCTGATTACATAGACAGAAAAGAGCAGCAGTGGCTCCATGAGAAAAATGGAAGAAGGGAGTAAATGCTGGGCGGGAAAAATAACCAGTGTCCACTGCATGCTTAAAGCTCTGTGTTTAACAAACACTTATATAGCACAGCCTCTGTCATTAACTCATTTACTTTTTTTTTTTTGTAAATTTATTTATTTGTTTGTCTGTTTTGCTGCATTGGGTGTTTGTTGCTGCGTGCAGGCGAGCGGGGGCTACTCTTCGTTGTGGTGCGCGGGCTTCTCATTGCGGTGACTTCTCTTGTTGCGGAGCACAGGCTCTAGGCACGCAGGCTTCGGTAGTTGTGGCATGTGGGCTCAGTAGTCGTGGCTTGCAGGCTCTAGAGCTCAGGCTCAGTAGTTGTAGCCCACGGGCTTTGTTGCTCCACGGCATGTGGGATCTTCCAGGACCAGGGCTCGAACCCCTGTCCTCTGCATTGGCAGGCCGATTCTTAACCACTGCGCCACCAGGGAAGCCCTCATTTACTCTTCATTGCAGCCCTGTGAGGGAGGTTTTATTATCACCCGCATTTACATGTGAGGAAACTGAGGCATAGAGAGGCCCTGCTCAGGGACTTGAGGGTGATCCAATATTGGAAAATTACTCTAGCATGTTCCATCTGTAAGTCAAAGAAGAAAGGCCACAGCCTCATCTCCAAGGATGCCAAAGAGGCATTGAGAAAAACTGAAGACTCCTTCCCGGTTTGAAGAAACAGGCATATAGCAAACAGAACTCTTAGAAAACTTGGACCAGAGGCTGCTTCCTTAGCATGACAAGCTTCACCATCTCTCCGTTGCTCTCTCCCCAAGGCCAGCTTTTTAAGCCCTTCATGTTCTGGCCTCCTGACTTGTGCCCCTAAAGCCATTCAGCCTGGAGTCCAGGAAAGAGTCTATGGTCCACAGTTTGATCCTACCTCTGTGCCTTTTCCATGCTGTTCCATGCTGTTCCCCACCTGGAATTCCTTTCCCTCTCCTTTCCACGACTATTTACAGCCTGACTCCGACCATTGACCTCCAGAGCCCTTAGGCTGGGTCAGGCCATAAAGGGCACCGAAAGCCAGACCAAGCCCTTGGACCTTGTCCCAGACGAGGACCAAACACCATGCACTCAGGTGCCTGAGTAAGCTGGGGTTTCTCCACGGTGGCGCCATGGACATTCGAGGCTGGCGGGAGGTTGCCGTGCTGGGCACTGTAGAATGTTTAGCAGCATCCCTGGCCTCCACCCACTAGAAGCTTAGAGCACTTCTACCCCGTTGTGACAACCCAAAGTGTTTCCAGACATTCTAATGAGAACCAGGCGTCTAAGCTACAAGGTGTGGGCTTTTTGGTATGGACAATGCAGGTTCTGTCCATCCTGTTGCTCGGATGGACAGCTCTGTCCATCCCCAGGACGTGGCTGAGTCAGCCAGGCTCAAACGGGCATGGGCACATTTGAGCTCCCGCTTGGCAGAAAAGTCCAAATAAGCAATTTCCTTTTAAGCCAGTGGCACAGCATCTGCATTCCCTCTGCCCACATTCCACTGATGCTGGCCTGTCTCTGGCCACACTCAGCTACAAGGGGCAGGGAACAGCTCCCAATCTATGGGACAGGTGGGTACACAGACCCAGACCAGGGGAGAAGGGAACAAAGGGTTTTGGGGGACAAACGGCAGTCCCTCACACCCCCTTACACTCTGGTCCCTACCGCGGTCCTCTCCATACCCATTGCCTGACATGCTCCCATGCTACTCATCAGATTACTATGGACCCTTCTAGGCCTTTGGTCTAGAGGGTGCAGCCCGAGCCCCTCAGCCTAGTGCAGGAGACCTGACCTGACCAGTCATCCACTGATCCTACGTGAGCCGCTCAAGACACCAGGAGTCCTACAGCCTGATCAGTCCTCTGGTTTTCGTGTTGTTCTCTCTTCTTCAAGAGCTCCTCCCCACTGTACCAGTTCTGATTAGGTTTGACTGCCTATTACAGCAAAACTCAAAACTGCAGGGCTTAAACAAGATAAATGTGTGTTTTTTCTTTCCCATAAAAGAAGTCCAGATGTAGGCAAACCAGGGCTGGTATAAAGGCCATACGTGTCATCGTGGACTCAGGGTCCTGACACCTCATTGCTCTGCCTTCCTGAGCATGTGTTCCTTCACCTCAGACTCCAGGTTGGCTGCTTGAGCCCTGCCATCACATCTGCTTTCCAGGTTGCTGGATGGAAAAAGAGCCAAAGAAGGGCATGCCTCTTTCCATGCCTGGACACTCCCTCTTACTTCTCATTGGCCAGAACTTGGTCACGTGGTCATACCTAGCTGCAAGGGAGGTGGGAAGTGTAATCTTTCAGCTGAGCCGTACTAGGCCCAGGTGAAATCGGAGCCCTGTTACTAAGGCAGGTGGGGAGACGGATATTGGGGCACACCATCACCAACTTCTCCCCACCCCATGATCTACTCAGATGCCCCCTTCCTGGATCCACCCAGCCTGTGGGCAACCGATTGTCCAGACGTTCCTCTCTCGGGGCTCAGCTGGACCCCAGCCTGCGACTGGATCCAGAAGGTCTGTACTGAAGGAATAAAGGAGCCAGTGGACACCCCCGCCTCCCCAGCCCCAGTCACCCCTGTTCATGAGAAGAGGGGTGAGTCAGGCCCACCCCGGGCTGATCTGGACAAAGCCGCTGACACAGGGCCGGGAGGGGCAGGCGAGGCCTCATTGTCTTAAACACTTTCATGTCTCCGGGGTCGTCACTCTGCCACTGCGTTTAACGTCATGCATTTTTCATGCCTCTTAAGCCAAGTGTATTCTTTAGAAAACAGGGCTGAGTCACTCACTTTCCCAGCCTCTCAGAGAATGACTGGCCCATCATTTGGTGGCGGGGGAAGCTCATTGCCGAAGCAGAGGTTCATCCTTAAGAAGCTGGATTAGCTGTCTGAAATGTAATTGCATCTCTAGCCATAATCCTATTTGCCAGGTTGGTCTCCTAAAAGCAATGAGGTGTCTGCTCTTTGTCTCGGGCACCAAGAGCCAGGGCACCAGGGCCGACCACTGACCGCAGCGATGCCTGGGAACCTGCATTCTTACCCCGCACCCCATGTGACTCATGAACAACAAAGACTTTGACTCATGGCCAAAGTATTTGGATGGAGCCCCTTGCTTTCAGGGTGGGAAGCCTGAGACTCAGGGAGGGAAAGGACCGCCAGGGTCACCCAGTGGCCAAGCAAGGATTGGAGCCCGAGTGTGCTACCCCAGCACCCAGTACTCTGAGCTCCCTGCCTGGTGGGTGGCGGACGTTAAACGGATGCCAAAGCACCTGGGCTTAGGGACCACTCTCAGTCTCCCTCCTCCTCCCCTCTGTACACCTGCACATCTTCTCTGTGTGCGCTTTTTGGTTATTTTTCTAAATTTTTTTGGCCATGCCACAGGGCATGCGGGATCTTAGTTCCCTGACCAGTTATCAAACCCGCGCCCCCCGCAATGGAAGCACAGGGTCTTAACCACTAGACCACCAGAGAAGTCCTCTCCTCACCTTCTCTGGTGCTGGTCCTTCCGCTTGGAAAACTGTTTCTTGGACTGTCTGCCTGGCTCATCCTTCAGGGCTCAGCAATGGTTGCCCTCCTCCGGGAAGCCTTCCCTGAACATCCCCATCTGGCGCTGGCTTCCTTGGGGCTCCCATGGCTCCTTAGGCTCCTGTCTGTTTGTGTAGCATCTCCCCTGGAGGGCAGAGCTACCTGATTTCTTCCTGGGGGCTGGGACTTTTAGGACATTCTCCCCAGAAACTGGAGAAAACCTGGGAAAGATTTTAGGGAGTGGGAATCAGCGTGATGCAAGTGAACGGGCCTCGAACACGCATATCTAACTGATTTCCTGGCCAGGTCAAGAGTCTGAACGTGGCCTTCTCTCACAGCCGGGCCAGGAGGAACTAGAGCCTGGCCCAGGAGAGAAAAGTACTGAAAGCTCGCAGCGGATGCTGGGTGGGCTTGTAGTTAAATTATACTGGATCTTCGGTCCTGCCCATGAGAACAGCTGGGGCCCTGTGGGCCGCTAGGTTATTAAAGCAAATGAATTCCTGCAATGCTGTGGTTGATGGGGTCCACCTGGCGGACGCATCTTTCTCTGGCCGGGGAGAGGGGCTTTTCGGGTCGAGCTTTTGAGAGCCCAGACTTTATGAGGTCCTGAAGCTCCCATCATCCCCCCCGCCCCCCACACCGTTGCCTGTGCCCCAGGCACACGTGGAGGAGGCCAGAGATGGGGGCACGAGCTGAGGGGCCTGCTGTTCCAACCTAGCAGGGAGACCGTGGTGAGTTTCCAGCCTCTCTGGGCACAGCGTCCTCACTCATTTGGGCCAGAGACTAATTCACAGGCACTGGTGACAGCAGCAGGAGAAGGGGGACCACCAGCTGTGTTGGACGGGCAGGCCGTGCTGTCCAGAGCCCGGGGGTGCAGAAAGAAATCAGGTGGCTCTGCCCTCCATCTTAGTTCCCAACCAGGGATCGAGCCCGTGCCCCCTGCAGTGGAAGCGCTGAGTCCTTCCCGAGGCTTGAAAGATGAGTGGGCAGACAGTCCAAGAAACAATCTTCTGGGGCGAGGGACCAGCCTGAGTGAAGACACAGAGACGAGCAAGAACGAGCCTCTCGGTTGAGCGTGGGGACCAAAGGCCTTGACTCCACTGCAGTGCTGGGCGAGTGGCTTCCTTTCGGAAGCTTCAGGGTTCTGATCTGTAAAATGGGGTGACAACGCCTGCCTGCCCCCAACAGACCCTGCAGACACCTCCCTGAGGTTCCCAGGAGCACAGTCCTGCAACCCACCCACGGCAAACCCACTTGCACTAAGCCCCCAGCCCCAGCTCCCACCACCCTCTCCAGCCACACAGAGGGGTCAGGGACCCCTTGTGCTCTATCTTAAACACACTGCCTAGATCTCCTGCCCCCAGACCTTCACCAGAAGACTCCTGAAACTCCTCTTCAGCCCGTGAAGAGTCTGGCACCTCCTCCAGGGAGCCCTCCTGGTTGTCCCAGGTAGCCTTTAGATGGTCCCTCCCCTTGGCCCCCCACAGCCCCTTTGCTCTCCCATCTCAACCTGGATCCCACTGTGCTGTCTGTCTCTGTTTCTCCAGGAGAAGCCTCTGGGCAGATCTGGGATGATGATTTGTCTGTACTCTGCACTTGTCAAGTCCAGAGTGTTGCCTGGGCCGTGACTACTGTGGGCTGCCCAGTGGTGACTGCTGCGAAGCCTTCTTTGGCAAGTGGAGGTGGAGGTGGTGATCGTGATGGTGACGATGGTGGAGGTGATGGTGGTATTTTAGAGACTAAAAAGAGGGGAAGTGTCTGGGCTTCCCTGATGGTGCAGTGGTTGAGAGTTCGCCTGCCGATGCAGGGGACACGGGTTCGTGTCCCGGTCCGGGAAGATCCCACATGCCGCGGAGTGGCTGGGCCCGCGAGCCATGATCGCTGAGCCTGTGCGTCCGGAGCCTGTGCTCCTCAACGGGAGAGGCCACAACAGTGAGAGGCCCGCATATCGGGGGAAAAAAAAAAAAAAGAGAGGGGAAGTGTCTTCTCCAGCCACTGGGTCCAGTTTTGAACCTGGATTTGCCCTTATGTGTTACAGTCCCCGGACAAGACCTGCCCACTTCAGCCTCAGTTTTCCATAGTGGGGTATTAGGTGTCTCAGTTACTCAGATACAGGCTGGGGGTCCCACAGTTCAACTCAGTTCTGACACTATCTACCCAGAGGTGGTGTCAGAGCCCCCAGGTTAAGGGCTCAGTCCTACAAGACTGCTTCCCACCCTTCAGAGGCCAGTTGTAAGTCCAGGTTGTCACCTGTGCTTCTGACCTGCTGGTTATAAATTGGAGGCTCTGATGACCCCCTCCTCATTAATTTGCTAGTGTGGCTCCCAGGACTCAGAGAAACATTTCATTTACTAGATTACTGGTTTATTATAAAAGGATAAAACTCAAGAACATCCAGGTGGAAGAGATGCACAGCGCGAGGTGTAAGGAGAGGCACAGAGCTCCCACGCCCTCCTCAGCCGCGCCCACCCAGCACTTCTGTGGCTTCGTCAGCCCAGAAACTCTCAGAACCCCGTCCTTTCTGAATTTTTATGGAGGCTTTATTACCTTGGCACGATTGATTAAGTTATTGGCCATCAGCGACCGAGTCAACCTCCAGCCTCTCTCCTCTCCCCGGAGGTCGGGGATGGGGAGGTAGGACTAAAAGTTTCCAAGCCTTTAATCATTTGGTTGCGTGACCAGCCCCCATTCTTTGGTGCTAACCAGGAGTCACCTCATCAACATAACAAAAGACACCTTTCTCACCCTCTGCACTCAGGAAATTCCAGAAGTTTTAAGAGCTCCGTGCCAGAAGTGGGGACGCGACGAAGACCAAACTTGTATTTCTTACAGAAAATCTCAATATCACCCTTCCCAGATCCGCCCCTCAGCTCTGGGCTGCCGGGGCGTCTTTGCTGTCCTCCATGGGTAGAGTCAGGATCAGGGCTGGGTGACTGCCGCTGGGCCAGGCAGGGGGTTCGGAGGCCTGGCACCCCCTATGCACGGAGGGCTGCCTGAGCCTGCAACCCCAGCGTGCCCGGCCTGGAAGGGTGGCCCCGGCCTGGGGGCAGAGGCGGGTGTAAGGAAGTGGGTCCCTGGGGTGAGAGCGCTGGTGACACCTCCCTTCCCGGCCTCATCTGCACCGTGGAGACAGTTAACGACACGAGGTCGCTGTCCCCTCCCCCATCCCGTCCAATGTGCTTCCCGCCCTCGTCCCCCAGGACTCACGTGGACAGGTCTTTGTCCCCAGACAGCCCCTGGCCTCCCGCCCTTGACCTTGGGGGCCCGCCCAGTTCTGGCTTCCTCCAGAGTCCCCGACAACCCCGCCGTGTTCCCACCAGAGGGCGCTTTGAAGCCGGGAAATGATGGGCCCGTGGAACTGGCAGTGCTTAAGGAAGGGCGCTGGGGGGACAGGCGCCGCAGAGCTGTGACCCCTGCAAGCCCCTCCCTGGTGGTGCTGCCTGGGGGGCTGCGAGGAGGACATCTGAGGGTCTGGAAAGGGCTCAGGCACAACAACCCCCCAGGCGGGGAGACTGAGGCCGAGATGGCCGCAAGAAGTGGTGGGAAAAGCATTTGAATGTAGGGCCCCCCGTGGGGCTAAGGGGCTCCATAAGGCCCCAGAATTGCCCTCTTGGGGGGCCGAGGACCCTGAATGGGACACAGCAGAGGCCAGCGCGGCCGAGGGTCTGGGTAAGCGTGGAAAGGATGGATTGCATTCCGTGCGGCCATTCGCTGCTGGGGGACACCGGCGTGTTCCCACGGTCTGGCCGCCGTGACCGGTGCCGCGTGCGGGCATCGGAGGGAGACCCAGCTCTCAGGTCCCTGGGACACACCCAGGACTGGGATTATCGGGTCATACACGATGTTTCATTTTTGAGGAACCACCAAACTGTTGTCCACAGCGATGGCACCGGCTACCCCCACCCCCCGCACGTTCCACTCTCTCCTCCTTGTCATTTCCCTTCTGTTTTATTGTTGTCATTATTTTTAGCCCCCAGTGATGTGAAGGGGTATCTCGTTCATGCATTTTCATGGCCGTATAATAGCCTGTGCTCTTCCCTCAGGAGCTCAGGGTCAGGAGGGAGGCACCCTAAAGCCAACCGACACCCCCGGCGTCAAGGAAGGCCACAGAGGCAGCGGGTTGGGGAGAAATCCGTACTTCCAGGAAGCGTCCAGAGGACAAGGCTAGCTGACCAGCAGGGCAAGTGTGGAGTCTAGTGTGTTCCAGGCGGTGGTGGGCCACACACACGCAGACATGCACACGCACGCACACAGACACGCCCTTACGGAGACACACACAGACTGACACGCGGACACACCCACACACGCAGACACACACACTCGCACACACGGAGACACAGACACACACACACGCACTCACAGAGACACACACACAGACACACACCCTCACCCTCTGAGGACTGTGCTGTCATCACAGCTCACTCGCCCAGCCATATGTCAACCAACAAGGATCTTTCTGAGGCCTACTATGTACCAGGTTTTGTGCTAAAAGTTTTGGGGGGTACAGAGATAAGCAGAAATTTAACTCCTTCCCCTTGAAAAAAAAAAATGGAGCCAAGTCTGGCAGGAGATATAAGACCCAGTTGGAGCTGCACAAACCTCACTTCTCAGTGCTGGGAAGGGCTCGGACACCAGACAGCTCGGCAGGCAGATCCCGGAGGTCTTCCTGAGGCAGCGTTGCTGGCCGAGTGAGGCTGAGGCGTCGGCCAGAAGCGCTGCTGGCGCAGGGTATGGGGCACGTGAGGCCCTGGGGTGACTCTCAGCCTAAAGGAGGCTGTGTGGCTGGGGGCCTGGGTGAGGGCTGAGGGCGGTGGGCACAGCAGCCAGCGGGCAGGGCCCGAGGCCTGGGAGGGAGCTGGTCCTCGGCCAGGGGGCGGGCGGGTGCGAAGGTCTCCCCAGTGAGCAGGGCTCAGGGAAGGGCAGTTCCGCTCTTGAGACTTTTTGCTCTCAGCTCCTTGCATCCGGTTCAGGGGGCTGGTCCACAGGCCTGGAGGCGGGGCCGTGTCCTGTCTCCTAGAGCAAGCCCTGGGGTCGCAGAGGGAGGGGGTCGTCAGCTGGAGTACCCAGCCGCCAGCTGCCAGGACCCTCACCCCAGCCTCTGGGCCAGATGGAGAGTAGCAGACGAGCACACTGGGTGTGGTGTGTGCCCTAGAGGAAGTGCACAGGGGCTGGGGGACAACCAGAGCTGCGCCTGCAGGGAGGGGTTGCCTGGAGGGGTGGGCGGGGAGGACCCACACAGTCGCACAGCGGGGACCAAGACAGGCAGGTCCCAGCACGGGTCTGAGCCTGTGTGGGTGGGGTGGCCGCAGAGGGGCTGCTGGCACGGGAACACCCCGACAGGAGGGAGAGGGGTGTAGCCCACCGGAGGCCGCGGCAGCTGAGACCAGGGGAGGCGGCCTTGAAGGGACCTGTAGGCGAACCCACAGCCAGCATAAAGGCCCTGCGGTCTGTAGGAAGCAGCTCAGCACAGCCCGAGGGCAAGGCTGCAAGAGAGGCGCAAATGTGAGGCTGAGATTTTCTGAAGTCCCCCCAGCTCACCCCCGAGGCCGGGTCCCAGGGCCCCTCGTCATTTTCAGGCTGAAAGGAATTAGTCGGATTCAACTGGAGGCACCTCCTCTGGGAATGTGGTGCCTTGAATCACAGCGCCTGATGAAGGGTTCACTCCAGGACACGCTGTCTTCTGAGTTCCGGCTTCCTGTGTGGCAGGGACGGGGTGGGGGGGTCTGGCCCGGGGCCACCCCTCCCCAGGCCAGCGCATTGTCCGCCCTGTGGCCGGAAGCGGCTCCTGCCCAGGGCAGGCAGGGGCTTGGGGACTGCGAACCTGGCTCCACGTCTGCGCAGAGGCCGCCCTGGCCCCCATCACCCTCTGCTCACTGGCCTGGATAGTGGGGCTGGGGGAGGGCAACCCACCCCGGCTCCCACCCAGGGCCGCCTCCAACTAAAGTGAGGGGGCTGGACGTGGCTGGCAGGCGGGGGGCCCTGCCTCCGGCACGGCCCCCCAGGCTGGGGCCCCTTCCCTGTCCCTGCATCCCCCCAACCCTCCCCGCGACCATCTAGTCACCCAGCTGGGGGTGACCACCGCATTATTGGCCTGTACTGCAGAGGGTCACCTCTCGGCCAAGGCAAAGGGGAGAAAAGCCAAGACCTAATTTACAAGTGAAACGACTCCAGGGATGGCCTCGGCCTCCTCCCGCAAAGGAAAATAGTCCTGCTGTTCGGTTCCCACCAAGGCCCTATAGCCTCAGAGGCTTCAGTTTCTGGCCCCAAGGGAACTGGACCTTAGACTCCAGGCACAGGGATTGGTGGCTGGGCCGGTGCAGAAGCCAATCCTGGGAAGCCACAGTGTCCCCTGGACCCCATGGCGCCCACCCTGGGCTGGGGTTTCAGGGGCCGAGACACCCCGCCTGGCCGAGCATTCTTGAGGAAAGATGGCTGCGTCCGGCGGGCAAAACGGAATCCACTTGTTCATAGTCGAATTCGTATCTAATGCTCTGGCTCTAGCAGACCCGTGATCTTGGTCATCAGGGTAACCTGAGTCCGCTCAGAGCGCTCTTTCTCCAGTGGCATCTCTCTCCTTCAACGTCACCGTGGGCAGCGCCCAGCCTGGGACACCCTCTGTCCAGGCAGGCAGCCTCCGGGGTCCTCCTTCCAGCCAGGTCCCCCCTGGGCCACCCATGCCTCGATCACTGCACGTCCCTCTTGGGGCATCTGGAAGAGTGGACGTGCTCTCGTGGCCCCTGCAGCACCGCCCCACCTCACCTTCACCAAAGCCGGGCGCAGCATGTGTCTCCGCCCCCTGCGATCTCAGGGCAGCGGGCACAGGCCAGCCTCGCCAAACCCTCAGAGCCCAGCCCGGCCCTGTCCCGAGGGTCTGCAACCCTTTTAGGTCCAACCCCCCTGGAGGCCCGCCGCAGCGGCAGGTCAGGGTCACTGGCTCATCATCTCCCCAGAGCTATTGTTTGGGACGTGAACTCACGTTGGCTGGGGCTCCGGCTTCTAGAAGCTCCTTTTCTTGTTTTTCTTTCAAAAATGTGGTCTCAGCCATGCTTTTCAAAGTCTATTTTAGTGTCAAAAGCTGGACAGAATCCGTTGTCCTTCCCTGAGAGATCTCCCTTCTCTCTGCCGCTTCCTGGAAGGGTGTGGGGGGTTGAAGTGCCAAAGCTGGGGAGAAACCCCCCCAGCAGGCAAGTAGGGCCAGGCTCATTTGTCAGAGAAGCCTTCAGGTCCGACTGAATGATCAGGTCAGAACTGTGCTCTGAGTGGGCACCTGAGAGCCTGGCACACGCTCCTCCCATAACCTTCCGTGGCTCCCCGTTGCTCTCCAAGCCTCCCACCTGCTCCCTCCTCCCCAGGCACCCGGGATCCCTGCCTCTGCTGACGTAGGCCCCAGAGCCCCATGAACACAAATTCACAGGGCCAGCTTCAAATGACCTTCTCAGCTCCTTGGCTCCAGAAGGGCCATGGACCCACCTGTCCTGCCCACTGCTCATGGCCTCCTTCCCACCTGTTCTCCCCTGCACCACCTTCTCTTGATTGACCCTATTCAGCTTCAGCTCTCACCTGTGAGGCCCCCTCCTCCAGGCAGCCTCTCTGGATAGCCCTCCGCCTCGCCCCTCCCCGCCCCCCACCTCCAGGCTCTCACGGCCCCGGGACTTTTTCCATCATCCCCGCCTCTTGGCTAGACTGAGTTCCTTGGGACAGAGGCCTGGGATGCCATCTGCAGGGCATTCTCTCCGAAGAGAGGGGACAGCTCAGGGGTGGGGAGCGGGGAGTACTTCCCGCCTCCTGTACTCAGGAGCCTGGGGGCCAGGCTGGGCGGAGGGGCAGCCTTGACACGGCCATGAGACCGGGAGCAAGGATTTGAGCCCAAGCTGAGGGTGTGAGCGTCCCGTGCCCTGCTGGCATTTTTCCCGAGGGCAGAATTCCATGTCATTCGGGGGTGGGGGCTGAGGAGCCTGAAGGAAGGAGTCAGGGTCACCTCGCCCAGAAGGGATTTGGGGGTACAACCAAGATGCCACAGGACGTGGGATGAAAAGTAGAGGTAAAAGATGAAAGGAAAGCACGGGCAAGAAGGTAGGTCTAAGTGGAGCCAGAGGTGAGCTCCCAGCTTTTGTTCGAATCTTCCCAGCAGCCAAGGCAAAAAGGGAAAGTGGCGGTTTCCACAAGTGATTCCTCTGTGGTTAGGGTCGGAAGGTGTCAGGCCTCAACCCAAGTCGGGCTGCCGGGCACAGGGGCCTCACCTGCCAGGCCCTCAGCCCACGCCCATCACTGCCACTCGCTTCGACCTGACAACAGCCCAGCCCAGTGCCTGTCACTCCTCCCACTGTACAAGTAAGGAGATCCAGGAAAGATGCAAGCGGTCTTCATGATCCAGTGGGTGTGTGTGTCCTCGGGGTGCAATCCCTCAGCTTTGTGCGGTGATTTCACTCCACAGCCTGGTGTGCTCTCTCCTCCTTGACTGACCCCGTGACCCTGTGATGGGAACACTGAACCCTAGGCATGCCCTGTTCACCCCGACCTCC